>NC_133364.1:42475843-42599610 GCF_049309525.1 Garra rufa | reverse complement strand
TGATGAGATGGAAAAGTATTGTCCTGTACAAAAAATGGGTTTTTCAAGGAAATATTACAGAGTTAAACAGCCATTCTGGAATACGGATTGAAGTTGTGTTCTGTAGAGAGAACATTCCTTAAATGTGGTCCTGGAAATCCCATGAAGAGGAAGGTCTTGCGTAATGAATACAAGCAATGTCAGGTTAATTTTGACAGAAAATTTAGGTTCTATAAGAGGAGATTTAAGAGAGGTCAAGCTCTCAAATTAGAACAATTACAAACTGGTAACCCACAGCAATTTTGGAGGGAAATACATAAGTTAGGTCCAAAAAAGAAAACATTAATACCAATGGAGGTTTTAATGGAAAAGGGTGAATCTTGCTTTGAATCCAGTGAAATAATAAAAAAGTGGGAAAAAGATTACAGTATTTTATATGCCGATTGTGTTTCTACTTTATTTGATGATCATTTCTTAGAAGAAACTTGTAAAGTAAAATTTGAGATGGAAGCAGGGATGAATACTAAATTCTATCAAAATGATATACTGAACAGTGAGATTACATTAGACGAGGTACTTAAAGTGTTAGGCAAAGCCAAAGAAAATAAAGCTGTAGGCATTGAGGACCTCCCTAATGAAGTACTTAAAAACCCTAACTTGTGTAATGTCTTACATTGCTTGTGTTATATATGTTTTCAGAACAGTATTATGGAATAAATCAGTTATCAAACCTATTACAAAATCGACGAATGATGACCCGAGAGTCCCGTTAAATTATAGAGGGATTAGTTTGATCAGCACAGTCTATAAAATTTACTCAGGAGTCCTTAACAACAGACTTAATATTTTTTGTCCAGTGGTTGGATGGTAGATGAACAGAATGGTTTTAGGGAAAATAGATCCTGCATTGGCCATATTTATGTGTTATCTTCTGTGGTGAGAGCTCGTTTGGAAAATGGCAAAAGTACTTTTGCTTGTTTTATTGGTTTCAAAAAGGCGTTTGACTGTGTTAATCGAGAACTTCTATTATTTAAATTACTTTCATCTGGTATTAATGGAAAATGTTATAATGCAATAAAAGCCCTTTACAGAGATCCTATTGCCTGTGTACAAATAAATAATTTAAGAACAGCCTGGTTTCCAACACCTTTTGAAGTGAAGCAGGGAAACTTACTCTCCCCTTCCTTATTCACTCTTATATAAATGATTTAGCTCAAGAAATTAAGCAGGCTAATCTTGGTGTTCCTATTGATGACTTTGATTTAAGTATTCTGCTTTATGCAGATGATATTGTTTTGATTGCTGAAAATTGTGTTAATCTGCAAAGTTTGTTGGATATTATGAGCTCTTGGTGCAGTAAATGGCGTCTTACTATTAATAGCAAAAAAACACAAGTTATTCATTTTAGGAAGAAAAGTGATTCACAGTGCAATTATACATTCCAGTTTGGCTCCGTGCCTTTGAAGTTTACTTCTCAGTACAAATATCTTGGTTTAGTTTTTGATGAAAATATGAAGTTTTCTGAGGGAAGGAAAATATTAGCTGAGTCCGCTGGAAGAGCATTAGGTGCTGTGATTAGTCAAATGAAATCATGTACAGATCTTGGCTTTTCTACATTTACACAACTTTATAAATCTTACGTTGATTCAGTTTTGTTTTATGTCGCAGGGGTTTGGGGTTTCAGAGAGATTTCTGATTGTAGCTCTGTTCAGTATCGTGCCTTGAGGTGTTTTCTTGGTGTGCATAAATATGCAGCAAAGGTAGCTGTTGAAGGGGATGCAGGTTGGGATCCATGTATTATAAAACAAAGATGTGAAATGGTGCGATTGTGGAACCGTCTTGTCAGTCTGCCTGAGGAAAGGTTAACTAGGATAATTTTTAATTGGGACAGAATAAACCATCACCCCTGGCAGAGCCGGCCCTCCCTATAGGCGAACTAAGCGGCTGCTTAGGGCCCCGCCGCCACTAGGGGGCCCCCACTAGTGATCCAAGTCATTACGTTGCAAAGCGCGTGGCTGTCACTAACCAAGTTTCCATCCAGTTTTCGAACTTTTTTGTTAATCGACAAAGAGAATATGCGTAAAATAAACCTGCGAAATTTGCTGTCCAACCGGCCTTTTACCGATACAATGGTGTGCATAATGACCTCATCACTAAAAAAAAAAAAGAAACCGTGACATAAGATTTGGTGTATCGCAAAAAAAAAAAAAAATTGCCCTTGAGCTGTTTCCATACATAATTTCGCCTATATTGCGTAAATTATATAGGCTAGTAGCCTGTTCTTTATCCATTTGAAACAAAACCTAATACTAAATGTAAGTGTCAAGAGGTATTTTTTTTTTTACTTTGTTAGACTATTTACTTGATCATCAACAATAATCATAAAAAGGAGCAGTTGTATTTCTATCATTTTTTCTGATTAACTTTTAAATAGGAATGTTAATTTCGATTATTTCTCCTGACAACCGACGGTCATTTTTAACCGTTAACCGACAAGGTTATGTTAAAGTACAATTAAATGAAATTTTAATTAATACGCGGCTGTGACCCATAAAAAATACCTAAATTTGTTTTCCATGGATTAATTTTATACACGCAAAAAGCAGCATAAACAACAGAATGTGAGGATTCACATGGTCACGCACCTGCAGCGATTCTGCAAATGGAGGAAAACATTATAAAAGCTATATAAAAGAAACAAATAGATATGCAAAATATATTTTTCTAAATAAATAATGAATTAACAAAACGAAAAAAAACGTGAAACAATTAGTAGCCTATATCAACCTATGCAGAATTTAGTTTCTTTTTTCTGATGCGCTTTTGAGAAAGCGGCATCCTTTTTGTTTTCTTTTTTACAAAAGCAGACTGTTTGTTTTTAATGTGAATGTGCATAAATAAAATAAATATTTAGAATAGTTTGGAATAATGTCTTACTACTCTTATATGACCACAAACGAAGGAGTAGGCTATTGTAAGTTTCTTCCACTTTTATAAGGGGGAAAAAAATCAAGTGAGCGTGCTGGCGCCTCCTGCGCGCAGTTAAGCATTAGGCTACTAACTGGATCGACAACGCGGCTTCATTGTCAAAATAAAATACAGTCAAACATATTGAAAAACATGCTGTTTTATTTCCTCTCATTTTAGGACAAATCATTTAAATTTAATGGAACGATACTCATAACACAAGAACAAAAATATAAGAAGCTACTAACAAGCCAAAACGAGTTAATTTAAAATGTTGTACTTATCATTCCAATATCCACATAAAACAAGATTTTCAGAACAAAATGAATACATTTTAACTTGCAACGTAGCCTACTAAAGGAACATTAAATTAAAATATGTATGTTTGAGAGGTAACTTGTCAGTTTAATCAAATGAATATGATTTATGCGTTTTTTGAACTGGAAAACGGTGCTTTAACATTAGCAACACGAACAGGGACGCTGCCTCACATTTATTTGCCTCTCTACAAAAAGTGTTTCCAAACAGATTTTTGTGACATTTGAAGTATGGATTAAGAATTAATGTTCTAAAGTTAAACGAAAAAAGATTGTTTTGACACATAAGAAATTTAATCGACAAGGCATTTCCATCAGCTATGTCGAAAGCGCAAATTCCGAAGCTTTACATGTTTTTTTTTTTTTTTTTTTTGTTTTGTTTTTTTTCCCACAAAAAAATTCTTTGGATGGAAACCTGGCTACTGGCAATACTCGATTTTTTTGCATGCTTTTGCAAGGCAGGGCCCCAAAATTATCCTGCTTAGGGCCCCCAGATGAACAGGGCCGGCCCTGACCCCTGGTTTAGAGAGGTTTCAATAATATTGTCTGCTTCTGACATGCATATAATGCTTCGGAATTACTTGCAATGTAATATGATGTCAGACAGGGATTGGTTACAAAATATAAAGATCAAGGGAAGCAGTTGATTTGGAGGAAGCCAAAGCTTAGAAATTATGTTCAGTTCATGATTATGTTACAGAACCTTATATTTTGTTTAATTTAAAGAGAAGGCAGAGGTCCCTCTGTGCTCAGCTAAGAACCGGTACCTTTCCTCTGGCAGTAGAAGTAGGTCGATTTAAAGGTACACCTGAACATTTACGTTTGTGTGAATTTTGTGATCTCCAGGTTGTGGAGGATGAATTTCATTTTATTTTTCATTGTCCTTTATACAGCGATCTAAGGAATTCTCTTTTTGAATCAATTCAGTTGAAAAATCCTGATTAATTTTGGAAATATAAAGCTGAAATGCTGTGTTGGTTGTTTGAAAATAATGTTTTTACTCTTGCAAAATTTGTGGAAAAGGCATGGTGTCTGCGGCAAAGTATTTTGTATCCAATTTTCTCCTTTTTGTATGTGTTCATATGTTGTGTTTTGCTTTGTATTCCGCTACGTGGCTATTGTATATTATCTGTCAAAGTGTCTAATAAGCCAGCTGGGCACCAATTAAGGTGTTTGACACTCAAATAAAATATATTATCATCATCATTATCATTATTAGCCTACTCATCTAACTAGTGTATATTCTAACTAAATAAAATAAATGCAATAACAGTAGTAACATTAAAAGTAATAAAATATATATTAATAATAAATATATAAATACTAAAAATAATAAATGTTATTATTATTATTATTATTATTTCTACTACTCATCTAAATAGTGTATACCTTAACTAAATAAAATCAAAGAAATAATAGTAGTTTTAGTAATAATAATAAATACAAATAAATACTATAATAATAATAAATATTATTATTAATATTACTCATCTAAATAATTCTCATTGTAAGCAGAGCCCGTTCCGTCTGTAATAAGTTGATGTTTGCTGTAACGGTTCTCCGGTGGTGGGGGAGGGAGAGGCGCCGGTTGCGCTCATATGTACTGGAGAACCGGAAATGTACATATCTGTCCCTCTGCTGCTTTTCGGAGGAAATATGTGCTTTTATATGCACATATGCCTTCATGTGTCCTTCTCCTGCCGTGTTTCACACTGTTCATACACCATAAACTACAATCTCTAAGTTACTGTACTGTGCTTCCCTCCCGTTTGTCTCTGATCTCTCGGTAAGTGTCCGTTATGTGGGGGAGGGGCGGCGCGCAGCGCGATCTGCACACAGACACTGCAAAACTGACAATATACGATTAAAAGTTAGGAACAAACGTTAATGGATGTAAAGCATGAGAGCTTCTTTTGGTGTACATCATTATTTTTTTAATTAAACACGGATTAATGGATTAAATTATCAATTTATCTTTCATTTAAATTGATTATCTATCTACTCATTAATAAATATTAATCATTTTCTTCTGCTAAACCTATTGCTGAGGTATTTTGCCTCTGATTGGTCCGATCAGCTAATTATTCAGAAATGCGTGTCTTATTCCTGGCCGCTGATTGGTCCGAATCCCCAGAGTGTGTATCTCAGAGAGGGTGCAGTTCTCCTAGAGGGCGCTGTGTTATACACAGATTGTTGGGGGAAGGAGGGGGGGTTTACACACTTTCGGTACACAAATCACATAAAAGTACAATTTAAGGACAAGTGAGATTTTAAGCCTAGACACCATTTTAGAGCATCCTGAATGCTACTATATGGTCAGACAAATGAGGACCATCAAAATGTCCCCAATTGTCAAGGTGGTCCTCAGTTTACTGGTGTGTACTCTGGTGAATGTCCCCAAAAGTGACATAAGTAAGTGCACACACACACACACACACACACACACACACACACACACACACACATGAACAGATACAAATCATGCTGAAGCAATATGTTCAACAAAGTTGGCCCCGCTACTCGCCCAATCCTACAAACAAATTTAAGTGTCACATGATCCTTCAGAAATCATTCTAATATGATTATTTGCTGTTCAAGAAACATTTCTGATCATCATCATCAATGTTGAAAATATTTATTTTTCAGGATTCTTTGAGTTAAAAACCAACACATTTTATTTATTGTTACAGTGAGGAGGATGTGATTCGTCATCTAGCAGCACAAATAGACACCACGAAAATATTTGAAGTGTGTGTATCACGAGAGAACATGTTAGAGAGAGGGCTTAAGCTGTGGAAACGGCAAAAGACAGGAAGCCCGGTCAATCCTTTGAAGATCACCTTCCTTGGAGAGCCAGGAGTTGATACAGGGGCACTGAGGAAAGAATTTCTGTCCAGTGAGTAGCTGCTTTAAGCATGAATATAGTAGATGTACAAATGTGTAAAATATTCAGACAATTTAAATTTTCCTAAAATTACCCTGTCTACACCTGCAATGATCACTGCTCTCTGTGTTGTTGTTTTTAAATTACCCTCTCTAGCCTAATGATATTTCATCTTGTTTTTATAGATTTAGCAATGGTTGCTAGCATTGAAAAACGTCTCTTTGAAGGTGATGCGAACAGAGGAAAAATGCCTAAGTACTCCCTCAATGATATGGATAATGAGCTGTTCAAGTATGTCTTATTTTTTAGATTTTGGGTTTGCTTCATATACACGCAATTCATTCTTGATCATTTATTAGTTATTACAAACATTTCTTTGTTCAGCAGAAGCATAATACAGATGATACTTTAAAGATTGCTTCAGCTGCTTTTGCCTAATATAATATTAGTTTAGATTTTGAACTTCGGCATTTATACAAATATACCACTCTATGTTAGTGGAGAGCTGTTATCCATATGTAACACAGTATATATCTATAGAGTTGCAGGTGAAATATTTGCTGTGAGCATTGCCCAAGGAGGACCGGCGCCACGGTTTTTACAAGAATGGTGTTATAAATACCTTGTTTCTGGTAACATTAAAAGGGATGGTCTGCATAACACCGAGATATCACCACTAATCAAAAGGGTGGGTCTTGTTGACAGAATTTCTTTAGATACAAGTTCTATGTATTTTTATGTCCTTCAGTAAATTAGTTTGCTGGAATAACTGTCATCATGTTATAAAGCCACTGACAGATTTGATTTACTCCAGAATTCAGTAGTGAACCATGCTTGTTAATATTTATTAAAGGTAACATTTTACTTGTAGATTGAAGATGCATCTGACCTGTCTAACTATACAAAAGAAATACTGGACTGTGGCTACACTGGACCAGTCAACACTGACCACAAGGAAAGCATATTAAGGTAAGTCAGCACTGATAATAATAATAATAAAAAAATGTTAGTAGTTTGTTCATTTTATACTTCTGTATGATACTTGTATGTATGGTACATTTGAATCAGATGAAAATGAGCATACTTGTAATTATAGACTTTGTTGGGAACTATGAGTCTTTATATATACAGACTCATACATAATGGTAGTTATTCAAATAATTAAATTCAGTTATACAAATAACTTGTATTATATGCTTTGGAATTTTGGCCTGCTTTTAAATATGATTATTTTCATTATGGGGAATAATTTTTTTCTTTTTTTTTGCCAGAGCTCTTGAGCTACATATTACAACAAAACGCATCCCGATGCTGCAACAACTACGCGAGGGCCTTGAGATTTATGATCTTACCAAAGTCATGCAGAGAAAGCCACGGGAGTGTCATGATCTCTTCGTCATAGGATATGACGACCAAGTATGTAGAAACACTGTTTTAAAGGATTACTCCATTTCTACAATAAAAGTTTCCTGATAATTTACACCCCCTCATGTCTTCCAAAATATTGATGTCTTCAGTCGTGAAGATTTTTATTTTTTGAGAAAAACTTTTCAGGATTTTTTTCCATATAGTGAATTTCAATAGTGCTCAACAGATAGAAGGTTAAAAATGCAGTTTATGTGCAGATTCAAAAGGCTTTAAAGAATCCTAGCCAAGGATTAAGGGTCATATCAAGCAAAACGATCTGTCATTTATTAAGAAAAGTTATATTTATAAGACTTTTTAAAGGGATAGTTCACCCAAAAATGAAAATTTGATGTTTATCTGCTTACCCCCAGGGCATCCAAGATGTAGGTGACTTTGTTTCCTCAGAAAAACACAAACGAAGATTTTTAATGAAAACCAGTGCAGTCTGCCAGCCTTATCATAGACGTGGATGGGCACCAGACCTTTAAAAGTAAACAAAAACATGCACAGACAAATCCAAATTAAACCCTGCGGCTCGTGACGATACATTGATGTCCTAAGACACGAAACGATCAGTTTTTGTGAGAAACTGAACAGTATTTATATCATTTTTTACCTTTGATACACAGCCACGTCCAACTGTCATGAGCACGAGTTTGGCATCAGTCACGTCACATGTGTAGCGCTCTAGAGTAGAATACGCAAACGCCGGAAGCGATCTGTTGCATTTATATGACACTCATTGTTTACACACTGCACAGAGATTGTGGGTATAGCGGCTATTCAAAATGGTAAATACTTGCGCGTATCCTGATTGTTTAAACCGATTTAAAGCTAAAAGATTACTCATCCGGGACTTTTCACTGATTTCCCCTTCCAGCGTTCCCCTTACGTTGACTGATGCTAAACTCGTGCTCATGACAGATGGACGTGGCTGTGTATCAAAGGTACAAAATGATATAAATACTGTTCTGTTTCTCGCAAAAACCGATCGTTTCGTGTCTTAGGACATCAATGCATCATCACGAGCCGCAGGGTGTAATTTGGATTTGTCTGTGCATGTTTTTGTTTACTTTTAAAGGTCTGGTGCCCATCCACGTCTATGATAAGGCTGGCAGACTGCACTGGTTTTCATTAAAAATCTTCGTTTGTGTTTTTCTGAGGAAACAAAGACACCTACATCTTGGATGCCCTGGGGGTAAGCAGATAAACATCAAATTTTAATTTTTGGGTGAACTATCCCTTTAACTACAATCCTCATCATGTCTGCAACGTGCATGCATTACTCTGTGCACTTTGGTTCAAGACAGTTAGGGTATGTTGAAAAACTCCCATCTCATTCAACCTCAAAAAAATCCAGTATATGAAATATCCTGGAATGTTTTCCTCAAAAAAACAATTTCTTTCCGACTAAAGAAAGACTGACTTGAACATCTTGGATGTCATGGACGTGAATAAAAATCAGGAAATTTTTATTTTGGAAGTGGGGTAATCCTTTAAGCATTCATTTGTGTAGTAATATTTTTTTAGTATGGAACAAATATTAATCGTTTTGGTGTTTAGGTTGACTTCCATTACATTTTATCCCACCTGGCCCCAGAGATGAGCCCAAGTGGTTCGATTAAACAAGTGAAAGAGTCAAAAATCATGGAATTCTTTCAGGACTTCCTACTTGAGCTTGAAGGTATGGACTAAAAAAATACTAACTTTTATTTGTTATCCAGGTGTAAATGTTACTGTAGTTTCCATGTCAAAGGGTATACATAAGCTGAAACACTAAAGGTTTAATTCACCCAAAAATGAAAATCCTGTCATTAATTACTCACTTTTGCATTGTGTTCCTAAGATGAATGAAGGTCTTACAGTTTGGAACAATGTAAGATATTTTTGATGAAAACCGAGAGATCTCTGATGTTCTTATAGACAACAATGGTCCTAGGCCCAGAAAAGTACCAAGATGATCAACAAAGTAGTTCATGTGATGTCAGTGGTTAAAATGTAATTTTACGAAGCTACAAGAATACATTTTTACGCAAAAAACAAAAAAGACTTCACAATTTTGCCTCTACTGCGTCACTTTTGGACACTCATTCATAAGAGTACACAAACGCGCATGTGGCGTCACTTACCCAGGTTAATAGATTTCAATAGTTTTTACACGGCGTGCATCTTTCTCTGTTTGTAAACAAGGCATGGCATATGTGTTTAATGTCAGATCTGGGTCAGTGCTAGCATTGCCACACGCATGTGTCATGGTACTCTAGAGGCAAAACAGTGGAATAAAGTCATTATTTTTGTTTTCTTTGCACAAAAAAGTATTCTTGTAGCTTCATAAAATTACAGTTTAACCACTGATGTCACATGGACTACTTTGTTAATCGTCTTGGTACTTTTCTGGGCCTTCGGTGTGGTAGGACCCTTGTTGTCTGTGGAGGGTCAGAGACCTCTTGGATTCAATCAAAATATCTTGCATTGTGTTTGGGTTAACTAAACCTTTCATTCTAATTTTGTATGTATTTCTTCTGAAGACACACAACCAGAAGATGGAGCAGTGGGAGAAACCTTGTCTGTACCGAAGATAATGCAGTGGATGACAGGGCAAACTCACAGGCATCTGCTTATATCAGAAAGGGAGAAATTTAAAGTAGTTATTAAATTTGACCACTGCTGTCTACAGCACATGCCAAACCACACTGTGTGTTATCCAACTGTTAGTGCTTGCACCAATACCATAACATTTCCCGTAGTCCATATGCTGGATTACGAGGCTTTCAAAACACTCTTGCAAACTGCTGTCACTTATGGGGCAAGCTTTGACAGAGTGTAGCAAATCTGCTAAAATTGTCTACTGTAGAAACCTGCAGTTTTGATTAATGTATACCAAAGCATTTTTTCTTACAATGTTCACTCTTTGAAATGTTTTTAAATGAATGTAAGGCAAAATAATTTTTGTGTTTGGTGTACATAAAGTTTCTTGTAGTGGGAGCCACAAACAATTTATTGTAAAAACTAGTTCCTTACAGTGTTACAATGCATTTCATGTTTGTCCATTGAAGGCAAAAAAACATGTATTAGTTCAATTAACTTGATAAATCAAAATCAACTTAATAAATCACATTTGAGACACATGGACGCAGGATTTCTTTTTTTATTGTCAAATAGCACATCTTCTATCTACATAGTTTAAATGTTAACACTTTCCTTTAAGATAACACATGTACATATTTATATTTCTTCTAGTTGTTTAGTCTAGGCTTCAAAGGATATCCATTTATGACATATTTAAAGCTAATTCACGTGCCTGTAGATAGATGTCATAACCAAAACAAGTGGACTCAGCTGTGGGGTTAACTTGATTCTGCAGAGTAGCAAGATCTTCAGGTGACAAGGGGCAAGGTATCTCTGGAACAATGACTCCATGCTCAGAATCAACACACTGGGGATTCTGGAAGTCCTCAGCTTGCGAAATCTAACATTTTGTAGGAAAAAAACAACTTTTTAATTAATTACAGTTTAATTTAATTACAAACCTTACAAAGTATGTTTTTTGTTTGTTTGTTTAGCTTAAGCCATGCATACCTCTGCAAAATCAGGTTCTGACACAGATGCTTGCAACATCCCAATGTTCCAAAGCTCATTGGGTGACAAATTTCTCTCCGTTCGCAAGGGATGGTGGTTCCACATCTCTGTGAAATGCTGCAAATCGTTGTGTATTCTGGGGATGAAAACATATCCCACACAGAACAGGTGAACAGCATTGGACAAGTCTATGAACCCCTCCTCTTCCAAGCTGTGGAGCACATTGTAGTAACTTGATGTTACAGCAGTCCAAACATCTCTCCATAGCCGTTCCACTCTAAGACAGAAAAAATTGTGAGATGCTGATTTAACTACAAAGCATTTTAAACATTTTACATAAGACAGGGTCTCTGCGGGTCCTTAAGTCTTAAATTTAGTTGTATCAAATTTAAGGCCATAAACATTTTTTTAATTGTGCAAGAAAGTCTTAATGTCTTACATGATTACAAAATCTGAGCCCGTTTTCACAAAACATTTTAAGGCTAAAAGTAGCTCATAACGTGCTGATTTAGCAGAAAATCTTAAAGTGCCAGTCCTAATTTTAGGACTACAAAAGATATGAAGATATACTTGTTTAATTAAAGACACTAATTGAAATTAGTGGCAGCATCTTTATTTTTTAAACCTTTATTTGAATATGGCACCATTATAATATCATCCTCTACAAAATTTGACTAAATCTCTGACTGAGACCCCTCCCTTATCAGCCAATCACAGTGTGCATGGTTAGTTAGCATGCTGACATCATCCATAACAATGAGGTCAACCCCGCCACTTACTCTTAACTTAAGACTTCTCCTCTATTCCTTAGTGAAAGTTGGTCTCAGCAGCTTTGTGAATAGGTTTAGCTAAAAGCTTTTACTGCAATTTAGGAGAGCTCTTAGTGGTAAGATAAAATGTTTTTATGCCCCAGATATTGATTTTAATCAACACTTCAATAAACAAGAAGTTAATAAAAAGAGACTATTTCGCCAACAAAAATCATTCCAAACACGTTCCAAACAACCAGTGTTTTGAGTCTTTCAGCAACATGAACATGTTTTGTTACTGAATGAATCAACCATTTAAATGATTGGGTTTAATCGCAAAGACTCACTTATTATGTTTTTATTTTTAAATCACTTCAAATATCAGTATTTGTATTTATTAAAGCATTCTTTGTTTATGTAACTGCAGGTTAAAGCTTTCCATGAAAAAAAAAAGAATATGTAAAACATGTACAAATTATTTCTTTGTGAGAAAAATGCATTAACCATGTTCTCCTATTTAAATACCTCTGATTATGCACACTTTTGCCAGCTATAAAGCTGCCACGGCCAGTTCCTCGCACAGTAAACATGCACCGAGCAATGTCTACATTCTCAACCCCTTGGTCTGCTCGTATTCTAAAAGAGTCAAACAGAGCAGTTTTTGATTACACATATTATATGTGTTGGCTTTAAGAGTCTTGTGAAAATGACATGTAAATGTATCCTCTGCAGTTAACTCATCCAGTCAGTGCACATACATCAGGAGTAGTGAACACACACCTAGAGCAGTGGGCTTATCTTTCTGAAATTCTGTAATTAAGATGCATTTACTAGATAAGCAAAATGACATTAAATATTTAGTCTTGTTTTAAGCAAAATGTACTAAATTTTGTTTCTTCTTCCTGGAAAATTATCTGCACAAACTACACTTTTAGTCTTTAATGACTAAATATCTTAAGTCATTTTGCTTATCTGATTATATGATATTTTGACTAGAAAAAAGACAAATATACTAAGCAAGATGAGGCTTTTTTTTTTTTTTGCAGTAGAGGGAGCATTGAGGGATAGTTGCCTTAGTCAAAACCAACTCGGGCATTTCCTACCAGTATTAAGATTAAAAACGAAACAATCAGTTTTGGCGAGAAACTGAACAATATTTATATTGTTTTTACCTTTGATACACAACTGCCCTGAGCACGAGCTCAGCATCAGGCACGTTACATGTGTACGCACTCTGGCGTATGCGCTCTCGCATGTATACAACACTCATTGTTTACACAGTGCACAGAGATGGGTATAGCGACTATTGAAAATGGTAATTACTTGCGCTTATCCTGATTGTTCAAACCCATTTAAAGCTAAAAAATTACATTTGCTTGCACAAACCCATCCGTGTCTGTTGACTTTTCACCAATTTCCCCTTACGGCGTTTGTTTATACCTTGCCAGAGTGTGTACACATGTAACGCACCGGATGCCGAGCATGAGCTTAGGACAGTTGGACGTGGCTGTGTATTAAAGGTAAAAAATCAGCCGCAGGTTATAATTTGGATTTGTCTGTGCATGTTTTTTTTTACTTTCAAAGGTTTGGTGCCCATCCACTTCCATTATATGACTACCAGACTGCAAAAGTTTGAGTTAAAAATCTTTGTGTTCTGCTAAAGAAACAAAGTCACCTACAAAAATTTTGTCACCTGAAAAATTTGTTAGAATCATTCTGTATAATCAGCATACCTTGATGGCCATCCATGTTTTGCCACTCCATCCATGAAAAACCCCAAAGCAGTTCTCGCTTTGTTATTCCCAGCCACATCCAGGTAAAAGATCTATTTAGGAGTATTACACAATTGCTGTATATTACTATGCAAGATATCCAAGAAAAATGGTGTACAGATTATAAATAAGGGACTGATGAATAAATATTCACCTTTCTTGAAAAGCCATCAACAGCTCCAAAAACCACTATGTTGTACCTATCAAAAAATAAATATATAATAATTATTAACCAGCATTTATATTGATATCATTTAAAACTTTGGGATCAGTTTTTAACATTAAAGGGATAGTTTGAAATAAAATTTCAAACAAGTTTAAAGCAAAAATTCTGTCATTAATTACTCATTCTCATGACATTCCAAACCCGTAGACCTTTTGTTTATCTTCAGAACACAAATTAAGGTATTTCTGTTTTATGACCCTGAGTTCTATTACCCTCCATAGACAACAAGGGCCCTCTGCACACATACAGTACAGTATTCTCATAGCTTATGGTTAAATCCCTGGTGTCACATGGACTGATGAACAATGTCCTTACTACCTTTCTGTGCCTTGACCATGGTCGGACCCTGGCTGTCTATTAGGGTGAAAAGCTCTTGGATTTCATCAAAAACACCTTAATTTATATTCCAAAGATGAACAAAGGAAAACAGATAGAAAACAGTTATTTTAAAATATAATATTCAACCAATATTACAAATAAATGCATTAAAAAAACCTTACAGATCTTAAACCTTTCAACAGTAGTGAATAATGAGTTTAAATCCTGGTTTCACAGACAAGGCTTAGATTGAGCCAGGATTAGACCTTACATCAATTAGGACATTTAAATAGCTTTCATTAACATGCCTTAGAAAAAAAAAATACATTACTGGTTTGCATCTTGAGACAAAACAATAACAGTGACATATTTTAAAATTGTTCCTTTCAGTTAAAACAGCTCAAACATGCATTTAGTCTGTGATTAGTCTTAAGCCTTGTCTGTAAAACTGGGGGATAGTGATAACATTATCACAAATGACACAAGACAAATGTTTGGTAAAGCTAATAAAATAATTAAAATTACCGTATCAGCTTGTGATTAGTGTCTATATGGACAAGAGACAAAGGAGCAGGAACAGAATATGTACATCTTGCAATGCATGACAGCTGGACCATCCTTGAAAGTACCCCTGCACCATCCACACGTTGCAAAGACATCTTCACTCTTCTCCATGTAACTCGATGTCCCATTGCTTGTAAAGACCCTTTTATCAGCCTGTATCCAGCATGAGGCATTCTTGTCTTTATAGATCTGACTTTCTGATTAAGCTCATGATCAGAAATATCAGAATAGCTGCTCCTGACAGACAGACTTTCCTCTTTCATTCGCCTATATAGGGTTGATCTTGAAATGCCATGCACTTCAGCCAAAGGAGCCAGTGGTAAGTGCATGCTGAGCAAATCTTGGAGCGTCTCTTTTTGTATTTTTAATCTGGGACGCCCCACATTTCCACTCCATTCAGCCACAGCTACATTGTCCAGCAATGGAGGGACAGTAATCTGAGACAGGTAATTGGAGACAACTTCAGATAACTGTTCTAGAGCATCCACTACACACTGGGGAATGTCTATATATGATGCTCCAGCACGAAGAAACTGTAACTCCTGACAGCAAACAAACTGGAGATATTCAAAATCAATTGGCTGTCTAATAATAATAGAACCAAGTCTATCCACAGACCTTTGCAAAATCGACCACGACGTAGTCCTGCAAAGACAAAAAACATTTAAATACAAGAATAGTGAATGTAACAAATATATAACATTCAGAAGCATGTATATTTAACATTTGGCTTAATCAAAATTCTGTTCACAAATAATCCTTTGCTGTGGATCAATGGATCGGTGCCTTGCTCAAGGGACTCACCTCAGTCGTGGTATTGAGGGTACTGTACATTCACTCCCCCCACTTACAATCCCTGCCGGACCGCGCTCTCTGTTCCTGACGCGGCGGTGACCGCTCTTTCTGTTCCTGACGCGGCGGTGACCGCTCTCGCTGTTCCTGACGCGGCGGTGACCGCTCTCTCTGTTCCTGACGCGGCGGTGACCGCTCTCGCTGTTCCTGACGCGGCGGTGACCGCTCTCGCTGTTCCTGACGCGGCGGTGACCGCTCTTTCTGTTCCTGACGCGGCGGTGACCGCTCTCGCTGTTCCTGACGCGGCGGTGACCGCTCTCGCTGTTCCTGACGCGGCGGTGACCGCTCTCTCTGTTCCTGACGCGGCGGTGACCGCTCTCTCTGTTCCTGACGCGGCGGTGACCGCTCTCGCTGTTCCTGACGCGGCGGTGACCGCTCTCTCTGTTCCTGACGCGGCGGTGACCGCTCTCTCTGTTCCTGACGCGGCGGTGACCTGACCTCATCCTTTGTTAACCGTGACAACTCCGTTGTGATTGTACAAGTTAGCGAGCTACTCAATGTCTGTCAAAACTGAACAGGTTTTTCTCCAGTGTGAATCTTCATGTGTGTTTGAAGTGTTTTTCTTTCAGTGAATCTCTTTCCACATTGTTGACAGGTGAAAGCTTTCTCTCTAGTGTGAGTTTTCATGTACTGCAGAGTAGTGCCACAGATGCAGGGTGTCCCTCATTATGATACCGGTATGAGTGTGACTTAAAGGCATTAAAGCTTTTGAACACCAAACTGCAGTTAGTTATTCCACATTTAAATGTCGCATTTGGCAAATTTCTGTGTAATTGCATATGCCTTACATAAGCCAAAACCGTATCAAATGTATGTGAACAAAACTGACAGATCATCTTGAACCTTATTTTTGGTTTCCAACTATCGTAATTCCCCCACACAGAAAAGAATGCTGTCTGGAGGCAGACATACAATGGATAGAAGAAAAACACCACTGTAAGAGCGAGAAAAAGTGCTTAAAAAAGTGTGTGGGACTTTGAATGTATTTCAAACAGTTGAATTCTCACATACATCCAAGACAACCAAAATATGTTTTGCAAATTAATTGGCAATGTACCAGGTATAATTTACCACTACTGCCTAAATAAAAAATAAATAAATAAATGAAATCCCACGCTAAAACGCTAGACTAAATTACTCAAGAAAGCCACTAACTTACTCTACAGCCAACAAATGCAACAGCCACCTTAATAAAAGTAAATCAAGATACCGTTATTGCTGATTAGAATTCCTTGCACGTCGTTCAACTTCCAAACTCAACTGCACTAACACAGGCCGACAACTGAGACAAGGCTGGACTCAAAAGCACAATGAATCTAAAAAAAATAAAATAAAAGTACTGCTCAGGAAAAATATTCTACAACTACAAAAAAGTAGGCTCGTTTGTTCATTGGTCAGCGTCGCGCATGATCTGTTCATTTGTTTAAGCGCCACCGCACTGATAAGATGCCTTGTGCACCCTGTTAAAAAATACACACAATTTGCCTGACAATTTACGTTAAACACAAATATCTGTAAATAACATATTTAATCGCAATCACAAAAATATATTTGACCGTGCTATGGTAATACATTTACTATGCAACTTTATATTAAACTGTATTCACCTTACCATTAGCAAACATCCTCAAAGACACATTGTTTAACGGCACCATTCCGAGTTTACATGACACACATCATCCTTGAGCAGGCTGATCTCGAGGCTTCAGAAACGCGTTTTCATTTCTGCGCTGTTAAAAGATAATTGCCAATGAAAATTTGATAAAGTGTGCTAATCAACACAGAGTTCACGTCAGTACCAAATGTTGTCACTGAACCATGTAATTCTTAACATAGAAACTCAGCGTTTCAGATTCCAGCGTCAAGCAATTTGGCTGTCCCTGCCACGCCAGACTCGAATATCACAGCCATTTAGAAGCGAGAACCGCACTGCACTCCTAACTAAATGTTCAAGTTTATAGTCTAATACATAAGTATAAAGCCTTTTTTTAAGAAAGTACATACCATTGAGTTCACGGTTTTGTTGACTTACATTTATTTATCATTACAACATCTGAGGTAAAATATCTGTTGTTGCTTTCAATATGTCACGCAATATGATATCCAAACTCACATTAGATACTTTTAACACTGACTAAAGTACATAAACAGTAACGTTACCTTACCTGAGATTGTGATTGTCATAGTTTGTATGTTGTTGTTACAGACACGACGACGCAGAAATATACACCGTTTCTAAATAGAAATTTTGTGTGTCGCCGTCGCGGCTAGTTAGGACAAAAACTCAGAATAACATAGAAAAGCTTTTATTGCGTGTCGACCTGCTACTCAAAATCCACTTAAGAGTCCTTCGCGCCCGCTGACAAAGGGTGAGACAATCCATAGTTATCGACATGAACCGCGAACATATACACCTTCATACATTACCTACCACAGTTAGTAGCATGAAAAATGAAAACATATTTACGAAGGATATATTTATTCAAAACATATATTTATTAAAAACTGAAATAAGACACTTACCACAGTTGTCCACTGGTGGTGCTCCTTGAATCTCAACCGTTGATTTGAAGATCCCGCCTCTGTAGATTTGAAATTTACAGCAATATACTGTACATTTGAATCACACCACCGTGCGACCCCAGAATGCTTTGCAGTTTACAGCAATTTTCTGTATTATTAGAAAAACAGCGTGCTGCTGTAAAATATTGCTGTAATTTTTACAGCAATTTGTTACAGTGCATATTGTTGTAGGATGGTTGGTCTGTATTTGTCTTGCCCCTCCTATATTTACGGCTGGGTAAATAGTGACAGTAACGAGTGCTGTGTTTTACTGTTATCAACTCCTCAATAAAAAATAAATAAAAAACAAGGGCAAGAGCAAATGAAATTGTATTTCTTATGGCAGTGCACCAACATTCAGTGTCATCAGTTTGCTAAAAGGTACCATTTACACAAGGTAGGGAGCAGATGTACGTTTCTGTCATATCGGCTAACATTTTAAAAACATTTTAATTTGAAAGTTTATGTAAGAAATGTCATTACGAAAAATTTACACAAAAATTAATTCAGCTTGTTTCATGAATGAGACCCAATGATTTCAGAAAGATACACAATTTTTCACACCACAGTTGAAAGTGAGCCTCATCCCATTTATTTTTATGACAGCTTCTTTTATTTGTATTATTATATTATTACCATCTGACCATCTTATTTGCTATTGTTTTTAAACATTAAGACACCCTTTAATTTGGACCAGGGGATGGCAACCAATAGAGAGAACTGCATACCAGTGTTCATTTCAAGTTCCTCCGCACAATCCGACTTTGTTGCAGCATCAAATTACTCTGCTGGTCCGTCTGGCCTGAGGAGAACATGCCCCCCTTTCTCCCAAGGATTTTTTCCCTTCATTTCGGTCACCCGTGTTGCCTCTGGCTTGTTTAGTTGAGGACACTTTATTTCCAGCGATATCGTAAACTATTTGAGCTGAGCTGAGCTGATGATCACATCACTCAATTCAATGATGAACTGCCTTTAATCAGAGATGATCGTGGCTCCCAGGTAATCCCCTAATGTCGTCACAACATAACATCTCCGTTCTTAGTCTGCTCTTACCCACACTGCTTAGGTTCAAAAAGAATGACAAGAAAAGAACAGAAAGCAAAGAAAGTGAAATTGACTGTGGGTGACAAAATATGTTCGGAGTCAGGAGAGAAAAGGTGGAAAACTAAATCCAAATTTTCTAGGTCCATACACAATTAAAAACATTGAAGGCAAGAATACTGATCTAATAGATGAGAGAAGGACCATTTTGCCAAAAATCAATATTGACTACTTGAGGTTGTATACAGAGCATCCAACACAAGATTGTGGCCGGAAGATCAACAGCAGCAACTGCATCACAAAAAACTTATCCAACTGCTACATCACCTGTCAATATAGCTGAATTTGTACTAGGGATGTCCCGCTCCGATCACGTGGTTTCAGACTCAATCGGAATCGGACATTATCCCCCGATCAGGACTCGGATATGTAAGGGATAATGTACAGGCAGCCGGTAGTTATTGCAGAAATAAGCCCCGACAGTGTGATCAGGACCCGACGCGAAGCGGCTGCCTGTACATTATCCCGCTTATTACACGGCTACTTGCCACATAAGGAAAAAACTGGACATGAATATGAATTTGAAACCTTTTATTGGCATATTTGTTTTAAATTAACATTTTTATCCTTCCGCGAAACGATATAGTACCACGTGACTAACATTCAAACTATGTACGTTAGTAAGACAATTTAAATAGATTAATGTCGAAACTTTCCATTGTTAATTGTGGTTGTCCAGTGTTTGTCACAAGATGGCGCCAAACGGTAATCTTTGTTGGCACGGAGGGATTTTAAACATACAAGTAGTACCGGCTATGCGTTATTACTTTGGAGCGGTGATTATTTGAAAAGAACGAACCCACCCCTGTCCAGTTGGTGGCGAGTGCGCTCCAGTGTGGCAACAGAGCACTTGCTCCAGAACTTAAGGGCAATTGTTACAAATCTTTTGCCTTTAACTATGCGTTTCATTACGCACAGGCGCAGTAGTATTAAGAAGCTACAACAATGAGAATATATTAAAATTTATGTCACTGTGGGGTGTGGTGTTGAACAAGAAAAGTTAAGCAGTCTCATCTGTTCTCTTCAACATATTAAAAATTAAAACGAGAAAAAAATAAATGCAATTAAATGTGTTATGATTTAAATATGAAAATTAAAATGACAGGTAATAATGAATTATGACGGAATTTTTACGACCCTGCCAATGTAACAGTCGAACGCAACTTCTGGTATATGTATTCTCATTATTTTTTTTAACAAAACATAATCTATAGTTATGTGGTGGCACAGAATTAGACCTCTTGACTCCAGACAGAAACACAGCAAACACTGTGGCATTTTTATTTTTTCATTTGTTTACATGCCTGCCGAATATATTTTAAGTTGAGGTGCTTTTTGTTTTTTTTTTATACTTTTTTTATATTTACTGTTGTACTAAAGTCCAGAAGTGAAGAATTTATGTAATTTATTACTTCAAGCTACCTCACAGAAGTGCTCTGTTTGTTAACAGAGTTGTTGAATGTTAAAATAAGTTGAATTACAAAAAAAAGGAACATCCTGGGTCTGTTTCTTCGCTCTTCTATTTTCTTTTTTTATGTATTATAGAAGTTTCGGATCTGGACTCGATATCGGCAGACACTCAAAATCAAATGACTCGGACTCAAGGGCAAAAAAACCTGATCGGGACATCCCTAATTTTTACCATCATCATCTACCATCTTCAAAGTGGCTGCCTCACCTGACTGTGACATCGTCACCTACCTCCACAACAGCAGCAGTACAGCACAATCACGTCAGCAATACAATACAATACAATATTTATTTATAAAGCACATTTAAAAACAACCAGAGTTGACCAAAGTGCTGAACATTGTAGACTAATAAACTCGCGAACATAAAATTAACACACACCAAGGTAACAAAATAAAAGAGTAATAAAACAACGATGTCATTGAGGTCACGGAGTATTAAAGGCCAGAGAGAAAAGATATGTCTTCAGAGCAGACTTGAAAGCAGCGATAGAGGGAGCTAATCTAACATGGAGTGGTAGACTGTTCCAAAGTTTCGGACCAGCAGTTGCAAAAGCTCGATCTCCGCGTTTTTTGAGTCTAGATCTAGGTACCACAAGTAAGCCAAGATCACTGGATCTCAGAGTTCTAGAAGGGGTGTATGGACGGAGCAGATCCGTAAGGTACTGAGGGGCAAGATTATTAAGGGCTTTATAAACAAATAATAGAATTTTAAAATCAATTCTATATTTAATGGGTAGCCAATGCAGTGAGAATAAAATAGGAGTTACTGACTCATACCTACGGGTGCCAGAGAGCAGTCTAGCAGCAGCATTTTGCATTAGCTGTAAACGAGAAAGAGAGGACTGAGAAACACCATAATAGAGAGAATTACAATAATCTAATCGAGTTGTTACAAAAGCATGGATCACTGTCTGAAAATTACTCTGTGATAAGAAAGGTTTCACTTTAGAAAGTAGACGAAGATGGAAAAAGCGAGATTTTACTACAGCACTGATCTGATTATCAAACTTCAGGTTTTGATCAAATAGAACACCCAAGTTTCTAGCACACTGAGTTTCATAAGGGGCCAGACAACCACGATCAACATCTAAAACAGAATTTTCTTTGTCCCCAAATAGAATTATTTCAGTTTTATTTTCGTTTAAATTTAGAAAATTGCTTGAGAGCCAATGCTTTAGTTCATCTAAGCAGGCCAACATTGGTTGTAAGCCATTTATATCATTATGCTTTAAAGGAAAATAGATCTGGGTGTCGTCAGCGTATAAGTGAAAAGATACTTTATGTTTATTAAAAATGGAAGCCAGGGGGAGCATATACAAGGTGAACAATACCGGCCCAAGAATTGATCCCTGTGGAACTCCACAATTAAGAGGCATTCTAGAAGAGGTCTGTTGACCAATCCTAACACTAAAACATCTGTTGGTCAAATAAGAACTAAACCACTTTAAAACTGTGCCACGAAGGCCCACAGATGTCTCTAAGCGTGTCAACAGGACCTCATGATCAACCAAATCAAAAGCAGCACTCAGATCTAATAAAACTAAGGCCATAGATTTACCAGAATCAGTTTCTGTAAAAATGTCACTAGAGACTCTCAAAAGGGCAGATTCAGTGCTGTGTAAAGCCTTAAAACCAGATTGAAACATCTCATGAACAGAATTTACAGTCAAATAAGATTGTAGTTGAGTCAACACTACTTTCTCAAGAATTTTTGAAATAAAGGGTAAATTAGAAATAGGACGAAAATTGGAAAGAGAAGAAGGATCCAGGTTTGATTTTTTAAGATATGGCGTCACTACAGCACATTTGAGACCATTAGGGAAAGAACCAGTAGACAAGCATTTGTTGATAACTAACAACAAACCAGGACCAACTATATCCAAGATTTGTTTAAGGAACCGAGGAGGGATAATATCCTGAGGACAAATAGTTGGTTTTAGATGACTAACAATTTCATTACATGAAATCAAATCGATAGGCTCAAACTCAAACCAGGTAGAAGAGCATAATGGTACATCATGCAAAATGTAGGGAGAGCTAGACAACTGCGATCTTAATGTTGTAGTTTTCTCAACAAAAAACTTTCCAAAATTATTGCAGAGAGAAACAGAGGACTCTAGAATTGATTGCACAGAAGGATTTAAAACAGAATTAATAGTAGAAAAGAGAACTTGAGGTTTGTGACAATTTTTTGTGATAAGTTCAGACAGATATTTGCATTTTGCAGCCTTTGCGGCTTTCTGGAACATGTTGTAAGAGTTCCTCAAAACTTCATAAGAAACCTGCAATCTGTCCTTCTTCCATTTGCGTTCAGCCTGCCGACAAGTCCGTCTCAATACACGTGTAGTTTCAGTGTGCCAAGGCACAGATACAGGCTTATGATTTTTATACTTCAAGGGTGCAATAGTGTTCATAATATCAGCACAGGTGGAATTAAAAAGATTCAAATGTGCGTCAGCATCCAAATTTAGCAGAGAAGAGTCTGACTCCAGTGAGTTACAAATCTCACGGTAGGCTACAGAGAAATCTCGACTAGAATGTTGACTAAGACAACGAGTAAGACGTGCCAGCGGTGGATTTTTTAGGATTCGGCCCGTAAGAGGGACTGTACAAAGAACTGGCCTGTGATCAGAAAAGGAGGAACTACTGATTTCAATACTTGAAATAGAAAAACCATGAGTTAAAATCAAATCAAGAGTATGTCCCTGGACGTGAGTTGGACCAGAAACCCATTGGGTAAAGTCAAAAGACTCAATCATATTTAAAAACTCTGCAGTGAATGGTTTTGTAGGGCAGCAAATGTGAATATTAAAATCACCCAACAGCAGTATTTTTTCATGCCTGATGACCAAGTCCCCCAATAACACAGCAAGTTCACTTATAAAGTCCTTATTATGATAAGGAGGACGGTATATTAGAGCAATTGTAACAGGGTTTGCTAGAACTAATTGTAAAAGTTGCACCTCAAAACTATTGTATGAGCCAGTGGATAAAAAACGTCAGTGAAAAGTATCTTTAAAAACAGAAGCAAGGCCACCACCGCGGCCCGTCATACGCGGGGAATTTAAAAAACTACAGCTGTGAGGCACCAGTTCTGAAAATGGAAATAACTCGCCAGCCTTTAACCAAGTCTCCGTGATACATAAAAAATCCAGCTCTTGCGAAGTAAAAAAGTCATTTAAGATGAAAGTTTTATTTACCAGTGACCGGGCGTTAATGAGAGCAATCTTCAGCTGCGATGTAGTTTTCTCCGGCTGTGTTTCACGGCACACCGGACGGAGGTTGTGAAGATTCGCACCACCGCGATGAGGACGGGAGAGAATCCGAGCAGGTGTAAAAAAGAACCCCGGGAGAATAGGGCGAAGACAGCGATATGGACCATCCAAGGAACACCGACCAGCGGTAGATTGATGCATGAACTGCCCCCACGGGAGAGAAGCATGTTGTGGGTAATAGATCCGAAGCAAGGCAGCTCTGCGTCGAACGGCAATGCCCCCGCGCTTGCCACGCCTTCTCCGACGTCTCCGGCGAGGTAAGTCGACTTGAATCCGACACGGGTATCCATAGGGAGAAGAAGATAAAGGTGGAAGGCTAGCATGCGGTCTGCACACATTACATGTGAGCAGGGCATCAGTGGCCATACTGCGAATGTCCAGTAGTGTCGAACGGTCATAGACAAGTGTAGCATCGCAGTTTAAAACCGAAAAATACATAACTAAAAACAAGGCAGATGCAAAACATAGCAGCAGGGGGGACCACAGACGGCATGCCAGGAACATCAGCGCCATCTTATGATTCTTTTATGATTATATTTATGCAGAAATAGTTTTCTCATTTACCATTATCTTATCACATCTATCAATACAGTTGTTCAAGAGGATTATTATTATCTATTTTTATAATCTGCCCTACTTAAGAGTTGAGTAACACTTAAATAAACTGCAAATATAAGACTGTTAAATCTATCAAGATGTCAGCAGATAATGAATAAACTAATTCAAAAACGGCATTACCAGCTTCACTTATGAAACCAGTTTATTCTCTTCGTATTGCTAGAAAAGTTCTTGAAATACAAATACATCATGGCAGTCCTGAAATAAATTACAGTAGCAGAGGTAATTCAGTCCTTCAGTCATGTAGCTCTGGTGCAGGATCACAATGCTCCCGTCACTGAGAGTCGCTCAGGTGTGGTGATATTTTACTGAACCGTACTGATGAAAAATGACTCATGTTGCTCACCATTGAAGACTCCATTATGAAATCAAATGTACCTACAGCAACAGAGATGGCATGGCTTGGGCTTCAGACAAACATGACAGACAAACTGACAGGAAGAAAGAGCTCAGGTGAGAAAACAAAACTCTCTAGTCATCTGTAAGTATTCCATCTCCTATTACATTTCCCATGTTCACACTTAATGGGACCCCAATTATTACTACATAACCCCAAATTTTATTTTCTATTTGACTGCAACTTCGAATCATTGCTCATATACAATTTTCATTTTATCACTATTCCTCTGCTCTTTACTATTACATATTACCATCAATTCTCCATCTTCAAGAACTTTTTTACACTTGATCTCATCTGCTTGTTTCAACTCATTTATTAATGCAACTCTGTAAATTGCACTACAATTTTTAATTCCTCCCATTCTCAATTTATTGATTCCCTTTCACTATCACCAGCCCTGCTTACTAAGTCTTCATCATTATTTCTTTTCCATCTTTGGTCGTTTTCTCTAGACTTACACTTTTTTTTATGTTATTTGGTCGGAAGATCTGAAAGATCCCATGCATTCAACCTTCCCTTGACAAAATGTACAGATACAGTCTACTTGTGATCCAATCAACCAAAACACATTTTAAACCCAGGTGTAAACGAAGCCCAAATTCACTGCTCAGATATTTTGAAACTTATCAGAGGTGCTTCTGTAAACCTCAAGTTTGTCTTGTTCCTGCAAGTCTTTCCACAGTGATGGCACAGTTAAGATTTCTCTCTGGTGTTATTACATGACTCACATCACACTGATAACATAAACATACAGATCTCTCATGTGTGAAACCTCATGTGGTATTTAAGTGTTGCTTTATTTCTGAAACTCTTTCCGCAGTGACCACATATAAATGACTTCTCTCCAGAGTGAACTCCCATGTGGCAGTTAAGGTGTCCTTTTTGGTTGAAACTTCTTCCACATTGCTGGCAGGTGAAAGGCTTCTCTCCTGTGTGAACTCTTATGTGGTTTTCACGGGTTTGTTTATGATTAAACTTCTTTCCGCACTGAGGGCATGTGTAGGGCTGCTCTCCAGAGTGAATTCTCATGTGGACTTTAAATTGTTGTTTTCGACAGAAACTCTTTCCACACTCAGAGCATGTGTAGGGTTTCTCTCTATGAGTTCTCATGTGGACTTCAAGGTTTTCATGTTGATCAAAACTCATTCCACACTGATCACACGAATAAGACTGATCTCCATTGTGAATTCTCATGTGTCTGATAAAGCTTTCGTTTTGAGTAAAACTTACTGCACACTGTTGGCAGGTGAAAAGGTTCTTTACAGAGTGAACTGTTATGTGACTGTCAAGGTTTCCTTTCCGTTTAAAACTTTTTCCACACTGTTGGCAGGAGTAGGGCTTCTCTACAGTGTGAACTTTCATGTGTCTGTAAAGGTTTCCTTTTTGGTTGAAACTTCTTCCACATTGCTGGCAGGTAAAAGGCTTATCTCCAGTGTGAACTCTTAAGTGTTCTTCAAAGCGAACTTTATGATTAAACCCCTTTCCGCACTGAGGGCATGTGTAGGGTTGCGTTGTGTGAATTATCATATGGTCTTCAAAGTGTTGTTTTTGATGGAAACTCTGTCCACACTCAGGGCATGTGTGGGGATTCTCTCCAACGTGACTCCTAACATGTGTTTTAAGACTTCTTCTATAACCGAAATGCTTTCCACACTGTTGGCAGCCATAAGGTTTCTCTCCTGTGTGAACTCTCATGTGTCTTTTAATGCTTTCTGTTTGTTTGAAACACTTTCCAGACTGTTGACAGGTTAAATAACTTCTTCCTGTCTTTTGAGTCCTTTTTCTTAAGGGAGCCTTTTCAGTCTGTGAACAACTAAAAGATTTTTCTCCATTTATGAAATTATGATCTTTCTCTTCCATTTCATTCAGTACTTCACTCTCCTCTTTCAGTGCCACCAGATCTAAGGTGAAAGAAGACAAATAAAAGTTAACTGCAGTTTAATGAAAACAAACAGACATCAAAACATTCAAACATGTAAAGTGTTTCAACTAACATACAACTACAGTCTATATCCACTAAGCAACTGCAAGAGGTGTTGAGTCCCACTGCACTGTTACCCTTTTAGCCAAAGCAACAGAGGGAGCTCACGAACAAAAAAATCACAGTTATATGAGTTAAACAAAGTATATGAAATGTATGACAAATGCGAATGCAGAATATAAACAAAAGCACATGGAGGACACAAAACTGAAAACAAATAAATACTTGATTTTAATGATTTATTATTTAAGGTTCTTTATCAAGCAGTCTCTGGTATTTTCATGAGCATAACATGTTTTTTGCAGCCTTTAGCATTGTGTGTCTTCTTGACCATAATTCCCATCGGGTCGCAATCGTACATTAATTCAGATGTAAATTTACTGGTGTCTGAAAATATTTTTTTTGCCATTAAAATTGTTTTATATGTCGATGGTAGTTGGTAGCTTGATATGAAAATGTGGGAAATAAACAGCGGTGCTGATGTCGCGGATTAACACCACTTTTGTTCCTTTAGCCCCACTTTGGCCCAAGATATTCAAATGATAAGTCATATGTGAGATTGACGAATGATAGGCAAATGTTTTTATTTTCTACCCGATATACGGGTAGAATTTATTAGGCCGACCTCAAGGACCAGCTGTTAACAATCTGTTCAATAATGACATGGACCATTTTTACTGTGACTGACCAAATAACAAAATTTTAATCGATTAAGCCTCTTCTCGACGAATAACATTCAGTAAACTATTAAGGGGGCAGCCCTAGTCGAGTGAAAGTGATGGCAGTCACCAGACCTTATTTTGCATACATCATAATTACATCAGAGCAAGTTAAACCACATGCAAAACTTTTATATATTTAACCATTTCCTATGAAAAATGTGACTCAATCCTAGCGGTGCACCTTAACATTTACATATTAAATGAGACACAAGTCTACAAATGCTGTTTTTAAATCAGAGCACTAGAAGAACTTTAAAGGAGAACTCCAGTGTGATATTGACCTAAAGTGTATTGAATCATGATACCGAGTGTGAACGTACCTTGCATATTTCATCTCGGTTTGTGTCCAGCTGTCCGAAATCTGGGGTCAGTTAGCCGATGCTCACAACAGGCTGTCTATGAGAGTGAACAGGGCATCGGAAAAGCCATGTAAATAAATCACTGTTTTACGCCATTTACGAGGCACAAAGTAGCTCCACACTTCATCGGTAGACTTCCTAGGGCCCTGACATTTAAAACGAGACATTGAGAACTCAGAAAAAGCACCGGTAGTTTATTTACAAGAAGATTTATACAGACAGTACCTGGGAAAGAAAATCCGGTAGCCGCCATCCTGAACTTAGTCACGATAAATCGAGTGTCGAGCACCAATGAATTTATCAGGTTATCAACGTATCAGTTTGTAGTTTCCTTCGTGCTCGACACTCGACTTATCGTGACTACATTTAAGATGGCGGCCACCGCTCTGTTCCTGGTGGAAGATGTCTGTATAAATCTTCTTGTAAATAAACTACCGGTGCTTTTTCTGAGTTCTCAATGTCTCGTTTTACATGTCAGGGCCCTAGGAAGTCTACCGATGAAGTGTGGAGCTACTTTGTGCCTCGTAAATGGCGTAAAACAGTGATTTATTTACATGGCTTTTCCGATGCCCTGTTCACTCTCATAGACAGCCTGTTGTGAGCATCGGCTAACTGACCCCAGATTTCGGACAGCTGGACACAAACCGAGATGAAATATGCAAGGTACGTTCACACTCGGTATCATGATTCAATACACTTTAGGTCAATATCACACCGGAGTTCTCCTTTAAAGGAAAAAAAATGAAGCTGAAATTCTTTCGAAAAAGAAAGCTGTAGGAGGACAAACAGAGTAGAAAAATACCCATCAAAGGCAAAAGAATTGAGAAGATGTAGAGGACAGTTCACAGGATAGTCCAGCTTTGAGAATAAAAACCAACCTGTTTGTTCCTCAGTATCTTCATTTTTGACTCTGAATGTTTCTTCAATCTTCACGTCTTCACTCTCCTCTTTAATAAACACCATCTTGATAATAGTGTCCCGTGGATCTCAGTTGCTCCACCAGGAGTTATTTTTCTGTTTGGAAATGCTCTGTTTAAGATGAGAGTAATTACAGAAAAAAAAAAAAAAAATTAAATAAAAAAAATTAAATCTCTGTGTTCATCTCAATCAGCTCTAGTTTAGTAGTCAGTGCACTAGTAAGGGAGTCAGAGTAATAGCTAATGGACTTAAATGATTTGATTGAACAAACACTCAAACTTTTTAACTTACTATTCCATTTTGATTAACATTTAATGATTAGTTTATTACATTTAATCGATTACACACTTTAAAAATTGCTATTGTATTTAAAGGTTGTCATTACAACAACCAAACATTTGCAGTTGTTTGTAAAAGTTGTCATTACTCATGTTTGAGTTTGTTCTCGTTGTATTTCCACTGTTTTGAGCAGCAGATCTCTCAGCGAGCGGCGATTCGAAACAGTGAATCATTTTGTGAATCAACCGATTCAATTGACTCGGAGTTTGTAATTCGTGTTTCTGATCTGAATCACTAACAGAGAGAGAAATCAGACCGATCTGTGGATGCGCTTTACTCACAAAATAACGGTCATTATTAGATAACATATTACAATGTTACACAAAATAATTATAAAGTTTAAATCGCTTGTAAACCATATAAAATAGTCTGAACGCGTATTAATTTAAAACACTAAATGGTTAAGACTACAAACCTTTCTTCAGCTGAAACCAAACACTGGATACGTGCAGGAGCGCGCCGCAGCCTTATGACGTCACACCACCAGATCAAAATAAAAGTCCTGTTCACGCGCTTCTGTGTCTGTGATCCAAAGAGTGCATAGATATCTACAGGGAAACACATATGAACAATAAAAGTAATGTCAATGGTTATGTCATCTTTTTCTTGGTGAAATACATATTAAAGTATATATAAAGAATTGATTTATAAAAATATTATTTTACAATTATTTACAAAAATGGTGATATTTATAATTTTAATTACTTATTTATGCTTTTTTTCCCTAAATGCATTCATTCATTCTTTCATTTATTCATTCATGTATTTATAACAATGTTTATGTCCACAAGTGTTTCTTTCCATGTTCATTTAATATTTACTTAATTTCGTATTTATTTCTACATTATGTCTACATTTATTTACTTATTTACTAAGACATTTATTTATTTAGACCTTTCTTTGTCAGCAAGGGAGAAGCTAAAGATAAAGATTGTGTAGTTGCCACTTTTCTGTCTCTCACAAACCTACATGCAAAATTTTATTTTAGCTTGTTAGAACAAAGTGTGTCTTATAGCCAGTTGAGTGTAGACTGAAAACTAGTCTTCCCATGTTGCTGAAAGGTAACCTGAGACAAATTGAAGGAATGACTGAAAATGTAAAGCATGTGAATGATAATGATAAACTCACTCCCGAAGAGGATTCCAGCATTTTTTTTCTACCCCTTCCAAAACAACCTCTTTTCAAATATTTTGGGGCATCTGAGTCCTCAAACATGCATTTAACATGATATGAAACATTTATAAAAACATTTACATTTTCATTTGAAAGGTGAAGAAACAAATTACTTCATTAAGTACCCAGTTCAGCTGACTACTGAAGCCCACGCTGAGCTGCAGTGGAGATTCAACTACTACAGCAAAGCAGATCTGGCTTCTTAAAAATACACAATTCCTCGAAAAACACAATGCCAGCCACACAGAGACTACATTTTTGTTATGGAAGTGAACTTCTCCTTAAAGTACAGTACTTGAGTAAATGTACTTTTTTACATTTCACTATTACAAAAGTCAGTATCTGCTAGGAAAATGTTACATTGGAGATATTATATAATATATGTTAACTAAAATTGCTGTACTTATTGTTTTCAGATTAACCATATCACTTCCAACTTTTGGATGCCACAGATGACAAAAACAGAACCCATTCAGTCTTGCTTGCCCTTATATGTCAGGGATAATTTATTTTTCTGTTTTGAGCTGGTTAGCTCTTACTATGATTTTTCATTGTGGTATCTGTGAGTTTATAAGTCCCTCAGTTTCTGATTATGTAAAGCACTGCAGGACCCACAGAAACATTAGTCGGACAGTTTTTCCTTGTGGGTTTCCAGGGTGTGGAAAAAGTTTTTCCTCTTTTAATTCTTTTAATGTGCACTTATCCAGAATTCACAATGAGGGCCGAAGCGGTCTTTTAATCGAAACATATCTGTGCAGTTGAAGTGTTCCTGGGAGTTTTGTGACAAAGAGTGTGGAAACATAAAAGGTCTTGTAGCTCACCTTAAGTGTCATTTGCAAGAGGGTCTTGAAGTGACATGTCCATATAATGGATGTGCAAAGACTTTCAAAGTCATATCCTCTTTTACATCTCATTTATCAAGATATCACACACAGTGTGATATTACAAACATAGCTCAAAGTCATATTCATGAGACAACACCTGTTGATTCTGACAATGGATCAGACATTGATAGTGAAGTCCAAACAGTGCAGCAAGATAGCGACTCTGACCTAGGGTCAGCCCAAGGTAAATGCACTGACAACATGGCTCTTTTTTTTCTTGGCTTACAAGCAAAGCATCTTGTCCCAGCATCTACAGTCTCAGCAATTGCAAATGAAATGAAAGTACTACAGGACATACAGCATGAGTTTACTATGGATTTGTTTTCAAGAGGTCTCCAGGAATATGGTGTGCCTGACGAGGTTTTACAAAATCTAGGAAAACATGTATACGAGCAAAGCCCCATCCAGGGTGCACTACATCAAAGTACACACTAAAAACTCCTGGGTCAAAACTAACCCATAATGGGTTATGTTTGACCCAAATCCTGGGTTAAAAAGGGACCAACTAATTTCTGGGTTATTTCAACCCAGAAAAATGGGTTATTCTTTTTGACCCAACTTCTGGGTTAAATACCTGACCAAAATGCTGGGTTACAATAACCCAACATTGTAGTTAATATAACCCAACTTCTGGGTCAAAAGAACAACCCAAATATCTGGGTTGAAATAACCCAGAAATTAGTAGGTCCCTTTTTAACCAAAGGTCAGAGGTCAAAAATAACCTAACTTGGGTAACTATGCCAGTATGCCTTATTTCAGAAAATAAAACACTTACACACTTCAAGCACTTTTACATTTTTATTGCATTAAATTAAATTCAATAAAAAAAAACCACACACTTGGACCTATTTATTTTAGGTCACACTGTAATAACATTGTATAACAATTAGACATTTAAAAAATAGAAAAATAAACAACTCATTCTCTCTCAAATATTTGACAACATTCAATAACTGGATTGAACTTGAGGCTTTAAACATTGGTTGTGTCATTTACTGCAGCTTAACACGATTAAACAGTTCTGCAATTAAGCAAGGCAGTCTTAAGAAATTTGACAGGTTTTGATTCAGATCCCTCAATCTGATATACAACTTACTGCAGAAACTCCCATGCGGGAGCACACTGCTTGGGGTAGTTGATATCAAGAACATAAAATGCCTTGAAACACACGTCAACTGCCCGAAACAGAGTGCCTGACCAGCTAATATCACAAATGCCTGAGAAGCACATTGCTGGGGGTCTCCCAGCCCCAGGACAGAGAGGAATGGCTTCGATTGCAAGAGGTATTCCACCATATTTGTTCCAATCTAAAACAGACAGAGACAGAAAGATACACAAAAGAATGTGAATATTGTGTAGAAGGTGAATTGTAAGCAAGATAATAGACTACCAGTTTGTGTTATAATGCTGACACTAACTGTACAAGGAAGCCAAATGAACTGTGGTTCTTAATTGGGGTGTTCATTTTGAGTGGGTCATGAATGTGTAAAAGAAAATGTGGATTGAGAACCACTCAGAGTAATAAAACTTAACATCTTCAACTTCACTTTCTAGCTACCATAGATGGCATCACTCAAAACTGAAATACAACTGCGAGGAACCTTTGTTGTTTTTTTAAAATCAGGATTCACCCTTTAGCTTTCACATGAAACATGTCACTTGGATTGCCTTCTTTCACCTGTACAGTATAGTTAGAATTAAGAATATTCTCTCTCAGAGTGGTGCTGAGAAATTGGTCCATTGTACTTACAGGCATTTGGTGTATGAACGCTGTCCGGGACTCTTCAATGGAGTGCCGGATAGTCTTCTTCCCAACCCTGTAGACGGCCTGTGGCACCATGTTGGGTAGAAGTGTTAGCGCTAGTTCCCCTTTGGCATCTGTAGGTTAACAATATTCTAGGTATCAGTATGTGTGTGAAAAAATAAAACGACTATAGAAATATGTAAATGAAAATGAACAGACATTTTTAATCTTTTACAAAGTTTTGCAGTAGAGATAACACATATCAGGTACAGACAAGGAACAATTAGGGGGTTAAAAGGGCTAAAAGCAAAATTAACGGAAATGATACATGTACACATACAATATATTATGTCTTGTATGACCCACTCATCTCATTAGACACCATTGCTTATTAAGTGCATTCACATCTTTGTAAAAAAAAAAAGAAAAAAAAGTTTTAAATTAGCATCAGTTTCCATATGAGTTCCATACAGTCTATCTTTTCTTTCATTAACAAGTGTAATAATGACATTAATGCAAAGGTGAATATCTGGCCCATTATTATGCATAACAGCTAAAAGACAAGGTACAAGTATCTTTTAACTATAAGGGTTATTATAGATATGCATTCCCTCTGAGAAGAAGTTGTGACTGTCACAAAATCTTGCACTGACACATTTAAGCCATATTAAAGAAAAATGTTTAGGTATAGAGAGATGATATGAGGGCAGTTAAGAGTAAAACGCTCACCTCTAAAATTCTCTATCAGCTCAGACAGCCTCCACTCAGTTAGCTTATCAGCGACAAAGCTGTCCATTTAAAATGACCTGGAGAAAACAGCAATAGAAGTTAGCAACAATTTGAAGACTTGACACGCTTCTTTAACTCTTACTACTTAAGCCAGTAGAGCACTGTATAATATGATAAGCACAGCGCAGCTGGTTAACATAACTCAACTATTGTGTTGCCTCGTCGCTCTAGCCACGGCTAAAGGGGGTTGCACACTGGACGAGAAGGGTTTTTAAAATTCAAACACATTATTCTCTATGGGGCCGTTCACATGTCGCGCCTAAAAACGCGTGGAAAACGCTAGGCGCGCCGCTTTCATCCTATCAACGAAGCGCTCGGGCGCTTGCGCTCCGGAAGCTTGTGCCGTTGCTAAGCAACCATGACCTGCGCTCTCCATAAATACGCGGAAGATTCAGGAAAGGATAAATGGATTTTCAGCATTAAAAATCGTTTGCAGTAGCTCTGTTATTAAATTTATTTAAAAATATTTATTCCTGTACAGCTATGATAAACTGTTTCTCCGACTAGGAAGTGCTTTCAATGCTATTACGGGAAAGGATGAAGCTAATTGGTTAGTTCATGTCACATGATCTGAGGTGTGCATGCCGCGCGCCTACATTTGAAATAACGAATTTGAGCGCGCAAAAGACGCTTCATGTGAACGGCCCCTATGAGTGTACACACACCGGCGGCGCAATGTACATAGTCTTATATTAAATTTACACTTATTTGTCACAAATCGTCGTTATACTGACTTCACCATGTGCTGCAATATAAATTTAGTTTTACATTAATTTACAGAAATCGGCTACTAGAATGAAAAATTGCTGATGTTAATGGATTTTCAGGTGATATTCTCAATTCATTCAGTTAACAGACGTTAAGTGTTCATACTGCAGACTAAGCAACGGTTGTATTTAATTATACAGTACAATCATAACATAGTACCGGAATTATCTAAACCCATGTCCTTAAACATAACAATATTGCTGGCCATAAACTGAGAAAGTACGCGATACCTCGAGTTGTCCTAGACGCGGCGAGGGCGGCTTCTCATCCGATGTTTGAGCCCCTTAACGCGGCATGAAGTCGCCACTAGCTGCACTGTACTTATCGTATTACCACCATTATAACAATGAGATAAGTACAGCACAATTTATGAAAAATAGAATTTAAACACCGTGTAAAGTGAATTCAGTCATTTAGGTCATACATTTACTTCTCAAAAGCATTTCAACCATTTTGACATCCAATTTCATGAACTTATCGTTATTTTTAATCATTCAAATTTGGCTGGGTGGTTAATAACACTTTCTTCTTTAGTCTGAAAAACTCAAAACACATTTATTTTGATTTTACACGGATTTTAAACTAGTTACATGTCGCGATATCCGCAGGTGACTACATGATAACCACAGAATTACCACGGTCATTTTTTCAGCAAATGGTGCTAAACTACCAACCGAAGAAGCCCAGGCCAAAAAGGATCGAGCGTGAAGTTCAAGTGACGGTTACTCAAACGACTGTTGTGAGAAAATACCAGAATAGCGGGGGGCGGGGGGAAGGCTTCGTGAACCCAGAACATGGGTTACTCTTTGAAAAATAACCCATAAACCTAAACAACCCAGGAATTGGGTCAAAATATTAGCCCTATAACCCAGAAAATAGTTACTCTCTGAAAAAATAACCCAAAATTTTAACCCAACACAAATAACCCAGAAAATGGGTTAAAGAAATAACCCAGGAGTTTTTAGAGTGTAGTAAATCTCCATCACGTGCATTCGATATTAAGCTCGATATGGCATAGCTTGTCAGAGATTTACGTCTCTGTGTATTAATTGCCGCTCCAGCGGAACCTGAGCGGAACGCATGTGATGGAGATTTACTACTAATCAAAGCACTGGCTTCATTGACTAAACGCGCCTCACAATATCGTTCGATATATTGTCCAGCCCTAAGTACTTACACCGAAGCTTGGAAAGCATCAGATTTCTGCCACCATGACCCAGTTGTTCGTGAATGTCTCGAGGTATGAGATGTGACACTTGCTGATCTTTTGATAACAAGATGGGATGTTTCCTTTCACTTGGCATGGCTGACTTACAAAATCTTCCTCCCACTAGCAGCAGACCATCATGCAACCTAGGATCCAAATTATAAACAGAACTGTTTCTTTAACAACACTTCCATCCATGAGCTCAGCAATTTCCTCTTGAAATTGTTCCTGTTGGCTGAAACGAATGATGCTAACTTCTGCCTTATACAGATCCTCAACATTTAAATTTTGTCTGCCCAGAGATGCTTTAAATTCCTGTAATTTTGCATCTACAGCAACACTGTCAATCTGCTACAAAGACAACTGCTTTCGTTTGCAACAACTTCTTCAGCATGATGTCAACCTTGACTGCCAGGACAGCCGCTGTAAATTTTCAAACGAGGTATGGTCACAGGTTTCAACGGTGTTACTCTGGACTTACCCAGCAAGAAAGCTACATGTACCATGTTTGCACTGTTCAGCATCTTCAAATAAGAAACTGTGCCATAACCAGCTTCACAAGCATCAGCAAAGTGATGTAAACAAGCATGAATAGGCAGTCCAAAATCCATGGGTTTAAAACATCTGTTCACCTGGAACTCTGCAACTTTGTCCAACTCAAAAATCCAAAGGTTCCATTGCCTTTGGAGGACTGATGGTATATCATCATACCAGCCTAAAGTCTGTCTGCACAACTCCTGTAAAAGCACTTTAGCAGGCAGAATAAGTGGAGCGAGAAAACCCAAAGGATCATAGACAGAGCTTACCACAGACAGAATGCCTTGCCTTGTGCAAGGTTGATTTTTCAAGGAAATCTTGAATTGAAAAGAGTCAGCTTCCACACTCCATTGTAGACCTAACACTCTTTCAACGGGCAACTTATCTCGATCTAGATCCAGCTGCTGTATATCCTTGGCTCGGTCTTCCTCAGAGACTGACTGCAACACCTTGCAACTATTGCTGATCCACTTTGCCAAACGAAAACCTCCTTTCTGACATAGAGAGGTGAGATTTTTAACCATAGAGATGGCCACTTCCTCAGAGGAGACACTCTTCAAACAATCATCAACATAGAAGTTATTGTTGATCGTTTCAATCACTTCTAATGGGAAGTCAGCTTCATTGTCCTTTGCTGTTTGTTTCAAGGCATAGCATGCGCAGCTTGGAGAAGACACAGCTCCAAAAAGATGAACTGTCATCCTGTATGTAATGGACTCTTTAGTCAACTCTCCACCAGACCACCACAATAAACGAAGAAAATCTACATCCTCCACAGCCACTTTAACTTGATGGAACATCGCTTCAATGTCTGCCATGAAAGCTACTGGTTCTTACCTGAATCTCAGCAATACACCTACCAAAGAATTGGTAAGATTAGGACCTTGCAACAGTTGACTATTAAGTGATGTTCCTCTGTATGTTGCCCCACAGTCGAACACAACTCTCAATGATCCCTTCTTGGGATGAAACACCCCTTGATGAGGAATGTACCAAACTTTGCCATCCACACGATCAAGTTGGTGATCTGGTACCTTCTCAGCATAGTGTCGCGTGAAACAAGGGAGGTCTGGGTCCAAATGCAGGGGAGAGACTTTAATATAACAAAACACAAATAAACATAAACAAAAGGCCAACACGGCACAACACGACTTGAATCAAAGATCAAAATAAACTGAACAGAAACACAATCTACAGCCAGGATCAGAACACAGAGATACACACATGAAGACAATGCAGCCAGAATGAGTAGTGGGAAATGAGAGTTCTTATAGACCAGATAATTGTGAGCAGGTGTGAGTGTAATCAGTGCTAATGACAAGACAGAAGTGTACAATTTGGGGAAGTGCTGTGGAGGGAAGGGAAAACAGCGACCTCAGGTGGCTGAGGGAAACCCCACAGCCCAGATCATGACACTACCCCCTCCCCACGGAACGGCTCCCAGACGTTCCACAAGTCTGGAGGGTGGAGGAACGGGGGAAGGCAAATCAGGGGGAGGGACGGCGGGCCAGGCCCGTGCAGCGCAGTCACCGCCGCGTCAGGAACAGAGAGCGCGGTTGCCTCCGTGTCCAGAACAGAGAGCGCGGTTGCCTCCGCGTCCAGAACAGAGAGCGCAGTCGCCTCCGCGTCAGGCGCAGAGATAGCGGTCACGGCCGCGTCTGGAACAGCGAGAGCGGTCACCACCGCATCAGGAACAGCGAGAGCGGTCACCGCCGCATCAGGAACAGCGAGAGCGGTCACCGCCGCATCAGGAACAGCGAGAGCGGTCACCGCCGCGTCCGGAACAGCGAGAGCGGTCACCGCCGCGTCCGGAACAGCGAGAGCGGTCACCGCCGCGTCAAGAACAGCGAGAGCGGTCACCGCCGCGTCAAGAACAGCGAGAGTGGTCACCGCCGCGTCCGGAACAGAGGGCGCGGTCACCGCCGCGTCAGGAACAGCGAGAGCGGTCACCGCCACGTCAGGAACAGCGAGAGCGGTCACTGCCGCGTCAAGAACAGCGAGAGCGGTCACCGCCGCGTCCGGAACAGAGGGCGCGGTCACCGCCGCGTCAGAAACAGCGAGAGCGGTCACTGCCGCGTCAGGAACAGCGAGAGCGGTCACCGCCGCGTCCGGAACAGAGGGCGCGGTCACCGCCGCGTCAGGAACAGCGAGAGCGGCCACTGCCGCGTCAGGAACAGCGAGAGCGGCCACTGCCGCGTCAGGAACAGCGAGAGCGGTCACCGCCGCGTCCGGAACAGAGGGCGCGGTCACCGCCGCGTCAGGAACAGCGAGAGCGGTCACCGCCGCGCCAGGAACAGCGAGAGCGGTCACCGCCGCGTCAGGAACAGCGAGAGCGGTCACCGCCGCGTCAGGAACAGCGAGAGCGGTCACTGCCGCGTCCGGAACAGAGAGAGCGGTCACCGGCGCGTCCGAAACAGAGAGAGCGGTCACCGCCGCGTCCGGAACAGAGAGAGCGGTCACCGCCGCGTCCGGAACAGAGAGAGCGGTCACTGCCGCGTCCGGAACAGAGAGAGCGGTCACCGGCGCGTCCGGAACAGCGAGAGCGGTCACTGCCGCGTCCGGAACAGAGAGAGCGGTCACCGGCGCGTCCGAAACAGAGAGAGCGGTCACCGCCGCGTCCGGAACAGAGAGAGCGGTCACCGCCGCGTCCGGAACAGAGAGAGCGGTCACCGCCGCGTCCGGAACAGAGGGCGCGGTCACCGCCGCATCAGGCACAGAGTGAGCGGTCACCGCCGCATCAGGAACATCACCAGCGGTCACCGCCGCATCAGGAATAGGAATAGCGATTACCGCCGCTTCGGGGACCGAGATAGTGGACGCCGCCACCTTCCCGCGAAAAAGCGTCTCTATCCCCGCGGCAAAGCAGGGCCGCGTCCGCGCAGCCTCGGCGCTACGGGCATCCATCGCCGCCAGGCAGGCGTAGATGCATTCAAAACGAGCGGCCGACGCCGCCTCGAAGGACATCCCCGCCGTCTCGGGAACAGAACGGGGGGACGCCGCCTCCTTGAAAAACAAATTCCTCCCCGCTGGACCCATCTTTGCTGGCTGCATTCTGTCGCGTGAAACAAGGGAGGTCTGGGTCCAAATGCAGGGGAGAGACTTTAATATAACAAAACACAAATAAACATAAACAAAAGGCCAACACGGCACAACACGACTTGAATCAAAGATCAAAATAAACTGAACAGAAACACAATCTACAGCCAGGATCAGAACACAGAGATACACACATGAAGACAATGCAGCCAGAATGAGTAGTGGGAAATGAGAGTTCTTATAGACCAGATAATTGTGAGCAGGTGTGAGTGTAATCAGTGCTAATGACAAGACAGAAGTGTACAATTTGGGGAAGTGCTGTGGAGGGAAGGGAAAACAGCGACCTCAGGTGGCTGAGGGAAACCCCACAGCCCAGATCATGACACATAGCCTTTGTTTACAACATCAGCAAGAAAATTAGTATACTTTGCACAAAACTCTTGGTTTCTTTCCAGTTTCCTTTTTAGACCATGCAATCGTTGCTTAGCGACACAGAGGTTGTCAGGTAGTGTGACATCAGTCTTGAATGGTAATCTTAGGCTGTAATGTTCATCCTGAAACGTGACTGTATTGTCCATTAGGCTCATGGACCAAAGATCTTCCCTTGACATTTCTCTTTCTTCAGCAGTCCTTTCACTGAAATCATGATTAAACTGATTGTTAAGCAGCTCTTCCAATTTAACAACTGAAATTCTGTTAACGGTAACAGCAGAATGGCCATCTTCATTCTTATGGTCACCATTTTCCTCCACAGTCCCATTGACAACCCATCCCAATAGGGTCTTAATGGCAAATGGCCCATTACCATGACTGTTTATTATTTCATATGGTTCCATTTCATTAGCTGCATTAGTTCCAATCAGTAGATCAACACCTGCTTGAATGTACGGTATCTTTACCTTGTCCAAGTATGACCACTTGGATAACTCCTCTTGAGTAATGATGTTCTGAGAGTTAACAGGCATCTTTTGCTGTGTGTAGACAGCAGGAAGTGGGAAGAAATGATTGGTGCTTATACCACTGATTTCCAGTCCGTTAATAACACTGCAAGACACAGACTGTTCCTGACCCATGGTGCGAAGGAGAATATTGACCTTCTTTTCACTCAGATTCAGCTCATTCTTTAAGTGCTCTGAACAAAAGGTGGCAGAACTTTCTGGGTCCAGAAAAGCATATGTCTGCATTACTTTGTTACCTTTTACTGCTTTGACTTGGACTGGTATAATGGACATCAGACTCCTTTCAGTCATGGCCTCTGTGTGACCACAAGTTTGAACAGATACTACCTTGAGTTTCTCCTCTGGCTCCTTTACAGTTACCTCTCTGTGATATATGTGCAGGATTGTGGGGTGTGTTTTTCCACAAATATCACAATTCAGACGATGCTCACATTCCTTACTCAAATGTCCAGTCTTTAAACAACCGAAACAAATTCCCTTGGCTTTCAGGAATTCGATCTTGTCTCGTTGAGTCCTTTTCTTCAATGCAAAACACCTTTCCAGTAGATGTTGGTTTGTACAAAACAAATAGTTTTCATTACACTTAAGGTGCTTTCACACCGGACGCGAATAAAGCGGCAAGCGCGAGTGATTTACATGTTAAGTCAATGCAAAGACGCGAATAGCCATCCTGCGGCGCGAAACGCGCGAATGAAGCGGCGCGCATTGAGCGTTTCAAGCGATTGCCGCGCGAAACGCACAAGTTCAAAAATCTGAACTTCGGCGAAAATCCGCGCTGCGTTAACCAATCAGGACCTTGCTCTAGTAGTGACGGAGACAGAAATCCGAAACAACAATGGAGGACAAAATCACCATTGCTGTCTGTGGTTACTCGGAGCTGTACGATACATCTTTGGACTTTTGTAGAAACAGGAATAAAAAGGATCTTGCTAGGATGAAAGTGAGTGAAGAGGTCGGACAATCTGGTAAGTTTTAAAAAACGCTCTTTACTCAATTTGACCTACATATACATACATATTGAGACTACAAGCAAGCTAAAGCTGGCAAATTGAGCTCATTCACCTATTTTACAACTACTTTCCCACTGACAAGTGGCAGAAGCCCCTCCCATGACGCCCACTCCCATTCCCAGCGTCTGTTGGGAAGAAAATGTCACGCGCGAATGACACGAGTAAACTAAAATGTTCAAGCGTTCAACTACGCGCGAATAACGCGTTTTTTCTGCGCAAGTCGCGTCCGGTGTGAACGCACCATTAGACACAGGACAGAATCTTTGCTGTAATGAACCATTGCTAGACTTCTTAGCTGGAACAGAAGCAGCAATAACAGTGGCAAAACTATTTCTTATAAAGGGTTTGCGGGTTTGACCTCTGGATATACCTGTGCCATGCTTGTCTTGGATGTCTCCAAACACAGGATCAGATGCCATCTTAACCTGTTTTTCAATGTCAGAGAACCTTGCCCTGCCATGACCAGACTCCATAATCTCACAAGCCTTAGCTCTCCATTGCTCTCTCAGCTTGTAAGGTAACTTTAATACAACCATTTTCATGTTGCTAGGCATGTTAAGTTCTTGCATATATGATAGTTCATCCATTGTGTTGCAAAATATACGCAAAAACAAGGCATAAGCCTTAAATCCCTGCACATCCTCAGCCTTCAAAGTGGGCCAACCCAAAGCTTTCTCCATATAGGCAGAAGATACCTTAAATTCATTACCAAAATGTCCCTTTAGTAACCTTTTTGCCAAAGCAAAGCCTCTATCAGGAGCCATATATTGGCAACTGCGGACCAGGTCTTTAGTCTGCTCCCTTGTAAACTGCTCAAGGAAATACAACTTATCTTTTTCATTGGTTGTTTTCTGCTCAATGCCATGTTCAAATGCTCTAATAAATGGAATATATATTGTAATGAGTCACCATCATAGACTAGAATCTCCCTATTTGGTAATACACGAGGATTTGCTTGCTGTTGAACAATTCCTCTTGTCTTTTCAGAACAACAAGTAAGGGATCACCCGAAGGAGGAAGAACGTGAGTGCCATGATGAATTCCCAAGTTATCATGTGGCATTTGAGCAGGATAATGGAGAGTAGATTGTTCAGATGCGTGGAATATTTGTTGATCGTTCCATCCTTTCCTATGATCCTCCATTACGACTTGAGAAGCAGAGACACCAGCTGCTCCAGTTGTATCCACCGGCATTGAATTCACAGGCACATAATCATTTGCATTGGGATTTAAACATTTTGACTGAGAAGAATCAAAATTGAGGTTATCAGTTGCATTGACCACACCTTTTTCGCCCTTCTTTGATTTTGAACTGGAACTGTGTGAACATTTGCTTTGATTATCAGACCTTTGCAACACGGTGATCTTCGCTATTGAAGCTGCTATTTGAGTATCCAATTCCAATTGCTCCTTTTTCCGTCTCAATTCCTCCTCCTGAACTTCAATGGCATGTTTAGCCTTCAATGCAGCAGCCCGTGCAAGAAGGGCAACCTTTTCCGCCTCTGCTTGAATACATGCAGATGATACAGAAGAACTAGTACTACTGCTACGTGAACTGCGTTTACTACGTCTGGAGGTAGTATGAGACACATTTGAGACACTGACTCCAGGACCAACCTCAATCTCGAAGTTACACACTTCAGATATTTTCTGACATTCTGGCTTGTCTGTTAACCATTTATTTACCCGGTCCAAGAAATCATTGTTTGATATCATCTTTGCTTTAAACCATATTTCATGTTTTTCAGCCTCATCAACCGGTAAGATAACCAATAGTGACTCATGAGTGTCTTTAGCCTCTGAACACAACCTCTTAAAATCCTCAAAATCCAAACGTACCTCAGGTTCATATTCTTTGTCTTCACATATTAACCTGTTGATTGACTCTTTTAGTTTCTGAGCCTTGTTTAACTTTGACTTTCTTAATTTTTACAGGGTGTCAAGTTTTTCTACCAAAGCTTTAGCTGTTAACTTAACTGGTCTTTTTTCTCTTTCAGACTCATTTTCAACACCAGGCAAACCTTGATTTGTCACAATAACCCCATCAGAATTCATACTCTTTTTATTTTCCATTTTGCAAACAGTTGTGAACAAACAGAATTAACCCAGATAAGTAATTTCAGTCAGAAAGTTACTGGAAACCAATGCATTGGAATTACGCTTAACCTTATTGTGTGCACACATAATTTCATATGGCCATTGTAATGATGTTGCAACAAACGTACCTATAATCCAGTTTATCGGACCTGAAGAGACGACCGTGCAGCGTAATCCATGACAATGCAGCAAATCCGAAGAAATAGAATCCAAACGAGTCAAATCCAAATTTTAAATCCAAAGGCGTCCTGACGAAGCAATGTCCTCAATTGCAGAAACAAGAAGCCTTGATCCAAGCAAACGACGTCCTTCTGTCCGAAGCAAACGTGTTGACTTTAATCCAGCGATGAATCAAACGATGCCCCACCATAACAAAGTGGCGTTCACATGCCACACACACGCACGGGCCACTGGAAGCAAGTTTCCATACTCACTAGTGAAGCACAGTTTTTGACTTTGTGTAACGGCTTTCCATTAAGCCGCTGCCATTGTTTCACACTGCCACCCAGTGGCCAAGCAAAACTTTACCATTAATGGCTCCAACACTTGGCCTCACGTCACCTCCTTTCCTTTTCCTTTCCTTTGCCCTGTGTGCTGTGTTTTTGCCCCAGAACTTTAATATTGTGAGTTTCCGGTTGCACTCCGTCGTCACGTGACGTTGCGTCATCTAGGCGGGAATTGTTTTGCCTTGTCCATATATGGAGCGGCATCTCTCAAAAAGTTTAGAAACAGTACTCGGTGATAGATCCTGTGGATTACTTCTTTTGTTGTTGGCTGTTTTTTTCCCCCTTGGACTGAGTCTTTTTGTGGAGTATACTTTTTTGTTTTGGGATACTTACCTTGTAGGACATTTAAACAACCAGCTTTGTGGTTTTGCGCTCTTGGAAGATAAAAGACTACCAGTGAGACCAATCTGAACTCTTGTATATACTGTACAGTTAGGACACTGAGAGACTACACACACACACACACACACACACACACACACACACACACACACACACAGAATTGTATTGCACTAATTCAACTTGATTTTTTTTTTAATTGTATAATACACTTTGATTTGGAAACGGTGGCTGTCTGTGGGTTTATGTTCATACATTCAATCATAATTTTTTTCTTCAAATAGTGTAAATTCCTCGCTCTGTGGGGAATTGTTACAACTTAAACTCACCTGGTGAGTTTTTAACCTCAAATGATCGTCTTATCTAGCTCTGTGTGTGCTCTGTGTACAGATTAAAAAGTATAGAATTGTAAATATTTGTAGAAAATAACTCGGGGGCACCATAGAAGTCCATTATATGGGGAGAAATCCTGAAATATTTTCCTCAAAACGAATAATTTCTTAATGACTGAAGATAGAAAGACATGAACATCTTGGATGACAAGGAGGTGAGTACATTATCCGTAATTTTTTGTTCTGAATGTGAACTACTCACTTCACTAGTTCACTCTTACAGATAATAAACTGAGTGAAAGGTTTCTTTCTGGCGTGCTGTCCAGGAAAGGACTCTGAGATTGGTAGTAATTCCTCTTTCTCTAACAACAAGCAAGGTTTGAAAAAAAAGAAAAAAAGAAAAAAAAAACAAAAAAAAAAAACATGGGTTCCAAACAGCTTCACGTTGTCCACAGGAACATTAGCTGCTCTCTGCCTCTGTTAATGCCACATTTGCTGAGTCTCCAGAAGTTTTTCCTGGCATTTTGCTAGGTGCTTCACATGGCAGGATTTATGCAGCTTGGTTGTGGGGTGCAGCAAGCTATTGGTATCCGTGGCAGACTGATGTACCATGTCTGCAGGGCTCCCAAAATCGCTAGCCCGACTTCCCGGGGCTATTGTGTTTTCCAGTCGGGCTACCAAAATGTTTGACCAGACTGCCCGACAGGCTATCGTAAAGTAGAGGGCTCCTGCAGGTCCTTAAAAACTCCTCAACTTATGCCGAGTTCAGACTGCACGATTTTCAAAGCAATCGCGTCACAGATGTTTTCACACTGCATGACTATTTGGGGTAGCATTCCGTCGCTGCTGTGTTCACACTGCACGATGGATCAGCGACAGGGGGTTTCACACTGCATGACTTTCCAATAGGAAGAATCGCCGACAACTTTGTCCCGGTCCGCAAACTACGTCTCACAACCAAACACACGCGAGAAGTGACATGGAAACAACGCGAGGTCAGGCGTGCAAGTTCTCACGTGAGACTGGGATTATTATAAAAAAAAAATGGTAGCCCGCAAGAAGCTTGTCATACAAATTGCATGTGCACTCATTTGCAGCGAAAAGAAAAGAAGCGAAACTATGCTTGTTGATATTGTGGTCTAATACCTTTGTAACTCCTCCCCCAACTTCCCGCTGGCCTGGATGTTGCTGTCTCATTGGCTGAAGGTAATCGCCGATGTGATTTTCAGTCAGATCACCTTTAACACGGCATGATTTTGAATCGCCGACAGGTCCAGATATTTAGCATGCCAAATATCTCACGGGTGTCGGCGACACGTTGCCGATTCTCTCAGATCGTGTCTTTGATGGTTCACACTGTGTGATTGTCACTCACGTGAACGAGCACCGATTTGCCTGTGATTTCGGGCATTTGTCGGCGATTTCTCAAAACCTGTTGGCGAGTCAAAATCAGGGCTGAAATCATGCAGTCTGAACTCGGCATTAGTTGTATCAAATTTAAGGCCATAAAAAGTTTTAAATATGTAAAATAGTATAAGTAATGTCCTAATAATAATTTAAGAGGTCTTACAGTTGAGGATGGGAAGACGAGAATCGCAATAGGGCTGGATTAAACTTCAAAAGGCAATGATGTCATTGAAGAAATATGCCCCCTGCACATTTCAAAGACAAAATGTGGCACATGTCTTTATATGAATGTATCTGAAGGGAACCGACTGTCCTCAGAAACGTTAATAAGAACTATTTTGGAGATCAGTTTTGTTGATTATAAGCTGGTTATATTGGGCTTTATGAAACTATAATAAATTTATATGCATTTACAGTCTTAAAGGGATAGTTCGCCCATTTAAGACATGAAGTTGTATGCAATCCTTACCAGCACTATAGTGTATACACACTGACCCACTCCGTGGTCACCTCCCTGGTCAGAGTTCTGGCCGCTGGAAGTTTTTCAAAAAAGTAGTCACGGTTAGTTTCCGGGGCCACAAAACTGTGCGTTTTTACGTGAAAAAATTATATGCGTTTCAAAGCTTGATTAATTTACATCACAAAAAACACTCCGGACAAAAATCATACCTTAGTTTTAATCGGCACTATTTTCTTTCCATTTCCATCAATCCGCGCTGCTGTCAACGTCAACGTCAACAGTGCACATGTTCAGATCAGCTGTTCCACACACTTGCATGACAACGACGTAAAAAGTAAAAAAATAACAATGGTGCGAACTTGTAAATTTCCAGGTTGTGACCACAAGAATGTGGCGGGATCACCGTTCAGATTCCACCGTTTTCCTGTTTCTGATATAGCTCTGAGACAGCTTTGGCTGGTTGCCATCAGCTACTCTGCGGGAGCTAAAATATCTAGTATTATGGATTTTCGTATATGCAGTGCTCACTTTAGCGAAGACGACTACATCCCCAACCAAGGAGGAAAAAGAAAAAAATGGATTTTAAAGAGTTCTGCTGTACCAGTACCACGGGTAAGCTCTATTTACTAACTTTATGTCGCATACGACAGGTTTATTTAGAAGCTAACGCCAGTTTTTAGGCTACAATGAGAATATGCTAACCGGGGCAATGATAGCATCGACAACAATCGACTGTCTATGTGGTGAGAAAATCGGCAAATGTCTTTACTAATGAATTGAATTGAATTGAATCTATATAACACAACAAAATATGATGCTTCGCTATTGCTGTTATTGTCTGTAACTATGCGGAACGTGTGTCGGTATCATCGTGTTTATAAGTGTGCTTGAAGTCACATACAGGTAGGTCTAAACCACGTATCTCCAACTCCGGTCCTCGTGAGCTACATTCCTGCAGCTCTTGACTTAGATGTTTCCCTATGACAGGACACCTTTCTCAAATGAGACATTCTGAACAAGCCTGCTAATTACCCGTTGATTTGAGTCAGGTGTGTTGCATCAGAGAAACATGTAAAACCAGCAAGACAGAGATCCCATGTCTAAACTGTACGGTAAACAATCTGATGTTTATACTCCAGTGGAAATCACGTGAAAAGAGGTCTAATATAAAAACAGTATATAGGGATTTAGGTACAATTTGCTGAGAAAACTGTTTGATTAAACATACACACAATTGAGGTTGTTTAAATCAATAACATTTGATTTTATCTTGTGTTTACCAAGGTATACATGACTGCACCCACTACGGCTGAAACAGCACCGACAGAGGCTAGCAGTGGTGACCCCGAATATGAAGTGTTTTCTGGACTCCCACAGTCAACACCTCAGAAGTGTTCAGAGAAAAAAAAAAACTTGACCTTGATTCTCACAAGCCCTGCTGAAGCAATTCGAGGAACAAGGCCATCAACCTCTGGCACTTATACAGCCCTCCCCCCCACTTGGAAAGTGCCGCAGGTAAGCACACATTTCCATCTTTTTGACACATTTTGTCATAATCCTGACAAAGTATGCATCCACAAAGATTATTTAAAAAAACACATTATTTAAAATAAACACGGTGCATGCACCTAACGGCTATGTTTGTGACCAACATTCAGTAAATCAACACAAACACTTCAATTTGACTTCTCTATGTTTTTCTTCATTCAAAGTCAATGTGCCCAAGCTCTGCGGTTGCATCTGAGACACTGGATATAAGTTTGAGTTCCATAGAAGCAGCAGATGACAGCACATTTCTTCCACTGAGTGGCTCTACATCATCTTCCTCAGATGTGAGTGTGACAGCAGACCAGCAAGGCAACTGGTCAGAGAGAAAGTGGATTGTGAACGAGTCAGCCCTTATGGAACTTTTTACAACTTGTCACACTTGCGGTGTAGCCATTGATGAGAAGACCACAGTGAGTAATGGATCCATGATCAAGGTGGAATGGACATGCCTGAATCAACATAAGGGAGTGTGGCGATCTTGTCCTGAGATCCGTGGAATGCCAGAGAATAACCTGGTATCTTCAGCAGCCATTATTTTTACCGGAACCACACAGACAGAAATTCAAGAGTGGGCTGATCTCATCAATTTACAACTGCCAAAGAAGACGTCATACTATTCACTCCAAACTACTTACCTGATACCTGTGGTTCATCAGGCGTACACTGACATGCAAGAGTCAATTTTGTCAGAGCTTCAGGACACTGCATGTGCAGGTGGACACACAGACATTGGAGGCGATGCAAGGTACATTATGTTTTTGGTATTGTATGATTGAGATTGTGCACTTCTGTTATTACAATTACATCATTTTCAAGCATCTTACAAGGCACTACCCTTTTTTAATATTCCAGATCTGATTCTCCAGGCTACAGTGCTAAGTACACTACCTACAGCTTTATGGATGACTCAACAAAAAAGATCATCATGTCTGATCTAATCCAGGTAAAATAAATTATATTTTAAAATGGAGTAAGTAATTTCGCCTTTTTTAGTGTCATCGTTTTATGATTTTGTGTGCCTTTTCTGCACATATATTTCTCTTCTGCCTCTATTTTCGACAAAGGTATCAGAGGCTTCAAGTTCACCCGCGATGGAGGCTGTTGGTTTCCGGAGGGGACTGGATCGTCTGCTGGACTCTGGAGTTAGTGTTGATGTTGTTACCACTGACCGACATCCTTCAATACGGAAGATCATGAGAGAGTCCTACCCTAACCTCAGGCATGAGTTTGATCCATGGCATGTTGCAAAAGGTATTATTAGTTGTTGCAGCATATGTGTTTTATTCGCTAGCTACACTATTGGGGAAGTTTAGCATATATAAATTGAAGGAAGCAGTTGGGTAACTTGTGCATATAGAATTACAAGTAAAGGAAGCTGTTGTAGAGTTCCCCATCAGTTTATCATAAAGTAATCATCAGGGTCTTTTCCCCCTTTTTATTTTTTATTTTACATTTTTTTTTTCAAATGTAGGCGTGAAGAAGAAGGCAAGTGCAGCAGCAAAGAAAAAAGAAAACCGGGATTTGCAGCCATGGGTCAAGTCTCTGGGAAATCACTTCTGGTGGTCGTGCAGCTCTTGTGGTGGAGATGAGAAGGTGGAGTTTAGTTTATTCTACAACCTGATGTCACATAGGCATTCAGAAGTAAATTATTGAACTCTAAAAAGACTCATTTCACTTTATAATGTAACACCTCTCAATATCTGTTCTAGATTTTTAAATCACAACTGCCGCTTGCCAACAATTGTGATAGTAATCTAATAGCCGGTGTTCATCATTCGATGAATGGATTTTCATTGCCTTGTGTAATTTTTTATAAACGGTGTCTCTTTTTAACAAACAAAAACAATAGGAATTGAGACGCCGATGGACCTCTATCTTGCATCATGTGTGTGGCATCCACCGCTGGGAAGATGATGGCCAGGAGTACCGGTGCTATCATGAAGACCTTTCTGAGGAGCAGCAAAGGAGAAAAAAATGGCTGGCAAAAGATTGTAGCACCTACAACGCTCTCAAGGCTGTTGTACTTGACAAATACCTCTTGAAAGACCTCAGTCAGTTGACACTGTTCAAACACACGGGTACGTTTGACTAATCCTATGAGTAGTCCTTAGTTGATCATGTGTGTCCCTACATTACATACCTGTGTATTGCGGCTATTTGACTTTTGACAGGGAATCAGGGCCCCACTTGAACGAAAATGCGTATATGTTGCATCTGTCCTTTGCTAAAATAAATGTGCATTAGCAAGTGTTCCAATAAGGCAAATATATATATTTTCCCTCATAGCATTAGAAATAATTTTACAGACATAAAATGTCATGTCTTGGATATGTGAAGTAGAAAATGTCTTATAAAATCTTTTTCTTCGTCAGGGGAGCTTGAGGTTTTTCATAGCTCTATGCTCAAGTATGCAGAGAAAAGACGGCACTACTCATATGCCACCATGCAGGCCAGGATCCAACTGAGTGTCTTGGATCACAACCACAATGTTGGCCGTCAGCATGACAGCACTGAGTTGGGTGAGTATGGCATACAGCACATCATGGCCATTACCACTGAACAGAACTGGTAACTTTCCATAGTTTTAGCAAAATAAGTTTTCTGAGTAAATTTCCAGGTGGCCAAGTGTAATGGTCGGCACTTCCCCCTACCCTAGTTTTGTTTCAGTTTCAAAACGCTGATCATCTATATATATTGGAATACTGTATAAACCACCCTGTCATACCATGCTATCACTGGGTTATACTTTTAGAGGTTTTGAGTTTACAAGAGAAAACCAATGAATTACTTTACTCTTTCCAACCACCGGGCATTATTTCGAGGAAACATTATAGTGGATAATCATGTCTTTCACACGTTACACTGTTTTGGCCGTGTTGTTGGCCAATTTCTTTATTTGGGAATACTATTTTAGTGATCCATTTCTTCTAATTTACAGGAAAAGATAAATACAATGTCTTCCATTCAAGGCAATCCAATCAGTGGGTTGCAAGGAAACTGTATGAGCCAACAAAACAAGACTTCCGGAAAGACTTGGTGCAGCAGGTAATTTCACGGCGGCTTGACAAAAATGTCACACTAGGAGACAAGGCGTTCCAGATACATCCTCCAATCAACCTGCCAGCCAACATTGCACCCACTCCAAAGCCAAACAAAGATAACTTGGTGGCACAACATACATCCCGCTTCCGAAAATAACATAATCAACAGGGATGACAGGAATTAAACATTCACAGGGTTTAATTCTGTTTTCATACAACATGTACATATGTGAAAATGTATTATTTAAATATTACACTGTTCAATAAAACATTTTTCTTTGACACATCTAAAACAAAAGCTCTGCTTCCTCTGACTCTTTGAACCCTTGATATTGTCCATTTGGTGATGGATATTTTGTTCTTATGAGGTCCACCACACATGAGGGAAGAACACGTCTGTTGCCTTTGCCGAGCTTCTCTCCTTTTAGTGCCCATTCTGTCACCATGCGATAGGCAACAAGCCTGTACTGTCTGGAAGAGCAAACAAACAACACAATATGAGCTGGTACATATTTTATGAAAACTAGCAAACAGTACTTGTCTTTGTAGTTATTTTTCAAATTGACAGCATGGAGAGCTTTATACAGAATCAAAATGACTGCTGAAGATTTGTCTGGAGAAACACTGGAGGGATGAATGAAATGCAATTGTCTGTAGGCTATGCAATAACTCTAGTATCCATCAAACCCTGAGCATCAATTGTGAAATGAATTGGCAGATACATTTGGTTATAAAGACAGTATTTCAATGGTTGATGTAGGTTAGTTACATTTGGTGTCAACTCAGTAATAAATTATTAATAATTTTATAACTGTCCACTCAGTAAAATAATAATGCAGTCAGATAGGCTATTCTATAGCCAACTGGTCAAGACAATGTAAAGTTGTCGAATTATGAAATAAAAAACTACAAAGCAACATGAGAGATCACACTTACTCTGCAGACATCTGACCGTCAAGTCCAGCTGGTTTGGGTCGCTTTTTCCAATTGATTTTAGGTACGTAGAACAACGTCTCCAGGACACCAGCATTTAGCATTGCAGGGAAAACGTCATTGGATGTAATGCAGACAGACGCGCTAGCCTCTTCGTCAATCGATAGGTTTTGCATCTGTGGCATGATGAGTTCCCATTCGTGGCAGCAATAGCTTTCAACCTCTGTTGGCATAACTTGACAATTTGAACAAGTGCACCACCATTTGTCGTTCATCCTGGCTCTTGCTACAGCTGTGGGCCCAGCATCAACTTCATCTCTGTCCTCTCGCTCTCTCTCTTCCCGTTCTATCTCCATCTGCTGAAGTTCGGCATTGGTATACTCCGGTTCATAAAGGTATCCCTTTGGCGTTGTACTATAATTACTTTCATCATCATCTGTTTCGTCTGACATTGTGCTAAAATTGGTTTCATCATTAGAAGTTTCGTAGTCAGACATGTTGTCAGCGAGTCGCGCTATCAACAGCTGATCGGAACGTGCGCACTGTTGACATTGACGTTGACATTGACAGCAGCGCGGATTGATGGAAATGGAAAGAAAATAGTGCCGATTAAAACTAAGGTATGATTTTTGTCCGGAGTGTTTTTTGTGATGTAAATTAATCAAGCTTTGAAACGCATATAATTTTTTCACGTAAAAACGCACAGTTTTGTGGCCCCGGAAACTAACCGTGACTACTTTTTTGAAAAACTTCCAGCGGCCAGAACTCTGACCAGGGAGGTGACCACGGAGTGGGTCAGTGTGTATACACTATAGTGCTGGTAAGGATTGCATACAACTTCATGTCTTAAATGGGCGAACTATCCCTTTAATAAACTATGATCTAAAGGGATTTGTTATTCTTCTGTTCCCTCTTGTGGACAACATTAGTATTACAGCCTTCATCTCTGAATCTGATTAAAATAAATGACTGGTGTTTTTAAAAATTGCTGTCAGAAGTTCATGAAGCTTGACATGTTTACTAAGAGTGAACATGAAGTTTTGAGAAATTATATATTCAAACACTAAAACTGGTCTCCCAACTTAAATTGACCACAGTAGAAGCTGAGAGGTGCTTCTCAACCATGAAAAGAATTTAAAAATTTCTGAGAAATAGCATGACCAAAGAGAGGCTGAATTCATTGGCCATGCTGTCAATGGAGAAGAGACTGGTGACCGAGATGACTGACTTTAACCGGGAGGTCATTGAGAAATTTGCAAGCCAAAAAGCGAGCAAAATTTGTTAGTAGTGCTACTGACCAGTGATTAGGCTACATTTGTGTGTGTGTGTGTGTGTGTGTGTGTGTGTGTGTGTGTGTGTGTGTGTGTGTACCTGGTATTCATCACGTTATGGGGACCAAATGTCCCAACAAGGATAGGAATACCAGTAGATTTTGACCTTGTGGGGACATTTCTCAGGTCCCCATAAGGAAACAGGCTTATAAATCATGCACAATGAGTTTTTTGATGAAGTAAAAGTATGCACAATCTCCTGTGAGGGCTAGGTTTAGGTGTAGGGCCATAGAAAGTACGGTTTGTACAGTATAAAAACCATTACGCCTATGGAATGTCCCCATAAAACATGTAAACCCAACGTGTGTGTGTGTGTGTGTGTGTGTGTGTGTGTGTTTAATGATTATCTTGATTACATCATTACTGATAATAAACTCAAATTGAACTAAATTCACAGATTTATGGTACACTTATTGCATGCTTTGGCAGTCGTATTTTCATTTTTTTGATACATCACCTGATAAATGGCTTTTACACTCCTGCATTACTCCTGCATTGCACTGTTTCTCACACTAATGTGCCCTAATGTTTAATCAGGAAGTTTGCTTTTAAATGCTTTTATTTTGTACAAAATTGCAAAAAGTCACACTTGTGGTGTTCCCGGTCAAAAATGACCGGACTCCAAAGAATTGCTTATAAATCTCTCATTTTTCTATATTATCACCAAATATTGGATTCATTCTTCTTGTCAACTTGTTTTCTTTCATTTAGGACTGGTTCTGTGTTTCTATTTGCATCCGATTAATCGTAGGCCTCATTTATCTGAGAGTAGTTACCGTGTTTTTTGAGTGAAAAAAGCATTTTTTTTTTATGAATAATTTTCACAAAAATAAACAAAATAATATGAAAATTTGCACTGTTTCTCACACTACTGTGCTTTTATGTTTAATCAGAAAGTTTGCTTTAAAAAGCTTTTATTTTGTACAAAATTGCACCAAGTCACATTTGTCAAAAATGTCCGGCCATTGAAAGTGAATGGGGGAGATCACAAAAAACAGGACCTTTATTTGAAATGGTTTTATTTTCTAAAAAGGGGCACAAATTAACACTTATGCAGTTCCCTGTAAAATCTGATGATTGTGACACAAAAAAGAACACATTCAGATTATTTATATTATAACATTTTATGGAACAACAAACCAAAACTGTTATATTTCAGTTCCTGCAAACAGACACTGTCAAACTGAGACAATATCATGTAACAACAAATCTGACTATTGTGACAGAAAAAAAAAAATACATTAGCATTGCCATATAGAGAACCACTTCAACGAACACCTGGTTGTTGTTTGAACTCATGCATGCATTGACACTAGCATTATGTGTCTTGCAAATGTTTTTTTTTTTTAATTATTCACATGACTCTCAAATAAATTTTGCAAATGTTTGCTCTCCATTTGCAACAGACCATGGATGTTTTCACATCTTTTGGGGCACAAAATGTGCATCTCTTCATTTTCTCTCAAAACCTATTGTCATAATGTTTTAAATGTTCAGGAGCACAACATGCAACTGAACACTAATTGTGATTTTTTTGCCCCGATTTTCCACCGATTTACAGTCTGGAGAAACTGAGGATAGTTGCTGAAAGTCAGGGCAAATCTTCAGATTTGAGTCGATGGATTCCATAAAAACATTGCGTAGTGTATGATGGTCACAGACTCCGAATTTTTAGCTTCAGACTTTGATTTCATCTAGTCGGAGGATAATCAAACATGTTTGATATTTTTAGCCCATTTGAGAACCTATACTGTTTTCATTTGTTATGTGACTCATAGCAAAAAGGCGCACGTTTCTGCATGAGTTTGTTGTGATCAGACTTCAAAGTCTGCTAGTGTATTATCCTTATGTAGTGTATGATGGCCAGTTTTCCTCTGTCACTGTTTACAAAGTTGGTAAGTGTATGATGCCTATTGTTTAAAAAAATCTGTTCAGATTTTAAAAGTCATGTAGTGTATTCCAGCCTTTATGCTCATTCTTCCCCATTCATTTTCAATGGGCGGCCATTTTTGGCAAGTGTGACTTTGTGGAATTTTGTACAAAATTAAAGCAATTAAAAGCAAACTTCTTGATTAAATATTAAAGCACACTAGTGTGAGAAACAGTGCAAATTTTCATATTTTTCAACTCATATTGTGAAAATGATTCATAAAAAATGATTTTTTCACTCAAAAAATGAGGTGCCTACTTTGAGAAAAATGAGGCTTACAGTTATTCAGATGCAAACAGAAACACAAAACCAGTCTTAAATGAAAGAAAACAAGTTGACAAAAAGATTGAAACCAATATTTGGTGATAATATAGCATAATGTGATATTTATAAGCAATTGTTTGGAGTCCGGTCATTTTTGTCCGGGAACACCACAAGTGTGACTTTTTGCAATTTTGTACAAAATAAAAGCATTTAAAAGCAAACTTCCTGATTAATCATTAAAGCACACTAGTGTGAGAAACTGTGCAAATTTTCATAATTTTTTATCTCATATTGTGAAAATTATTCATAAAAATTGCCTTTTTTACTCACAAAATGAGGTGCCTACTTTCGGATAAATGAGGCCTACGATTAATCAGATGCAAATAGAAACACAAAACCAGTCCTAAATGAAAGAAAACAAGTAGACAAAAAGATTGAATCCAATATCTGGTGATAATATAGCATAATGAGTGATTTATAAGTAATTGTTTGGAGTCCGGTCATTTTTGACCGGGAACACCACAAGTGTGACTTTTTGCAATTTTGTACAAAATAAAAGCATTTAAAAGCAAACTTCCTGATTAATCATTAAAGCACACTAGTGTGAGAAACTGTGCAAATTTTCATAATTTTTTATCTCATATTGTGAAAATTATTCATAAAAAATGATTTTTTCACTCAAAAAACAAGGAACCTACTCTCAGATAAATGAGGCCTACGATTAATCAGATGCAAATAGAAACACAAAACCAGTCCTAAATGAAAGAAAACAAGTTGACAAAAAGATTGAATCCAATATTTGTTGAAAATCTAGCATAATGTGAGATTTATAAGCAATTGTTTGGAGTCCGGTCATTTTTGACCGGGAACACCAGGAGTGTGATTGGGATCTGAACACAACCAGAGGGTTAAATTTATGATATAGTTTCGTGAGCCCACACATCCGAAACATGCACAAAGCTGCTGTCACACAGAGTGTGCGTACCAAACTAAGTTCTCTTTCATGTCTTAAGGCATTAAACTGTCAAATAATCACAAGGTTATTTCAAAAACACACATAAGTTATAAAAACAGCAGGGAAAGCAAATGAAAGTGTATATTAGATTTGTGTATTAAGTGACAGCAGCATAATATACAGTACCTATACTGCTATCTACACTGTTAATATGATCAATCAAGTAAAAACAGAAAAGCACTGCTCCTAACTGAACAACTTATTAGGTATTTTGTGACATCACAAAAGGTAGCGTCTGCTGACGGCTTGTTCTGAGACACTGATTATTATGGATTAAAAAAAGGGAGTTGATGGATTTTTACCATTCTAGGGTGGTTGTGTACACATGCTAGACACACATTTATGTTCAAACACCATGTAAAAGTAAATTTTGCATAACAATGTGCCCTGTACATGTTATAAATGGAGGGAGAAGTTTTCAAAACCTTTAGCTAGGGTGATCATATACGCCAGGCATCATTTTCCCAGACACATCCTATCCAGGCTATATTGCCTAAAATATCCAGGTTCTGGCTTTGTTTTCCTGTTTTTGTAATTGTGGAAGGTAATAATAGAAGAGTACTTTGACCAATAACATGCAAGCATTATACATAATCGACAAACCACACCAAGCAAAAAAATAAATAAATAAATAAACATTGTAATTTCCTGGTGTGAATACACCTCATTAAAGTAAAAGCAAGACTGACATGCTCCACTGCTGTACTATACTACCACTGATGTATATTTTTGGTGAACATGTACCAGCGGAGAACAGTAATTATTACTAAGCAACTGAAATATTATATTTATGTGTTCAGGATTCAGTATATGTAACCAGTATAGAACCTATGAAATATGATTTAATGCTTGAAATAGCAAATAATAGAAAATATGTCACCTTCCGTTAATAAAACATGTGTTTTAGGCATTCACAAATATTGTTATTTGTAGGCCTATATTTAAATCTTTCCATCAGTTTCACTGTCAATGTGATTTTGTTGTGTTCACTTATAATCCAACACATCCACATATTTTCTCATACAGGTATTTTTAAAAACTTGTTTTAGAAGCATTTACAAATAAAGTTAAAAGCTACACTGAAAGTCCCTTTTCCAGATTTCAAAGAAAACCATCAGCAGGTAAGGACTTCCTAAACCACTCCTCTTAAGTAGCTTAACCAGAAAAACTCTAGTTAAGTATGTGAATTTCAAACAAAGGAATGCAAGCACAAGTGGCAAATCCCACACATGGAAAATGAGGATTTCAATCAGGTTTTTAAACGTCATGCACTCAGTTCTTAAGACTGTGCGTGCTTACACTGATGATTCATTGCACACCATTATATCTTTCTGTAAACACCTTTACAAGCTTTCTGTAAACTGCCGTTTTAATTGCAAATACTCAATTAATCATTTCATAGTTAGCTACATATTTGCACAACTGGTGTGAAAAGCTATAAAAGACAGCTGGGAAGTCATTTGAATGTAGATGTATGGTTATGACTAATCTCACTTTGCTGGAAGATTCGACAAATCATGCAGTGCACAGAAAATATTTCAAAGAGTGCGCTGCCTGTTTAATGAGAGCACAGAATGGCTTCTCAGTCCGTAATGCTTTCTTTGCACTGATTTTGTTGTGAGGACTTATTCATGCGATTTATAAAGGGAGATGTTGTCACCATATATGGTTCATTGGAGTCATTTCTGAATGCAAACAACCATGAATGTGAACGAGCATGATGCTTAAGAACATGTGGAATCTATCAACAATGAAGAAAGATCAAATAAGTTGAAAGGTTATGAGAGACAATTTTTTTTGGTTGGTCAAATCACAAGGTGCTAATGTGGCCCCAGAGCATATCTCTTGCTGACAAATAAATCTAATGAATAAACCTAATGAATAAATAAATAAATATGAAATTAAGCAAATATTAAATGGACATGAAAAGAAACAATTGTGGACATAAATGTAAAATATAATAAATCATAAATAATTCAAATTATAAATACTACAATTTGTAAATACTTGCAAAATAATAAATTTCTCATTTCTTTATATATTTTAAGATTTCTTTATATCAAGAGTAAAATTCTGAAAAGTTTTATTATGCATGTGTTTCCATGTAAATATCTATGCAGTATTTGAATAGTAGACACAGAAGCGCGTGAACAGGACTTTTATTTTGATTTGGTGGTGTGACATCATTATGCTGTGCCGCGCTCCTGCATTAGTGTTTCAGCTGAAGAAAGGTTTGTATTCTTCATTATTTAAAGTGTTTAAATTCATATAACGCGTTCAGTTTGTTTTATATTGTTTACAAGCCATTTAAACTTTATAATTAGTGCGTGTAACACTGTAATATTTTATCTGATAATGAACGTTAATAATTGTGAGTAAAGCTCATCCACACAGCGTCTGATTTCTCTCTCTGTAGTGATTCAGATCAGAAACACGAATAACAAACTCCGAGTCAATTGAGTCAGTTGATTCACAAAATGATTCACTGTTTCGAATCACCGATCGCTGAGAGACCTGGGGCCCGTTTCAGAAAGGAGGTTAAGTGAAAACTCTGAGTATGTTAACCCTGAAATGAGGGAAACTCTGGGTTTTCGGTTTCAGAATGGGAGGTATGTTAAACCTGAGAAAGCAGAGTAAGTCAAGCCCGTTTCTGAAAGAGAGGTAACTTATACTCAGAGTCAATTACCATGGCAACTTACTCTGTGAACCTAACCTGGTCGGGAGCAGGTTTTCTTCGGTAAACCCAGAGTTTCTTTCGGTCTCCTCCCCCTTTTTAAAGCGCAAGTGATGTTTAAATACATCATTCATTCATTTATGCTTCAAAAATGCTTTTCTTAATGAGTGTTTTGGAATGTAAATTTAGTGCATTTTACTTAAAACATGAAAAATAATCTTAATGCAACTGGAAACAAGATTATTTTTCTTACCCAATTGACAGATAATATTCAAAATAAGAAAAATACACTTAAAAGATTAAATAAACACCTTACACTGTACACTGTAAAAAAAAATATATAAAAAATGAAATAAAGTGCAAAAACAATAATTTTACAGAGAGAAGTTTTTACAGAAAAAAGTTATTTTACAGATTTTTCGTTGTTTCAATTATGATATTTAACTTTAATTTTAAATTTTTTGTTTGGCAGACACAGCTTCCAGTCATTTGACCGTTTTTTTACGGGACCTTTTTTACAGTATAAAACCTTTATTTTACAAAATTTCCCTTGTTTCAGTTACAATATTTTACTTAACTTTGTGGTTTTTGTTTGGCAGCTGTATCTGCCAGTGGTTTGACTGTTTTTTTACAGTGTAAAACCCTTATTTGACAGATTTTACCTAGATTACTACAATAAAAGCACTAAATGTTCTACAGAGAAACACTGTTATTTTACAAATCATTAAAATAAAAAAAACCTTCAATAAAGTTTCAAAGCATGCTCAAGGTGGAAAATGGACAGTTTTATTTAAAAGACAAAATACAAAGTCTTTACAAATGCCATATAAAATGTACATTTTAAATTTTTAGCTTTTTTTTTTAAAGAAATACAGCACAATTACATTTAAAATACTGTGCTGATGAAGAACATGGAACAGTTTCATCAGAATGTTTAATTAAATATATATTCAACTTAAGACAACTTCACTTGCAGAGAAAATATGTCCTGATAATTTACTCACCCCCATGTAATCCAAGATGTTCATGTCTTTCTTTCTTCAAATAAAAAAAAAAGTAAAGTTTTTGAGGAAAATATTCCAGGATTTTTGCATATAGTGGACTACAATGGGTTGAAGTTGAAGTTTCCAGTGACCCTTATTCCTTGGCTGGGATCATGTAGAGCCCTCTGAAGGTGCATTGAAACTGAAATTTGGACCTTCAACCTGTTGGCTCCCATCGAAAATTGGAGAAAAATCCTGGAATGTTTTTTTCAAAAACCTTTTTGACAGAAAAAAGAAAGACATTTTGATTTAAGAATCTTTAGATTTTTTTTTTTTTAATTGGAAACAACAAGACAATACTAAGTAAGAAAAGCATTTTTAGGTGCATTAATTTATTGCACATATTTTCATCATGCAGACACTGTCAAAGTGACAAAAATGGCATGTCCTTTCATAAATACGATTATTATTTATCATAGGATTATTTTGATTAGACATGTGTATTTATTTGACCTGTGTCATTTTTAAATGGTAGTCAGAGCACATTAGTACAGACACTGTATGCAGAGCGGTAAAGAAAGTGTGCCTTGCTCTAATGCTCTTTCTGAGAATTTTAGTGTCATTGCCTACTGAGCACAAATCCATCAAATATGAAGCTGATTGCTGTATGGAATGGAAGAATGGCAGATGAAAATGTATAATATATATATATATATATATATATATATATATTATAACCACCACCACAGCTGTTAAATTTACTAGGTCATCTTTTTTTCCTATAAATGCACAAATGCAACTTTTATTCTTTTTTTTCATGTTGGATTTTAATATTCTTCCAATACTTCCATCTCCTCTTCATCTGTTCTTCATCATTTTGCGAGCCTTCATGCTGTTGGCTTCATTTCATTACTCTAATTAAGAAATGCAACCGTTTGGATTAGAGAACATTTCATTTTGTGAAAGAGCATTAGACTATGTGGAAAAAGCTGCTGCAAAGTGAAATTAGACACATAATTGTTTTTTTATATGACATATTTTAATGTCAAATATTTGTAAAATCATGTAGCCTACACTCATGAACCCTTTATGCTTAAAGCTTTACCTGGTTGAATTATGTTTACTTCCATGTTTAGCTGTTTTCTTCTTCTAATTATTATTTTTTATTTTATTTTATTTTATTTTTTTGCCTGTTTGATACCATGAAAATTAATAGTTCAGTAACTTACCGTTCTGCCAGTTTTTACCTTTGATATTCTAATTATTAATAATTAAATAATTATATTCTTAATAATTATTAAGAATTAAAGTTAAGCATTGGCTCGAAATATGCAGAGGTCTTTTTGGCGGGAGCTGTTGCCATGGTGAATCATAATTTCAGAGCTCCATTGATCAGGGCTTTTCATAGTCAAGCTGCAAGCACTAAACTCAGAGTCAACCTACTCAGAGTGGATTGAACTAACTCATTTCAGCTGTTCTGTAACCGAAAACTCAGAGTTTCCCATCTCAGGGTAAGTCAACTCAGAGTTCAAGTTTTAACTCAGAGTTGGTTGAACCTCCTTATTGAAACAGGCCCCTGCTGCTCAAAACAGAGTCAATAAAACGAGAACAAACTCAAACATGTGTAATGACAACTTTGACAAACAACTGCAAATGTTTTTGTTGTTGTTGACCATCTTAAATTCGAATAGCAATTTTAAAGTGTGCCATCGATTAAATGTTAATCAAACCTGGATAGTAAGGTAAAGTTTTGAGTGTTTGTCTAATCAGATTATTTAAGTTCAATAACTATCACTCTGACTGCCTTACTAGTGCACTGACTCTTGAAATAGAGCTGAAATGCAATTATTTTCATTTTAAACAGGGCAAAGTTTCCAAACAAAAACAAAATCCCGGTGGAGCAACTGAGATCCATGTGACACACTATTATAAAGATGGCGTTTATTAAAGAGGATAGTGAAGACATGAAGATTGAAGAAACATTCGGAGTCAAACATGAAGATACCGAGGAACAAACAGGTTGGTTTTCATTCTCAAAGCTGAACTATCCTGTGAACTATCCTGTACATTTTCTCAATTCATTTGCCTTTAGCAGTATCTCACAATATATACCCCTCACATTTCAGCAACCATTCTAGTATATCTTCTCAAGGGACAGAACTATAGAAATGAAACTTATATATTTCAGAGTAGTCAGTGTGCAGCTTGTATAGCAGTATAGATATATTTGTCCTCTGAAAATAACTCAACATACAGCCATTATTGTCAAAATAGCTGGCAGCAAAAAAAAGTTCACCCTGATAACAGCAGTATGTTGTTTAACCATGCAAAGCCACATGTCCTATTCATCATGCTTATGTTTTTATTTGATTGACAGAACCATACAAACTTGTGTATCTTGTATCAGAGCAGTTAAAATAGGTGCTAGGCAGAGATGCAGCTTCAGATGGAGTTTGACATCATTCCAGCAAATGTGTTGATGTGTAGATGATAACAGTTTCAGATTGAGTCAGATGAAAAGCAACAACTTAATGAAAGCTCAATAAAGGCAAAGAAATCAGGAGATCAATAGATATCTATTTGCAATATTTTACAATTCAAGAAGAGTATACATAAGGATGTGACAATTAAATAAAAATAGGAGGAAAACGGTTGACAAGAGTGCACCATTAGAAAATGACATAAAGGGTTTCTAAAATTACATGCAACACCTCTTACAGTTGTTTAGTACAGCAGTCCTCATGTCCCAAGGCTCTGCATATGTTGTGTGTGTCTCTTATCACATATAACATTTGTTCCATTTGAACATAAGTGCCCTGCAAAGTGGACTTTATTGGATATTCCACCATGATTCCAGTTCGAAGCAACCAAATACGTTTCATTTAAAGGTCATTAAAGCGTGCAAGACATGAATTTAAATTGTATTTATTTATAGATGTTACACTTCACACTTCTCTGTTAAGATTCGTCTGTGTGTGAAGACACTGCAGGCGGTGGCGTAGTACAAATATGTGAATGAATGTTCTGAAGTCAAGTAAATTTTAACGGATTTCCAGTGCTCAGGGAGTAGGAAACAATGAATACTGTGTAGGGAACAAGTCGGTTGGAACACAGTACATGCACAGAGCTCAATTCTAACTAGCTGACTATCAGAATCAGGCGCATTAACTAAGAGAGACATGCAAAATATGCAGAGCGGGTGGAGCATGAGGACTGGAATTGAAAACCGCTGTCTTAGGGCACATAGGATGTAGTTGTATGTTAGTTTTGACACTTTTACATGTTTGAATGTTTTGATGTCTGTTGTTTTGTGCCATTAAACTGGGGTTAACTTTTACTTGTCGTTTTTCACCTTAGATCTGATGGCACTGAAAGAGGAGAGTCAAGTACTGAATGAAATGGAAGAGAAAGATCATGATTTCATAAATGAAGAAAAATCGCAGACAGTTGCTCGAAAGACAGGACGTTATTTCACCTGCCATCAGTGTGGAAAGTGTTTCAATCGAAGAGAAAGTATTACAAGACACATGAGAATTCACACTGGAGAGAAACCTTACACCTGCAAACAGTGTGGAAAGAGTTTTAGTCAAACTGGACAGCTTGGAGTCCACATGAGAATTCACACAGGAGAGAAACCTTATGCCTGCCAACAGTGTGGAAGAAGTTTCTACCATAAAAGAAACCTTAATTACCATATGAGAATTCACACTGGAGAGAACATTTTCACTCAGTAGAATATTCACTCAAAAAAGAAGCTTTAAGAGAAATCCTACATGTGCACTCAGTGTGGAAGGACATTCAGTCAAAAAGGACCCTTTAAAAATGTAAGAATTCACTGGAGAGAAACCTTTTACATGCCAACAATGTGGAAGAAGTCACAACTGAAAGCAACTCTCCTAACAGACACATGAGAGTTCACTCTGGAGAGAAGCCATTTACATGTGGTCACTGCGGAAAAAAAAAAATGTTAGAAATATAAAACAGCCCTTAAGTGCCACCTGAATATTCATGTATGAGACAAATGTTTTTGTATGTTAAGTGGAATTATTTTCAGACAGGAAACACCTCATGTGTAAGAGACTTTATAATGCTCTTGATTGTGTGCTAAATTCACTATCAATGTCCAACAACTAGAAATAATGTATGGATTAGTCAATTGAAGAGTGAACAATTTAGAATTTTACATGTCAACTAAAGTATAAATCTGTGTTGAGTAAAACTGTGTGAACATGCGCAGGGATTTCAACCTTTAAACATGTAACACCAAGCACAAAATCACATTGCGTTTCCACCGTCGGACCAGAGGCTCTACAGCACTTCACTAAAACATGTCCTTTACACATCTCTCTGGAACAATGCCACACAACTCCATCATTTCACCAACAAAGAGAAGTTTTCATCAGACCAGAAACTACCAAGATTGCAAAATGAACATATGAACATAACTCAACCAGGCCTAAGAGTTAAAACCCAAGCCTCAAAGTTTTACCACAGTTTTACAATAAAAAGTGATACATTCATAATTAATTTATGTCAGGATTGCAGAGTAATCATACAGAAATAGTGTCACGTTAAAAATAATAGAATTAAATTGCAATGTTTTTATCACATTTCCTTAGAATGAATAATTTCTATAATTTGTCCACCATCTGAGGAGCTTTGAGCCCTTTCTCCAGTCCCAGTGTAGTGCTGTCATTTCAGACAGAGAAACAGTGTGAACTCCTGAATAAAAAAACAGGAGTTATGATGGAACAGGCTATATGTTATGACATTCACAGCTAAATATGCATATAAGGCACTGCAATATAAAGAGACAAGATGTATTGACATGCAAAATATGTAATCAAAGAAATACTTGATTGTGATGTATAATTTGTCTGATGATTGTCAGTAAGCTTATCACAGGTAAAATGAGCAATTTCTATTTTTTTCACTATACATGAAGAGCATCTTGTCATCATGCTGAGACACAGGTAAAGCCACAGTGAGGCCTGTCAATCCACGCATTGCAAATAAATTACTACATGACAAGTTCATCGCGATGCTGGAAGACTCAAGCGAGTACTTCCAAGAAGTAAAAAGTACTATAAAGATAATAGCCTTTGATTTTTAATAAGACTGTTCCGTTCTAGTTTATCTCAGGCATACAAGGATTTCGTCCTCATACAAAGGAGAGATAATGCATTTTAGCTTATCAGAGGTAAAATAATCAATCTTTATTTTGTCACACGTTTTTTTCACGCTACATTAAGAGCATCTTGACAGAATTTGAAACAGACATGAAACCAGACCTTATTGTTAATTGTTGTGTGGGATATATCGAGGTGGGAGAGCTCTTCTTTAAAGGGGTCATCGGGTGCACACAAAATTTTGATAAAAGCACAAAAAAATAATCTACATTTCAAACTATTACATTTCACTACTTGTACTTCCTTGAAATGTCATGAATTAATCTGCCAAATGCACCGTGAGTGTTTCTTTGCCAGCCATTCATTCCACTCATTCACTGCAAGGTGGTCAGAAAGCAAACACTCAGTGCGATTTCCTCTAAGCCTCCAAATCTGCTCATTGTAGGATCTCCAGGCCCTCTCAATATGTTGGGTATGATGATACTTCACGCCTAACATCCCAAAGACCCACTTCTTTCTTTTCAACCCACCAGTTATTCTTCCTCTACCATACTAATGGAGAAAAAACAACAAATACAGATTATAATAATAATGATAGTGGTAACCATATTTCACATTTATTTACATTGACTATTGCTATAACATACCTTTCTTTTGTGACGAAAATGGCTTTCGTCGGTCACAACAAACTCCCTTCTTCCACCAATTTGCTGGCCTGTACGCCTTCTCATCCTTTCAGCTGCTGTGACACAGACCTCCCTTATTTTCTTTGCCATTTTACTAAGAGTAGCTGAACTACCTGCAATTCTGTCATCCATCCTGTCTATCTGGCATAACTGTAGACCCTGCCAAAACCTTTATGGGCAAATAGAACATGTAATGTAAATGAATACCTTTATGTAAAATAATTGACATAGGCTACGTGCACGTAACTAAGGAGTTCTACTTCTGCCGCCTTGAGCGTGCGGTCGACCATTTCCGGTTCGCGGTATTGCTATAGCAAGCGAGACGGCAGGTTTTGATTGCGAAACATGGCATATTTCACTCGTTGTTTACAAGGCCTCCCGAAAATTGATGTGAACGATGTCCACAGGATTGTTGACCACTCTTCACCTGCACCCGGTTGCAAGCGTGTAAAAGGATTTCGATTGTACATATCAAGTTACATCCACAACTTTGAAGGTGTGTAGCGATAACAGTTACCTCAGCTGTAAGCGACTAGATCAGCTGTTAGCGTCAGACATTGACTAGCTAGCAGCCAAGTATTTTAACTCGCATTAAATCATGTCAATATTACAACATACTTTATTACTGTTATTAAATACCTTGTAATGTTAATATGATTATCAATTGGTTGTGTGTATTTTTCATTTGGGTTTTGTATTTCCTCTCAGTGTCCAAGAAAGATCCAGTGACAGGAGTAGTGTGTGTGTGAGGACGTTATGTCATCCGTCAATGGACAGATCTAAACCACCTCACAGTTTAAGTGTAGGATAAGTGTAGTGTTAAGATGGTTACCCATGTTCCTGGGTTAATCGTGTTCTTTTGTTTATTTTCTCTAGGTTAACCATGTTCATTTGGTTGACCATGTCCCCCATTCACGTCAAAAACGACCAGTGTACGCTTAGTTAATACTATGTTTTCACTAACAGCAATCAGTGTTGTAGTAGCAATGTAGTGGTGTAGGTGTAGTATAGTTTGTTTTTCCAGGTATGCTGAACATCCCATGTGAAAGGTGAAACACATAAGATAGGTATAAAAGTGTATGTAAATCTGCTAAGTCTAAGGATTCTGAGTGTACCTGCAAATTAAACTGCTCCACTGACCACATTAAAAGAAAAAGATTAATCCCTTTACTAACAGTGTTTACAAGAAAAAAAGTTAAGTTTTTACTAGCTAACAGTGTATAAAAATAAATAGTAGTTTACTTGAGTATTCCATATACACTCAAAAAAATAGCACTTTGGTTGAACATGATTTAATCTTGGACAGTGGTTCCACGTGATTACACCACATTATCTTAACAACAATGGATGATGTTAAACCAGCTTGAAATATGTGTTCATTTAACATGAACAGATGACATTCACTAAACATGATCTAAATACTTATTTTTAACTTGAATCAATGGTTTTTATTGAACTTCAATTAATCATGTTATCTTAAATTTAAACCTTGGTGTTACGCCGATATGTTTACATCACTTCTAATGAATCCCATTTAGTCAAGTTACTACTATATGTTATAAAATAATGAATATCACCCATTTTCCCCCCATAATTCAATGATGACTACGGAGGCAGCAAATATGTAATAAATTCTTTTTACTACGGAACAGCTTAAGCAGGTGTCACAGTTTCAAAAACATTTCAAACACTTATAACACATTAAGCCTGAATTTGACAATTTATATAAAACACAAATGTGTAAAGAAATGTTTTCCTTTACAGTGCAAAATGAAACAAACAGGTTTACATTCCTACATGTACAACAACCCATTAATAAAACATAAATAGCAAAGTGTGTTTGCTTTTAATGCATTTCACAAAAAGTAACCTCCGATTCTAAAGAAAAAAATAATATTATGTTTGTTCATCAGGCCTCCACTGAAGTGCAAAACTTTATCAAACTGCTTGTGTCATCAAGCTTTCTGTAAATGTATTCTAATTCCAAAATGTGCCCAGATAATTTTGTAAAGGAAAAGCAAACACAATGTGTGCTATGTGGAACATCTTTGAAAACGGTTTAAAATACATTGTCATTCAAACATCTTTCCTTGAAGAACAGTCAGAAGCCATTAAAGGGATAATTCACCCAAAAATGAAAATGTGATGTTTATCTGCTTACCCCCAGGGCATCCAAGATGTAGGTGACTTTGTTTCTTCAGTAGAACACAAACGAAGATTTTTAATGAAAACCAGTGCAGTCTGTTAGTGATTTAATGTGAGTGGATGGGCACCAAACTTTAAAAGTAACAAAAAACACTCACAGACAAATCCAAATTACATCCTGCGGCTCTTGACGATACATTGATGTCCTAAGACACGAAACGATCGGTTTTTGTGAGAAACTGAACAGCATTTATATCATTTTTTACCTTTGATACACAGCCATGTCTATCTGTCCTGAGCACGAGCTCATCATCCAGCTTGTTACACGTGTAGCGCTCTGGCGTAGTATACGCAAACACCGGAAGGGGAAATCGGTGATAAAAAAATAAATAAATAAAATAAATTCGGGTCAGTTCACACAAGCAAAAGTAATCTTTTACCTTTAAATCGGTTTGACCAATCATAGCAAGTAATTACAATTTTGAATAGCCACTATACCCAAAATCTCTGCACTGTGTAAACAATGAGTGTCGTATGCGACAGATCGCTTAAGGCGTTTGCGTAAACTACGCCAGAGCGCTACACATGTACGAGCTGGATGAAAAGCTCGTGCTCAGGACAGATGGACGTGGCTGTGTATCATAAAGGTAAAAAAAAAAAAGATATAAATGCTGTTCAGTTTCTCACAAAAACCGATCGTTGTGTCTTAGGACATTAATGTATTGTCAAGAACCGCAGGGTGTAATTTGGATTTGTCTGAGAGTGTTTTTTGTTACTTTCAAAGGTTTGGTGCCCATCCACTTCCATTAAATCACTAACAGACTGCACCGGTTTTCATTAAAAATCTTTGTTTGTGTTCTGCTGAGGAAACAAAGTCACCCACATCTTGGATGCCCTGGGGGTAAGCAGATAAACATCACATTTCCATTTTTGGGTGAACTTTCCCTTTAAAACTGTCATTGAGAGAGAAAAAAAAAAAGTGTTTAAAAGGACAAGTTTGACAAAAAAATTTTAAATAGTCACCATTAACTAACCCATGAGTCATTGAAACCCTTGATGGTTTTCCTTGACCTTCTTTGGGTGAGTTAAGGACAAATGTAATTTTTAAGGAAACTATTTCTCTTCACATATGCTTGATGTACAAAAAAATAAATAAATTTAAAGTCAATAAAAAGGCATTAAAAATGTGTGAACATGAACATGTTTTGACTATTTCACACAAAACAGTTTCAAGGTAAAGATCAGTCTGTTCATCAGTCCTTTAATGAGGTGTAAAAAGCTTGGTCTTGAGGGCTTGAACTGGGGTGGAAAGTTTGTGTCCATCAAGCTCCAGGAACACTTTTTGCAGGAGTTCAAATGTGTATCGAAGCTCCTTTGGATAACTAAGATTTAGGGCATAAATAAGCCCAATCAGCAATGCAACACCATTAGCTACATTACCAAGCCCTTCTAGTGCTGTAACTCCTTCAAGAACTACTCCAACATCTGCAGGTTCATCTCCAACTTCACATCCGATGACAAAAACATCCATCACCATTTCTTTGAGTGCAGCTTCAGTGTTGGAAAAATCGACATCCTATAAACAGAAACAAAGTACATTAATACTAATGTACTATAAAATGTATTCTTATACACAACATATTGTCAGAATATTCAAGCAATAATACCATGTACTCCTTGATGAGATTGTCAGGATCCTCATTTAGGTAGACAAACAGGGCTTTGAGGACACACTCCCTCTTAACATTAATACAGACACACTAGGGAAAATAAAGAAAATTAGCAACATGTACCAATCAACTAATACATTTTCAAGTCACACAAATCATAAGTGATAAACAAATGATTAATTTATCTAGAAAAACAACTTTTGCAGTTATCATACCTGTGTAAGTGGCACAAGAAGTTTCCTTATCCTTTGTCCCTGAGCTTCACCTTTCTTGGCTAAGATCCTCAGAAGACTTGGAGTGTATTGTTCATCCAGCTTTGAGAAGAATTTTGAAATTAAGGCAACAGTTGTTATCTGTGCAAATTCAGCACAAACCTAAAACAAAAACACCAAAACTTTAATGTATGCCCAAAAAAGCTAGCTAGCTTATGTGTTCTAACTTGCTTATATGGCTTATTTTTGACTTATTGGCATTTTAATACATTTAATTTATTTAAAATCCCACTTAAAGACATTAGGGCGAATTACCTCATTTTCTTGGAACAAAGCCAGCCATCTGCTCATAAAGTCAGCAATAAGTGGAGATTCTTTGACAACCTCTTGTCTTCTCAATGCAAGGTCCACCGTCCATTAATCTTCTCAGTTTGCTCGTTGTTCTTATTAACCTCAGAAAGAAGGGAGACTCTGACTTATACAGTTATAAATTCATCCGTAGGCCTATCAGTCGACATAATAAAACAGTTGGCAAAATTGTTTCTAATTAGACTGATGCAAATAGACGAAAAAGTTACCTGTTTGTTTGCCGTTTAATTCAGTTGATGGCGCGGTCATCTCATTTAGGCTTACAATCGTGCATTCTGTCATAATAACACATCAGACAGTATCATCATAAAACAGTTTGATAATATTGTTTCTAATAACAGTGATGGAAATGGATGAACACGTACCTGTTTGTTCTAAGCTTATATTCCAGTTAATGGCGTGGCGATCTATTTCAGACATGCGCAGCAATAACGCATTTGAATGTTGCCGCCGGGAAATGCAAATTGCGTCACAACAAATTTCCGCTTCCTTTAGGTTGAGAATGTCGTTTGTTTTCAGGCTGTTTAGACATTCAGTCCGACTGACTTAATAAAAACACATTTTATATGTGCAATTGACTTTTATTAAACATTATTTGTATCAGTCTGATTTATTATTTAGATTTCTTCTTCTTCTTCTATGGATTTACTGGCGGGTCGCATACCAACTTTTTCGGTGCATACCGCCACCTCCTGTGCTGAAGTGATAGGTGTATATTGTAATGTCAATATTCTATTTTTAAGTCCACTATTCTTAATGAATTGTATGTAGTACAAATGTATAGTTATGTAATTCTCTTCTAGTTTCTTCTCTCAAAATAAAAGTTTTAAAATGAGTAATTATAAATAATTTTATGTGCTTTGTTTTTCAAAACTTAGAAAGTAGACATTAAACCAAATAAATATGAACAACAGTAAAGGCCTTATTTTTTAAAAATAAAATTTTCATTTATGTTGCTTTGCACTAAATGTGCACAATAAATGTTTATTGTTAAACTCCACATTAATTTTATTTTATCACTAGACATACTAATAGGCTAGTGTGTGCTTCATTCGACACAAACCAAATACCCTTTAAATGGGTATAATGCATTGTCTTTCAAGTAACAGCAATTTAAGAAAAATAACAAACCTAAAAACACCAATAACCATTAAATTGCACTTCTATAATTATGATCAAGCTATAAATTAATAAACAAAAATATTTAAAATAAAGAATAAATATTATGTAAGTTATTATATATCTATATATATATATATATTTTTTTTTTTTATTCAGTCTTAACAGTTTTACTGAGCTAAGTGATTGAAACATGTACTTTTAAAATGAAAACTTCATGTTAAACCAACGAGTGAGAGTTTTAAGTCAGTTTAACATGACACAATCATGTTGAAATGAAAAATAGCCAAAATGGCATTAATTCAACATGAATTGCTCAGGTAAAATGAACAAAACTGAAAAATCATTTTTTTGAGTGTAAATATATGACAAATCAGTTATGCTACTCCTGTTTAAATATATTTTTTAAACATCTTGTTGCAGGTGGGGCTGAAGGACTCAATCCCTGTTGAGCTGGCCCATCACAGCTGTACATGTGTAGCTGGATCAGTGCTCTGTAACCATGGTGTGGCTCTACTTTTCCAGTCTGCACATTATTCTCAGCTAGACATTCCAGTTGTTCCACCAGTGCTGAGCTGTACGGAGAGTGAACAACAGTGGCACAAGCCAAGAACCCTGGCAAGTCTTGGAATAATGTAACAATTTCAATACTTCATCTACACACACACATATCACATACGCTCATCATTGTTTATGGCCTATATTCACAGGGTGTTAAACCAGGTCCCGTCGAGAAGATGGCTGTGCTGTCTGCCAAACCAAAGCAGAGGACCATGGCCGAGGGAGTAAGGTGAGAATTTGGCTAGTAGTTAGTAATCTATTAATTAATTTGTTAGGCCTACTTTTCTCAATCAAATCAAGAAAACTGTAGTTTTGTTACTTGTAGTCATTAAAGGAGAAGTTCACTTTTAAAATGAAAATTCTGTCATCATATACTCACCCTCATGTTGTTTCAAACTTGTATGAATTTCTTTCTTCTGCTGAACACAAAGGGATATACTGTATTTAGAAGAATGTCAGTAACTAGACAGTTTTTGGGTCCCATTGACTTCCATAGTATATTTTTTTCCTACTATGGAAGTCAATGGGACCCAAAAACTGTCTGGTTACTGACATTCTTCTAAATATATCCCTTTGTGTTCAGCAGAAGAAAGAAATTCATACAAGTTTGAAACAACATGAGGGTGAGTAAATGATGACAGAATTTTCATTTTAAAAGTGAACTTCTCCTTTAAGTGATTAGTGGTGGAACGGTACACAGAAGTCATGGTTCTATTCATACCTCGGTTCAGACATCACAGTTTGGTACGAGTTCGGTACAATGGAGGAAAAAGCAAAAAAAAAGAGAAGTTTTATTAATAAAGTAAAGGCATAGAACCAGTTTATCTGTAGTCCACTGACAATAGTTTTATATAATGAGTTTATTAATTAAATTAATAAAAAGACAAAAAGACCTTGAGATATGTTTGTTAATTGTACCTGAATGAATTGAAAATTAATTTGCTACATTTGACTAATATATTTGTTTTCCTAAAAATTTAAAATTACATTTTAGTTAACAGTAACTTGAACACTTTGCATTTTGAATGATGTCAAAAAGACGGAGTACATTTTTATGTTTACACTGTTTGATCACGCCTCGATAAAGAACCCGCATATCAAACAGTAGTTTCTCATTACATCAATTAATTTGCTCGTGAGTTTTACATTTTTTTATACTGTGTATTCTCCGTGTAAATTTAAGCACCGAACCGTGACGCCCGTACCGTTTCAGTTCAATACGAATACATGTACCGTTCCACCCCTAGAAGTGATATCTTACTGGTGTTTCTCAATTTGTTTCAAATAGGTCCACACTGTACAAAGCCATCAGTGGAGAGTTGCTGGACCTGTCCATTCTCAGAGTGTCAGAGATCTACAAAGAGTTCACCCCAGTTTCTGCACCAACCATTAGTACAATGGGTATCACCTGTGAGGTGCCACTAGTGGACTCTGCACTCGGTTTGGTACAAGCAGGCAGTCCCCTGTCATACCAACAACCCAAGGCAAGAAGTTGCCCTTTTCCTCACCATGACGCTCCACCACGCCCAGATTTGCCATTAGCTGGCTGCAGACTGGAGACATCATGCAGTACGTTCGTTTTCACTGAGCATCAACAGCTGCACTTCCAGTCACTTGAGGTTACCTGGGAGATGGCTAACAAAATAGAGGATGCAACTAGGAGTCAAAGTACATCAGCAGACTGGCATAGACTGAGAAAACCCAGACTCACTTCCTCACATTTTGGGGAAATATGCCATGCTAAACCATGCACCTTAGATAAGATGGCAGACCGGCTGCTCAAAGGGGTCCGTCAGACAGCAGCAATGAAGAGGGGTCTCGAAATGGAAGCTGATGCCATCAAAGAGTACTGCAAGCTCAAGAGGGTGAACTACTACCCTTGTGGCTTCATAATACACCCTGACACTCCATGGCTAGGTACATCCCCAGATGGGGTTGTCTTTGACCCAACAGAAAGTACTGAATTCGGCCTTGTGGAAATAAAATGTCCAAACATTAAGAGCTATGTGGATTATCCACATCTGAAAATGAAAGACGGCAACTTGGAATTGAAGCAGGGTCATGGCTACTACTGGCAGGTGCAGGGTCAGCTGCTCTTAACAGGGATGGAGTGGTGCGATTTTGTGGTGTTTGCGGAGGAAGACACCCTGATTCAAAGAATATACCGGGACAGTGGTGTGATGCAAAAAATAAGAGAGAGAGCAGACTTCTTTTTTTTCTATACATACCTACATGCATATCTGCAGTAATAAAATGAATTATCAGTAAACAATAACTGTCTTTGTTCTTGTTGATATCTCATTATAGTGTGAGGCCTTCAAGTGGGTTGTATTAAAGTTAATTTAAATTTGTCAAGTTACTAATCAGAAAATATGTGCTAAACAGTGTTATAACACAGGATTGACCACTTGCCTTAAAGTGTACACAGCAAAGGTGAACCCACACCAATGTATTGCTAGAAGTTAAACTAATATTCAATGAGTCAGGCCCACTTTGGGGGAAATTAAACAACACAAAGGGAGACCAAGTTAATATAAATTTCAAATAAATAATTTATTAATTAAAAAAAAGTCAGTAAATGTAAGCCAAAACTAAATTGTGGTGTGAATCAGTATATTGTTTGTAAAAAAAAAAAGGAAAATGAGGCAGAGCAGCAGCCAGCCATGAAGCAAACAGTCAGATTTCTACCTGGCTCTTATGTTCTCTCCAGTCTTTGACCAGAGGTCCGTTTTGGTAGTTGCACAAGATACAAGATACAGTGAAAAGTTGGTTAATGCTCCCTGAAATAGACAAAGGGATTACAGTGTCAAAAAGTTTGTTCTCCTTAACCCGCCTGATTAGCCTTTCAACATGAACTCGCAGCCGCGCGATTGACTGTGTCTCCAGAACGTCCTGTGCTGGAGCGGAAGGCAGGCCTGTGAAGTCTTCCTGGCACAAGGTTGTCCACTCTAAAGCCCTTGTCCACCATCACAGCCATGTCAGGGGACAGGAGAGGTATGATGCCAGACAATCTGAAGAGCTCACGGTCACTGATAGAGCCGCCATAGAGAGCAGAAACAAATGTCAGAGGACCATGTGGTGCCATGCCAATCATGGCCTTGAAGGTACAGTGTGATTTGTAGTGCGAGTACACCTCACTCTGTAGCACAAGTGAGGATGGAGTTTGGCACCGCAGTTCTGTGCAGTCAACAATGACCTGAGTGTCTGCATATTCCTTGAACTCAGGAGGTAGGCTGGCTGTGATTTCTTCAGGTGTCATCCAGATACACACAGCTCCCAGTACACAGTAAAGAAAGTTGGCCCAGGTTGTGATGATCCTGCCGGCTGTTGTCCGATGGATGTTAAATCGGTGGCCAAGCTCTCTGTGTGCATCCGGTTGATAGATAATTTAGAAAAAGAAATAACTCATCTATGGGCAGCAACTTAGTTGATCTGTTCGATGTTGTCTTCTCTGCCACAGAGGCCGATGCTTCTCTTGCCACACTTGTCACACGGATCATCTTTGATGTTGCTGGTTCGATGAGCCTCCAGAATTCCATCAGATGGTCATAAGAATGGAATCTTTTAAACAAAAAACACAAAAATAACATTGCTGTTAGTCATGGTAGTCTAATTTAGTTACACATGATCAATTATCTTAATTTTTATTCACTACATTTATTTTATATGAAGAAAAGACAATGAAAGGTTGTGTTGAGTGCTGTAGGTAGCACAAGTTTTGGCCTGATCTCATTATGTTAGTCATAGATTACATCACTTTTACTTTTGATATTTGATGTACACTTGTAGGAAAATACTCTTCCTCTTTTAAGGTGGACTTTTAGTGGAGCAACATTTTACATGTGTAGTAGCCCATCTTTACTTTCACTAAAGTGCATGGCTTGTGTGATTTTTTTTCCCATCACTTTTAATATGGTACAAGATATCAGCTTCCTGCAATTCAAAACACTTAATTATGACTCACCTGGTATAAAATCGGATGTCCTCGTCCAATCCTGCAAAGCGCTTCAGTCCTAAACAACTCCGCAGCTGGAGAGCCTGAATTTGTAGTTCGAGCTCCTTTACTTTGGGAATTTTAATGGCAATGCAGTGGGTGGAGGAAATTCAGCCCATAAGTGTGGTTGTATGTTCAGACTCATATTCAGCCTTAAACAGTTTAAAAAGTGGGTCTTCTGCATCAAGACAGGATATTCTGTATGAAATTTTGCTGAATATATATAGAATCAATCAAATGGGAGTAAGTGTAGAATTTGTATGGATCCCTGCCCATGTAGGGATAGAAGGGAATGAGGAGGTGGATAAAACAAAACCGCATTGAGAAAAGAGGAGGTTGAAATAGAAATTCAATTATGCAAATCAGAAATAAAAAGTATTATTAAAGCTGCAGTTATAAGATTATGGCAAGAGGACTGGAATAAAGAGTCAAAAGGAAGACACCTATTTAACATCCAATCAAAAGTGGGGAAAGAAAGGAGGGCATATGGAAACAGAAAAGAAGACACAGTAATAACTAGGCTCCGTATAGGACACTCCAAACTTAACTGTTCCATGTTTATTATAGGGAAAAGTGATTCAGAGTGCTGCAGTCATTGTGGAAGAACAGAAACAGTTGAGCATGTATTATTACACTGTGAAGCACACAGAAGAGAAAGAAATTAGCTTGTTGGAAAACTAAGAGACCTGGAAATGAATGTCATCTCAGTCAAAGATATATTCCAGAATGCACAGAAACAGTCAAAGGTATATGTTTTTCTTTTAAAATTTTTGAGAGATACAGGTTTAATTAACAGGATATAAGTATTATTATTTTTTTCCCTCCCCCATTTAATTTGTAAGCAATCTTCTTTCCGCTCGTTATGGTTTCACACTCCAACCCAGTAGGTGGCGGAAATGCACCATAAGCTGGTTTGCCACCCGCCATTAAACCTAAAGAAGAAGAAGACTGCTCTCTTGTTTTGTTGTGATTCTGTTTAGTACATTCTGTTAGAAATTTAGTTTCTGTAAACAGGAAAATACAGTTTTTGAATCCGGTCAGTACAACAAACTAACAAACACAAACATGTATAATGATAACTTTCACAAACTGCAAATGTTTGTATTAAAGTGTAATCTACTGAATGTTATGTACAAATAATTGAATGCCAAAACCAAATTCTAATCTTAAACAGGACAAAAGTGTCCAAAGACACAGAAAAACCCTACTGAATCAACTGAGATCCATGTGACACACTATTATAAAGATGGTGTTTATTAAAGAGGAGAGAGAAGACATGAAGATTGAAGAAATATTCAGAGTCAAACAAGAAGGTTCTGAGGAACAAACAGGTTGTTTTTTTATTCTCAAAGTTGAACTGATTTGATCCTTAAAATGTCTAGCTCTACAGAAATGAATGATATTTGTGAAGAATGTTTATGAGTGTCGTAATTAAAGCGGTTTGTCGACAGACATGTTGAGATCACATGACCAGACAAATAATAAAATCCTGCGTTCACATTGGACATTTGTTATTATGGCATTATGCTTTTAGGTTGTAACAATAATACAGAATTAGCCTGAACATTTCTGTTCTGTAACATTAAACCCAATATCTGCTTCTAAAATTAAAACCATTCATTTGTATCACTTAATTATGCTGCAGTATCTGTTGTGCCAATTTTTTATCCAATAAGTTAAGAGGCAGACATTTTTTAGTTATTTACTCCTTGCAAGAAATTTGGGCAATTAATTGAAATACAATTTCAGCTTCCAACGATTATGAAATACAATAAAAAAAAAATATATATAAAGATTATTGTGCACCATTCTGGCCATTCCCTTTCCAGCGGAGCGGTTTCACTCCATAAAACTTACTGTGCAAATCAGTGAAATTATGTGTTTGTGTTTTTACAGAGAACTGTTCTGTGCATGCGCTCCGACACAAAGTAGAGCACAGACGTATGACGTAAACTTTTAGCTTAAACTGCATGCCTAAATGCTCATATATACGCAAAACTGGCAAAATGCTGCACTTGGTGATTTATCACATAAACCATGGTCAGTTATGTCTTAAGTGAACACAAACATCTGAGAATGAAAATATGTGTGTAACAGTATATTGGATCCATGCAGCTCTTAAAACCACAACAGATCACTATTCCCTTTGCCATCTGTAATGTTAACCAAATCAAGTTTAATTCTTACAGTGAAGACTATGTTGTTTTATTTTACATTTTAAGTAGGCAGGGTTAGTTAACACACAAGTAACCTATAACTGAAAATCATGTGGTAAGTTATGTAATTCTTTTATCACATACATTTTTTTTTATTAGGAAGTATGTAAAACCAAATGCTTCCACTATAGGGGGGAAAACACGGCACTGGCGAAAAACATTGATTATATGTTTACTTTAAATTTCTTTAGAGAGAAATACTATTTTTCATATTTAAGCCCAAAATAGGAGCTTATCCTGTGACTGAATAACAATGCTTGAACTGATTAAACAATGAACCCACTAATAGATAAATAGATACAAACAGGTTGGTTTTATTTCTCAAAGCTTAATGAGAAAAATCTAAATGTTGCTGGGTTTGATGTTTGTGCTTTGAGCATTTAAAAATAGTGTTAATTTGGATTTGTCTTTTTTTTCATTAGACCTGATGACACTGAAAGAGGAGAGTCAAGAACTCAATGAAAAGGAAGATGATTTTCAGCATGAGAAACATGATTTCATCGCTGGAGAAAAATCTTATAGTTGCTTACATACTAAAAAAAAAGCACAAAAGACAGCAAAAAGAAGTGGTTTTACCTGCCAACAGTGTGGAAAAACTTTCAGCAGAAAGGAATACGTTAAAGTCCACATGAGAATTCACACTGGAGAAAGACCTTTCACCTGTCAACAGTGTGGAAAGAGATTTGCTGAAAGAGGACACCTTAATGTCCACATGAGAATCCACTCTGGAGAAAGACCTTACAGCTGCCAACAGTGTGGAAAGAGTTTCAGTCAAAAATGCAAACTTCAAAACCACATGAAAACTCACACTGGAGAGAAGCCTTATGCATGCTCTCAATGTGAAAGGAGTTTTGCACATAAACAAGGCCTTAATGCCCACATGATAATTCACACTGGAGAAAAGCCTTACACCTGCAACCTATGCGGAAAGAGCTTCAATCATAAATCAAACCTTAAAAAACACACTAACATTCACACTAGAGAAAAAACTTTCACGTGTTCTCAATGTCCAAAGAGTTTTAAACAAAAATATTGCCTTGATGTCCACATGAAAACTCACACTAGAGAGAAAGCTTTCACCTGTCAACAATGTGGAAAGAGATTCACTGAAAGAAAAACACTTCAAACACACATGAAGATTCACACTGGAGAAAAACCTGATCAGTTTTGACAGACATTGAGTAGTTCGCTAACATGTACAGTACAATCACACCGGAGTGATTAGACTACAGTTTGTCGTGATTAACTGCTATTTTTTTTGCTCAAATGTGACACAGATCTGTTTTTGTCATGACAGTGTGAACAGCACAAACCACATGGAATTTCTGCCACTTCCATTTGTGGTACTAAATCTGATACAAGTCAGATGTTTTGCGATGTGACCGCAGTGTGAACAGTCACCTAAAAGATTTGACATACTAAATGTTATCAGTTGTGAAAGGTAGTCAGTGGAAATGTGATGTGTCAGAGCTCACAAGTATTACAGTTACAACTCTATATACAAGCAAAACATGAGGGCTTGTATCATTTTCATAACTCTGTCTTTTGTCATATCCGTGTCTTTTATTTTTCATATTGCCTGTGCATAATTTAGCTGGCCTCCACAGCACATCAGATTATTATTAAATGCATAATTGCTTAATTTGTCCTCTATTCTTCCTCCGTATGATACAGCGCTGCAGAAGTGTTGCCAAATCAACTCTATCTTTGCAGAATTGGGCTACTTTTTCCACTGTTGCAGCTGGTTGTTTTCCAACTTCATGGCTTGACCCCTCTAACATGATATTTAACTCCAACGATCAGATTGATACAATTAGACCAAATTATAGATTAGATAAAATCAATAAGACAGAAAAAAATGGCTAAAACAGTAAATAGATGAGATAGATCAAATAAACTAAATAGATGTGCACTGTTTGCAACTAAACCTCATGATTAATTTCCTGAGTAACGTTCATGTCCACTCACATTTAAGACAAAGTGAGCAACTGTTAATTTGTGGAAATGACAAGTAACTTGAATACGATGGTTTCAGTGGAGAACTGTTTACCCTTGTCAAAAAATCCTATAGGATTTCAATAGGAATTCTCTATAGGATTCCAGTTGGAATTTCTATCATATTTTGGAACCGTTCCTAAAGGATTCCATTAGGAATTGTCTAATAGGATTTTATTATACAAGCCATAAATATCCTGTAGGATATTTTCTATGGGATTTTAATGGGTTTTCTTTTAAAGCATCTTTCAAAAATTTTCAAGAAACCTAAAAGGTACACTTTTTTATTGTTTATATTAGTTTAGTGTCTTGCAGTTTACTTTAACTCACCTCAATATACATTCAAATAGGAATCCTCTACAAATCCTAAAGGATTCCACTAGGAATCTTCTACAGGATTCAAATCAGAATTTCTATCATATTTTGGAACCGTTCCTAAAGGATTCCATTAGGAATTGTCTTATAGGATTTTCTTATAGGACAAGACATACATATCCTGCAGGATAGTTTCTACAGGATTTTAAGGAGATCCTGTTTTAAGACTATTCATATCAAATCCTATAGAAATGGTTCCAAAATATGATAGAAAGTCCAATAACAATCCTGTACAAGTTTATCAGAATCCTTTAGGATTTTTTGATAAGCAACAGACAATGAATAACGTCTACATCAAGGCAATGTAAACCACAAACTGCAAGTACTATCTGTTAGCAAAACAAGAAGTGGAAAAGAGCACATTTAGATAAAAAAAAAGTTCCCATAAAGACATGAACAAGCATCCAATTTGATCCCATAAAAAATCCTTTAAGAATGATCCTACAGAATATTTAATATTCCTATTGAAATCCTATAGGAATGGTTCCAAAATATGATAGAAATTCCAGTAAGAATCCTGTACAAAATTCTTATTTGAATCCTTTAGGATTTTTTGTCAAGACATAAATATTCAGTAGGATGGTTTTTATGGGATCAAATTGGATGCCTGTTCTTTTTGTAATCTAGAAGTGCACTTTTCACTGTTTTTGTTTTACTATCAAATAGTGCTTGCAGTTTGCTGTTTACATCACCTTGTTCACTAACATTGTAAACAACATTGTGAGCTGATTTGTGCAGCACACAGCCTTAGTGCAAACACATACACACACACACACACACACACACACACACACACACACACACACACACACTCTCTCTCTCTCTCTCTCTCTCTCTCTCTCTCTCTCTCTCTCTCACACACACACACACACACACACACACACACACACACACACACACGCACGCAAACGCACACACACAAAGTAGCACTGTCTTTCAATGCAAATACTTCACTGGACCAGGTCTAGACTTGAGTGAGGGAGGTAGATATAAAAATTAAAGGACACCAGAAGTTGGAATGAAAAATAACACTTTACTGTGACAATAAATAAATAACATAACATAACCAAAAAAAAAAAGAAAGAAACAAAGCACAGTCTAAATTAGTAGTAGTTTAATTTAGCAAATTCACCTGGGCTGGATGATTAGTTAATAATAGTTAGGATTAAATCTAAAATAATTAAATCCTAAATCTAAATGTCTTTTTTCTGTAACGTTAGTAACCACTGATCTATTTTTTTTCTTTACAAGAAAAATAACAACATTGTTGTTCTCAAGTCAAAGCAAATAGACATCACAACATTATTCCTTCATTTTTATTAAAACATTTGAAAAGGGAGAAATTAAGACGGCTGTCTTTTATAGTGTTCACTAGCCTAATCACACACCAGTAGCTTCTGCCAACAACGTGTGCTATTTGCACTTAAAGTATAGTGACGCTACACAAAGCCGTAAAGCACAATATTAATTAAAACAGCTACAAATGGTGGCAGAATAGTCACTACTCCAATGTTTTATACAATGAAAATTAGTACCATAAACATATAACGTTATGACTATCGTTTATAATACCAGTTATACAGATTCATAGCTTTTGACACGTAACGTTAACTGCAGACTCCGGTGCTAATCAGCAAATACAATCAAACACGAGTTCAACAACTCACCAAGACCACCCAAATTTGTTGGTTTAGGATGCAGACCAGATAAATGTTACTATTTCATCATTTTTGGCGTCTTTGAAATCAAATTTGAACAAGTTAAACACCGCTAATCACTGCTGCTTTTCCTCTTTGACCGTTATTTTAAAATGATGCGCGCTACAGTTGCAGGCGCGCTACGTTCTGATTCCTTAAAGGGGCCGCACCATATGTGACCCTGGACCACAAAACCAGTCATAAGCTTAAATTTGACAAAACTGAGATTTATACATCATATGAAAGCTCAATAAATAAGCTTTCTATTGATGTATGGTTTGTTAGGATAGGACAATATTTGACTGAGATACATCTATTTGAAATCAGAAATCTGAGGATGCAAAAAAATCAAAAAGACTGAGAAAATCACCTTTAAAGTTGTCCAAATTAGGTTCTTAACAATGCATATTACAAATCAAAAATTACATTTTGATATGTTTACAGAAGGAATTTTACAAAAAATCTTCTTGGAACATGAACTTTACTTAATTTCTTAATGATTTTTGGCATAAAAAAAAAATAAATTTTGACCCATGCAATGTATTTTTGCCTAATGCTACAAATATACCCCAGCGACTTAAGACTGGTTTTGTGGTCCAGGGTCACATATATAGATGTTCGTGTTTCTGTGAATTCTTTAATATTATGAATTTCAATAAATACATATTATGTGTTTATATTTGTGTGTATTCATATAGGCTGCAATTTATTGTGGGTTACAGGTGCACACAAACATGCAGTGTTACTCTAAAAAAAAGTAAAATTTAAAAGTAATTAATCAACAAAAAAAATAAAAAATAAAATAAGATCATACAGGACAAAGTGATATTTCATTTAAAAATGACAATAACCAATAAGATTATATGAATCAATAAAATATTCTACAGGACAAAGTGAAATCCCATTAAATAAAATACTGTCCAATAAGATTCTAAAAATCAAGTAAAATCCTACAGGACAAAGTGAAACTCAATTACAATAAATCGTGATGTCCAATGGGATTCTAAGAATCAAATAAATTCCTACAGGACAAAGTGAAATTCCATTAAAACAAAAAGTAATGCCCAATAGGATTTTAAAAATTAAAATAAAATCCTACAGGACAAAGTGAAATTCCATTAAAATAGTTCAGAGTGTCCTAAAGGATTCTAAGAATCCAATAAAATCCTACAGGACAAACTGAAATCCCATTAAAATGAATTGTAATATCCAATAGGATTCTGAGAACCAAATAAAATCCTACAGGACAAAGTGAAATTCCATTAGAATAAATCAGAATGTCCAATAGGATTCTAAGAATCCAATAAAATTCTACAGGATAAAGTGAAATTCCATGAAAATAAATCGTAAAGTCCAATAGGACTCTAAGAATCCAATAAAATTCTACAGGACAAAGTGAAATTCCATTAAAATAAATTGTAAAGTCCAATAGGACTCTAAGAATCCAATAAAATTCTACAAGACAAAGTGAAATTCCATTAAAATAAATCGTAAAGTCCAATAGGACTCTAAGAATCCAATAAAATTCTACAGGACAAAGTGAAATTCCATTAAAATAAATTGTAAAGTCCAATAGGATTCTAAGAATCCACTAAGATCCTATAGGGTAAGCTGAAATTCCAATAGGATTTTTTGACAAGGGTATTTGGACTACTGACACATTCAGTCGGTCTGCTATTGTCTGACAGGAGTTTTCTCTTTGTTTTATTATAGCAGCTGTATTTTCCTGTTTAAATATTATGTTTCTCCTCTTTACATTTCCATTAGGAGCTGTTGCTCAGTTGGTGAAAAGTATGCCGCATGGGTTTTATCTATTTTTGCATTGATTCTGTGATTAATCTTGTGGTCTGTTTAAGAATGCCATGAACGTGAACTTATCCCAACTATCTACACCTGGATTGACAGAGCTGCACGTTCTCAGCAAACGTGTGATGGAATAAGCCAGGATGTGCCGATTAAACTAGGTGAACCCACATCTTATCTTGGCTTTCTTAGTGCTACTTTTGTGCAATAAACCTCTGGAAGCCTCATCAATCCTGTTCCTCATCTCCTCACAGTGCAATTAGAGAATTGAGATGTCCTTTGAGATGGCTCAGTTCAGTCAGAGTTCAATCAAGAGGAAATGGAGAAGCATGAATTTGAGTATTGTGAGAGCATATTTTCCATCAGTCCAGGTGGGAACTCAAGGGGGCACTGGACCTCTGCTGTCCACTTTTGGGCCTTGGAACATTTGCCCAGTAAAGAAAGAGGGACATATCCAAGAGCTTTAAGCTTTTACATCTAAACTATAAAAATGCCAAACAATTCAGATTTTATGGATCATAATAATTGGTTCATAATAATTCTAATAAAGAAACAGTTTTAAAAAAAAAGTTTAAGGGTTTATATATAAATGTATATGTGGTGGGGAGGTATGAAATGATCAGACTTAGTAATTGTGCAGTGCAATAAAGAATTTATACTTTAAAACCAAGAATTAAACAAATCACCTACAGTCAGGCACATGATTAAAGTGTTGCCTAGAAGAACAAATCAGAAATATTACTGTAACATTAAAAAAACAATATAATATAACATAAAAAAACAATAAACAACTTGTTGAATTGTACACAATATTAGGTTGAACTTTATTATTACAGAAATATAATAAGGTTAATGTTAAATCTATTATCTACTTACTGCATTCGTTGAAGGAAAGTTAAGATTCAATTACAGAAAAGTAAACAATTAGAAAACAGTAAAAATAAATAAAACCACAACATACCAGGCACTAATCTCATCATCCAGTCAATTCACCAGGACTGGAATTGACAGCAAAATATAGAAATTACTGACTGAAAACCATTTTTTGGCTGGTGAAAATACTTAAAGCCTAAAGCTTTTGCATAGTACCATGTATGTATATCTCAGGGTTGCCCAAACTTAGACTTGTCAGTGTCCTGCCAGTTTAGCTCAGTGGTTTTTGGTCTTAGGGACCCACTGCTTGGCACTGGTAACCCAGTGGTTTTCAAACCTGTCCTGGATGCACCCCTACCCTGTACTTTTTGTATGTCTTACCAGACAAACCCAATTCAGGTCTTGTTGCTTTGGATATTGACTGGGACAATGCTGCCATCTTCCCAGATAACATAAAATAGTAGACTGGTCAAAGAACAAATTTTAGTTCCACTTCACTAGATCAATATAGTGTACATTCATGAACAAAAATAAACCACAATGTTTATGGATGTTTATTTTTATTTCATTTTGCTGTCATCACTTGTCAGCTTGGAGCTTTGAAAGGAAAAAATAACAACGATTAATACATTGTGTTACAATCATGGTTACAGTGTCAACTGAAATCAGTTAGTTCTCTTTCTAGTTTCTGGATTTCCAAGTCCAGTTTCCTCAGTGTCTTGTTTAATTTCCATCTCAGGGTCCATGTCCTGCAGCTTTCTCTTGTTCACTTTGATCTCGATTTCTGCCAGCTCTATCTGCCTCTTAAGATGCATGGGATAGAGAGGTCTGACAGTTGGTGAATTCTGTAAAACACACATCAATTAGCACAGCAGGATTTGTGTATAATGTAGATTTACTTTAGGCAATACTCACTATGTTACCAGACTGTACTGTTACAAATATGATATTTTATATTAGCACCACATTGCTGACTTATCATCCATTATGGACTAAAAATGTGGCTATTTCTACAAAATTGACATGATACCTCAAGCCTTCCGGAGTCCAGCGACACAGTCTCATCATCGACAGAAGTGCACTCCACTGCTGCAGATGTGTATTCCCTCTGCCGTATTCAACAGAACTTGTATTAATAGTTTTGTTAGGACATGCCAAGCCTATGATTTTAATAAAGAGTACTCACCGGATCAGAGTCTGCTGGCTCAAGAAGTGTAAGTGTGTTACCAGACACTTCAAGGTAAGGCAAAGTCAGACAGACCACATAACAAAATCTAAATATTTGATTGTTTTCACGTGCAGTAGTACAGCAATAATGTAGTTTGTGTGAAGAGGTCAGTTTCTCCTGTTGCTGTCCCTCCCTGGATCCCTTCCATCACTGGCTTCTCTTTATTCAACTCCTCTGCTGTGGTCAAGTCTTGGGTTGGAGAGACATCCTCTGTGCCAGATATATGAGCCTTTTTAAATCCTAAAATCATTACAAATAAAATATGTCAGCAAACACTATTCACCTCATTTGTAATTTTTTTTCAGCAATCAAGTCACTTACCAGCCTGAAAGATGTTGTTTTTCTTAATCTTGACTTGCTGCCAGGTCCTTTTTTGGCCAGATATGTTTGTTCTGTGAGAAGAATGGATGGATAAAAGAGATAAAATATTAGTTATTATTAGGATTCAAATATATGTCAAAGAAGAGTTTTCATTGAGTCTGAGGTCACATTGTTCCTTGTTTATTGCACTGGCTTCACCCAAAGTCATCTTTGAAACACCTCTTGGACATTCAAGAGCAGCTCCTATCCCTCTGAATGGGGAAACTGTTCACTAAACTTATGATTAAATTTCAAATTTGAAATCACCGATAAAATCTGACAACAACTGTCTCGTAACAGTTTCTGCACCCTTGAAGTCATATTAAAATGCATTAAATAAAAACCTCTGACAGTGCAGTTTAATATATAAACTTGTTTAGCTACAGAACGTATTGTATTGAACATTTAAGTATTGGTGCTTGCCAATGTGTCTTACCCTGCAAAATATGCTCAAAATGTACAAGCATTTTTTTCCATCAGTCCATGTCCCTCAGGTGGGAACTCAAGGGGGCACTGGACCTCTGCTGTCCACTTTTGGGCTTTGGAACATTTACTCAGTAAAAGAAGAGGGGCATATCCAAGAGCTTTGAGCTTTTCCATCTAAAATATAAGAACGTCAAACAATACAGATTTTTAAAAATGATTTGTAATAATTCTGAGAGAAAAAAAAAACATCTATTTAACCTCATGCCACTACAAACCAACACTTTTTTTTTTTTTGGCTGCAGGCTGCATTGTGTGACTTTGCCAAAATCAGGTAATAATATAAATACATTTTAATTTGAATGTCAGTTTACAGGAATTAAAATGATTCATGTGCATGTAATGTATTATGTTCACATATTTGTATGTAAAACAATGTAATTGTTTTTATATAGAACAAATTGTGAGGTAATGCATTTAGGGTGTTTAGGTATTCTTGGGTATTTCTTACCATGACAGATACGTTGTCAAGAACCTTTGATTGATTCCGAGACTGAATAGTTGTTTTTGCCCACTGTTGGGCTTGGGCATGAAACTTTGCCTTCGTACTGATTGTCTGTGTTTAAAATCAAGCAGTTTTCCACACTACAAAAAGAAACAGAAACACATTGATTAATGAAATGAATGCAATACCATATAAAAAAGCAGTGTTATTTACACTCAATCACCTTAACACAGCGCCGGTTTCGGCAATTCATCTTGGTCCGGCAGTGGGGGCATTGACGCACAGTTGAACCTGGTGTTCTGACTACACAAAAACAACACTCAATCAGTAAATTTGACAGAATAACAGACAGACATCACATACAAAACTGAAGTTAATTAAAGATAAATTAATATTTTTTACAGGTGCTCTAGAATGCATTGATACAATATTTTAAATTGTTCTCTGATATCTACATAGAAGTTATATGGCATTGGAAAGGGCATAAATTCTCCAAAACTCGTTTTACTTGTCCATTTACAACCCTAGGATTTGTCTCTAGAATGAAATACTCTGTTATTGCCTTATTTGGAAGATTCATGAACATTAATGAGCTGTTTTCGGAATCTATGAGGATAAAACAAGAAAAATTCTGTAAGTAAAGGTTTACAGACAGGTCTTAGACTAAGCCAGGATTAGGCCATAGTTCAGTTAAGACATGTTAGTCATTTTTATAAATGTACTTAGAAACAAACATTACAAAACAAAGATATTGATATCATTTAAGAACAACCATTGCAGATTCATTTCAGTTGAAACAGCTCTAACTTACATTTTAGTCTAGGACTAGACTTAAGCCTTGTCTGTGAAACCAGGGACTAGTTACATATTTTTAAGATGAATGAGAAGCTTTAAAAATACAGGCCCAATGGTTGTATTGTCTTTTTTTGGGTTAGATGTTACACATAAAAACTCTCTTGTTTAGACTACTTAAGCATTTTCCCCCATATTTTTCTAGAGCCAGGCATTTTAATTAGGATCAAAAGAGTTTTGAGAATGAAAACCAACCTGTTTGTTCCTCGGTATCTTCATCTTTAACTCTGAATGTTTCTTCAATCTTCATGTCTTCACTCTCCTCTTTAATTAACGCCAGTTTTTCTGTGTTTGGACACTTTGTCCTGTTTTTAAGATGAGAATAATAAAGATGACAATATCCAGTTATACACACAGGACAAGCTCAAACAAGTCTCCTGATCTTCATTTTCCTGCAGGTGTATTAAAGGTATTTTGTTTTCAAAACATTTAACTTCACTAAAATCATAACAGTAATACAGCATGACATATTTTTTGTGTTGTTTTTCTGATGGATGTACTTCTAGTTAACGTTTCTAGGACGAGGAAGAAATTGAGGAATATCCTGGCATAGACCGTCCTTATGGCAAATAAAAATGATTTAGGATGTCCTTTATCCCAAATTCTTAACTCTGCAAGTAACTGACAAAATTCATGCAAAGATTGACATGAACCTTTTTTTCTTATGTGACTTTGTCTGTGTTTAGACCCTTTTCACATTTATGGGGTTCTCAAAAATGTAAGTAGTTATCATTTTGTAAACTTCTGTAGTGGTAAATACTAAACTGCAACAAATATATTGTCGTGTCCTCATTTGCCCCAAAAGCAAAAGAAAAATAAGATCCCTGACAGTGTTTCAATGATTTTTCAAAAGAGGAATAAATACACCAACAATATAATGAGACACTGATTGCAATAGTCCGAAGAGTGATAGATCAAATTTGCCATCACACCCTCTTTGTTACAGTTACACAGCAGCATTAACTAGTTTTATGTGAATATAATGGTAAGGTACAAATATTTTAGTGTTTTAAATGTACATAATTTATTTTTTTTAAATATTGCCAGATTTATGATGTTAAGACAAGCATCATCATTTCGTGAGTACAAAATTATATGCTATATACAACATTTCTATTATGTGTGTTTGTGATTCTAGAGAGCAGTGAACGAATGGACTTTTATTTTGCTCTGGTGATGTGACGTCATAAAGCTTCGTCGCGCTCCTCATCTGTTGTGATTCACCTGAAGAAAGGTTTGTGGTTTTAAAGTTTTTAAACCAATGCAAACTGTTACATCAATTAAGCATTTGCAAGCTATGTAAAATAAATGCATCATTATTAAATATAACCTTGTAATGTTTATTTAGTGTTACTTAAGACGTTATCCTTAATAACAGAGAAGTGCGTCTCATTTCGCTCTCTATATCATGAATCAATCGTGTGATGATAAGAAGTGATGAGAGAAACTGAGAATCCGAATCATTTGTGATGTGAAATGATTCATTGATTCGATTCAGCGGCACGCGGACTACAAACGACAACAACAAACACAAACGAGTGAATCACAACTGAGAATGATTTCATGAGAGTGTAATATTAGAGATGTACAAATAATTGAATACCAATTATAAATTTAAAATAGCCTGCCTAAATATGAACCTTTTTGGTAATTTGTATGTTTTATAAATTTTATTAGTCTATTAACTCTCTGACTGTCTTACTAGTGCACTGAATACTGAACTAGGAGCTGATTGAGACTCACACAGAGATTTAGTTTGCATTGATTGTTCTTTCTATTAATTATTCTCATCTTAAGCAGGTCAAAGTGTACAAACACACAGAAAAACTCCTGGAGAATCAACAGAGACACACTATTATAAAATGGCGTTAATTAAAGATGAGAGTGAAGACATTAAGATTGAAGACACATTGAAACATGAAGACACTGAAGAACAAACAAAGATGGTGTTAATTAAAGAGGAGAGTGAAGACGTGAAGATTGAAGAAACGTTTAGAGTCAAACATGAAGATACTGAGGAACAAACAGGTTGGTTTTTATTCTTAAAGCTGAACTCATTACAAAAATGAATATAAAGAATATTTATGAATAATGTGACACAGGCGTAGAAATGTTTTGACATTTGACAGAAGTGTTGAGATCACATACTAATGCTGCCTTTAAGTGCAACTGAGAAAATCCTGCTTTCACACTGGCCATTTGTTATTTATTCATTTAAGTTTTAGCATTAATATTGAATTAGCCTAAACCTCATAAAGGTTCACAGAGACTATACAAATGTAGCAGATGATACTTTTTCATACAGTTCTTTTCATAAAATTCTTCTAAGATCATTTCATTTACCTTTTTTTTTTTTGTAGACCAAGACAATGTAGGACATGCAGAAAAACAGTACAACATTAAAGAAAACGGTGCTGTAAATATAAAGCAAGTCTGACAATAAAACAAACACAAAAAATAAGCCAAAACAAAAGCATTAACATTTAAGTTCAATTCTGATGTAATTATGTGAGGTTTAAGATACTCCTTTTTATAAAGTAAAAAAATAAGGAGGAAAATTAGGAAAAGGGGAAAGAAGAAGAAGATATATAAAATAAATTACTGGTTAAACAGAGGAAATGAAGAAAATAATTAAATAATATCAATACAATCAAGTAAATAAATAGATAAAAACAGTGGGTTCAGGAGGCATAGGTCAAACTTACACCAAGGTACTGTATTTTAAGATGAGAACGGTATAAACCAGTGGTTCTCAAACTGGGGTACGTGAGGTGATGGAGGGGGTATGATAAACAAGAGGCTGAGCTTTGGCATTAATTTAATTCTACCCCAAATTAAGGTTAAGGTGATGAGTAGGCATAAATTGGGCTCAGTGTGTTGTGTTTCCCATGCATTGTTTTATTTGTGGCGACTCAAATATCATGACCACATTATCAAAACTGACCACAACAAATAGATTTTCCAAAAGGTTTTTTATGGGGTAAAAAAAAAACAAAAAACTTTTTTACAGTTTTTTTTTTTTGTGTGTGTGTGTGTGACATTTTTTTGCATATGATCTATTGGGCATAATTACCCATCACATAGATTTTTTTCAGACAAATCTGAGGAGGTCCGGTGGGGAACTTTTCCTAAATTTGATGAGTCCAGTTGGAATGACCCATTTGAGACATCCTAAATAAGTAAAGGTTTCTCAAATTACATGCAACATCTCTTACAGTTGCTTATGACAGCAGTCCTCATGCCCCAAGTCTCTGCGTATGTTGTATCTCTTATCACATATAACGTTTGTTCCATTTAAACTTAAGTGCCCTGCAAAGTGGACTTCTTAGGATATTCCGCAATGATTCCAGTTCGAAGCAACCAAATACGTTTAATTTAAAGGTCATTAAAGCGTGCAAGACATGAATTTAAATTGTATTTATTTATTGATGTCACACTTCACACTTCTTTGTTAAGATTCCTCTGTGTGTGAAGACACTGCAGGCGGTGGCGTAGCGCAAATTTGTGAATAAATGTTCTGAAGTGAAGTAAATTTGAATGGATTTCCAGTGCTCAGGGAGTAGGAAACAATGAATACTGTGTAGGGAACTTGTCATTTGTAACACAGTACATGCACAGAGCTTAATTCCTACGATCTGATTGTCAGAATCAGGTGCATTAACTAATGCCGAGTTCAGACTGCATGATTTTAGCCCCGATTTTGACTCGCCGACAGGTTTTGAGAAATCACCGACAAATGCCCGAAATCACAGGCAAATCGGTGCTCGTTCACGTGAGTGACAATCACAAAGTGTGAACTATCAAAGACGCGATCTGAGAGAATCGTCGACGTGTCGCCAACACCCGTGAGATATTTGCCATGCTAAATATCTGGACCTGTCGGCGATTCAAAATCATGCCTTGTGAAAGGTGATCTGACTAAAAATCACATCGGCGATTACCTTCAGCCAATGAGACGGCAACATCCAGGCCAGCGGGAAGTTAGGGGAGGAGTTACGAAGGTATAGACTACAATATCAACAAGCATAGCTTCGGCTTATTTTCTATTCGCTGCAAATGAGTGCACATGCAATTGTATGACAAGCATCTTGCGGGCTACCATTTTTTGATAATAATCCCAGTCTCACGTGAGAACTGAACAGGCCTGACCTCGCGTTGTTTCCATGTCACTTCTCGCGTGTGTTTGGTTGTAAGACGTAGTTTGCGGACCGGGACAAAGTTGTCGGTGATTCTTCCTATTGTAAAGTCATGCAGTGTGAAACCCCCTGTCGCAGATCCATCGTGCAGTGTGAACTCGGCTTAAGAGAGGCATGCAAAATATGCAGAGCAGGTGGAGCATGAGGACTGGAATTGAGAACCACTGGCTTAGAGCACATAGGATGTAGTTGTATGTTAGTTTTCACACTTTCACATCTTTGAATGTTTTGATGTCTGTTGTTTTGTGTCATTAAACTGGGGTTAACTTTTACTTATCTTTTTCACTTTAGATATGATGGCACTGAAAGAGGAGAGTGAAGTACTGAATGAAATGGAAGAGAAAGATCATGATTTCACAAAAGGAGAAAAATCTTTTAGTTGTTCACAGACTAAAACGACTTCCTCAAGAAAAAAGACTCGAAAGACAGGAAGAAGTTATCTCACCTGCCAACAGTGTGGAAAGTGTTTCAAACAAACAGAAAGTATTAAAAGACATATGAGAGTTCACACAGGAGAGAAACCGTATGCCTGCCCTCAGTGTGGAAAGGGTTTCACTCAACCTGGACACCTTGGAGTCCACATGAGAGTTCACACTGGAGAGAAACCTTACACCTGCAAACAGTGTGGAAAGAGTTTTACTCGATCTGGACAGCTTGGAGTTCACATGAGAGTTCACACAGGAGAGAAACCTTATGCCTGCCAACAATGTGGAAAGAGTTTTAATCGTAAACCAAACCTTGAAAGACATATTTTAACTCACACTGGAGAGAAGCCTTTCACCTGCCAACAGTGTGGAAAGAGTTTCACTCTAAAAGGAAGCCTCAACAAACACATGAAAATTCACAATGGAGAGCAGCCTTACAAATGTGATCAGTGTGAAAAGAGTTTTGATCAACATGAAAACCTTGAAGTCCATTTGAGAACTCACAGAGAGAAACCCTACTCATGCTCTGAGTGTGGAAAGAGGTTTAATTATAAACAACACTTTGAAGAGCACATAAGAATTCACACATCACAACAGACACATGAGAGTTCACTCTGGAGAGAAACCATTTGTATGTGGTCACTGCGGAAAGAGTTTCAGAATTAAAGCAGCACTTAAATGCCACATGAGGTTTCACACATGAGAGAACTGTATTTTTAAGGTATCAGTGTGACATGAGTCATAATAACACCAGAGAGAAGTCTTTGTCTTTGCTGTGCCAGCACTGTTTTAAGACTTGCAGAAACAAGACAAAAGTTAAAAGTGTAATTGCATTAATGGATGGAGCATTGATGGTAATATGTAATAGTAAAGAGCAGAGGAATAAAGTGAAAAAAAAAATGAAAATGGTATGTGAGCAATGATTTGAAGTTGCAGTCAAATAGGTAATAAAATATGGAGGTGTGGAGTAATAACTGGGGTCCCATTAAATGTGAATACAGGAATATAGGAGGAAATGTAAAAAGCCGAATACTTACAGACGACTAGAGAATATTTTGTGTTCTCACCTGAGCTCTTTTACTCATTTGGTTTCATAATGGACTCTTCAATGGTAAGCAACATGGGTAATTTTCCATCAGTAAGGTCCAGTAAAATACCACCACACCAGAGCAACTCATTCTCAGTGTCAGGAGCATTGTGAAGGACTGAATTACCTCTGCTCCTGCAATTTATATCAGGACTGCCATGATGTATTCACATTTTAAGAACTTTTGTAGCCATACGAAGAGAATAAACTGGTTTTATAAGTGAAGCTGGTAATGCTGTTTTTGAGTTTATTCATTATCTGCTGACATCTTAATAGATTTAATAGTCTTTTATTTGCAGTCGATTTCAGACCATTGCTTTTCAGCCAGACCCCGAGACAATGGAGGCACCATTTTATAATTTCTAGGTAAATTGAGCAGCACATCAAAACACACCACAAGCGCTCATGGTCGTTAACTGTAATGATCTATCAGCATTACTCCCTCTATTATTTTTATCTAGAGCACTAAATGGAAGCCCTTCTTGTGTACGTTACTTCTCTATAAAGACACTAAGCAACATTAAACGTAAAATGCATTGATACTTTGCTAAAACAATGCAAGAAAAAACAACAACACTGCAAATATACCTGTTTGTTCAAACTAATTTTGTCACAAAACTTTTTTTCTACATCTACTACATTTAGCAGTAATTTGCAGTTTAAGAGCATTTTAAAATAAACATAATTGGTATAATGGCATTAAAACAAAATTACCCACCCTTTTGCCATTTAGGGCAAGCAAATTGAGATTAATAACCACTGGTCTAGCTAGTAAACCAGTATTTTCATTCTGTTCTCAAGCAAAATAAAGCTCATTTTAAAAGAAAAAAAAAAAAAGAAAGTGATATGTAATGTACACAAGTTTTACCGAGATCGTAACATCACCCAAAAGACAACAAAAGCTGGTCTACCAGCATCCCAAGTGGTGTGGTCCAGCCCGTTCGGGCCCAGATCAACTTTTGTATCCTTTGGATCCATGCAGGTTTTGTGTAGGCAGCTCTGTAATGCAACTAGGAGAATACAAACAACATTGACTGGCCATTCTTTAGCCACTCAATTAAACTGGAATGGATCAAACCGAAAGAGACCTATTCAGAATCTGTTGTTTTATATAGGCCAGGGATGCTCAAATCTGGCTTACAAGATCCACTATCCTGCAGAGTTTAGTTCTAACCGTAATCAAACACAGCTGAGCATGCTGATCAATGTCTTCAGGATCATTAGAAAATCTCAGGTGGGTGAGTTTGATCAAAGATGGAGCTAAACTCTGCAGGAAAGTAGATCTCCCTGCTGAAAAAACAGCCAATACCAGCCTAGGCTGGTTGGCTGGTTTAAGCTGGAAATAGCTGGTTTTAGTTGGTCACCCAGCCTGGCCAAAACCCCTCTAAAACCAGCCTGCTGACAAGCTATGACCAGCTAAAACCAGGCTGGTTAACCTGGTAAAACCAGCCAACCAGCCTCAGCTTTAGCTGGGTTTCCTTGTCAAAAAATCCTATTCAAATTTCAGTTTATCCTTTAGAATCTTAGTGGATCCTTAGAATCCTATTGGAATTACGATTTATTTCAATGGAATTTCACTTTGTCCTGTAGGATTTTATTGTATTCTTAGAATCCTATTGGACATTCTGATTCATTTTAATGGAATTTCACTTTGTCCTGTAGGATTTTATTGGATTCTTAGAATCCTATTGGACATTATGATTCATTTTAATGGAATTTCACTTTGTCCTGTAGGATTTTATTGGGTTCTTAGAATCCTATTGGACATTCTGATTCATTTTAATGGAATTTCACTTTGTCCTGTAGGATTTTATTGGGTTCTTAGAATCCTATTGGACATTCTGATTCATTTTAATGGAATTTCACTTTGTTCTGTAGGATTTTATTGGATTCTTAGAATCCTATTGGACATTCTGATTCATTTTAATGGAATTTCACTTTGTCCTGTAGGATTTTATTGGATTCTTAGAATCCTATAGGACATTCTGATTCATTTTAATGGAATTTCACTTTGTCCTGTAGGATTTTATTGGATTCTTAGAATCCCATTAAAAACATTGAAGGCAAGAATACTGATCTAAAAGATGAGACAAGGATCGTTTTGCCAAAAATCAATATTGACCACTTGAGGTGGTCCAACTGCTTATCCAACTGCTACATCACCTGTCATTATAGCTGAATTTTTGCCATCATCACCTACCGTCTTCAAAGTGGCTGCCTCACCTGACTGTGACATCGTCAGCTACCACCACAACAGCAGCAGCAGTACAGCACAATCACGTCAGCATCAGAAAAGAGTAAAGATGTAAACTAATGAAAGTTAAGTCATGTTTTCTCACATTTACTATTTTCTTATGACATCTATCAATACAGTTGTTCAAGAGGCATGAGCAGTAAAAAATGTCTGTGTTGCGGATTATAATTAATTTTATTTTTTATATTTTTCCTTCATCTACAAATTACCCATTTGTCAGTGAACTTATGACACTGTCACACAAAAGACATGTTTTAGCACTCTATTTACTATTATTTGCTATTTATAGAGTTTTAAGTGTTTTACATGTTTTTAGTCCATTTTATTCCTCTTAACATTTTAAGTGTGTATGTCTTTAATAAATGGATGGGTGGGCTTTTACGTGACCAGAAACATCATAGGAAGCAGGAAGTACTACATAAGACAGCAGCATGACAAACAAAGGACAGTCACCAAACTTACCTGGATTGAGGAGTTGCTCATTTTAGAGCTCACCTTTCCAGAAACCATCTACAAACTTTGGATTACACTTTCTGTGGACATACACTGGCGGACACTCACATTGGGATTCTTGGACTGTTCTAGGGTATGGACAAACAAACTGTATTCTTTAACAAAAAGAGTTTACCTGGTTTTATCATGTTGTTTTAAAGTCTTTTATGTGAACCTTGTAAATACACCAAATCTATTTAAACCAATCTTCTTTTATGTCTCATTCTTTTAACCATCAGTCATCTCTCTCAGTTAAATCCGACCCCATTTTAGTCCTGTAACTCGGCTGATAAGGCAGAGTGTTACAAACTGTATCATCCACTTCACTCAACATTCTCCTGAGTCTCTGTTTCTGACAAACTGTTTCTAACATTGATAATGCATCATATTCAAATGATTCTGAAGCATGACGTGATACTGAAGACTTTAATGACTGATGAATATTCAGCTTAGATTACATAAATGTATTTCTGTATTAATATTATATTTTAATGTATATTAAAATAGAAAAGCTTTATTTTAAATATGTTATATATTCCTCAATATTACCTTTTTATTTTTGATCAAACAAATGCAGGCATGCATTTAGCACAAAAGACTTATTTAAAAATGTTAAAAATTGTAATGTCCCAGATTGGTACTGTGTTCGCAAAGTATTAAGTTTTGGAACAAACTTGGTTTGAACAATCAGTATATTTGCAGTGTTGTTGTTTTTTTGTGCACTGGTTTAGCAAAGTATCAATGTATTCTTTATAGAGAAGTAACACACACGGAAAGGGGCCATGAAGCACATTTGGCTGTAGATAAAAATAATAGAGGATGTAACGCCGATAGATTATTACAATTAACGACCGTGAGTGCTTGTGGTGTGTTTCGACGTGCTGCTCAGTTTATCTGATATAAATGATAAAACTGTGCCTCCATTGTCTTGGGGTCTGGTTGAAACCAAGCCCTAGTCTGCCACTTGAATGGCTTGATAAAGTGAACGTTACTGTTTATATAATCTGCTCTACTTAGTGTAGAGTAACACTGAAATAAACTGCAAATAAAAGACTATTAAATCTATCAAGATGTCAGCAGATAATGTATAAACTAATTCAAAAACAGCATTACCAGCTTCACTTATAAAACCAGTTTATTCTCTTCGTATGGCTACAAAAGTTCTTGAAATACAATTACATCACGACAGTCCTGATATAAATTACAGGAGCAGAGGTAATTCAGTCCTTCAGTAGCTCTGGTCCAGCATCACAATGCTCCTGACACTGAGATTGAGTTGCTCTGGTGTGGTGATATTTTACTGAACCGCACTGATGAAAAATTACCCATGTTGCTTACCATTGAAGAGTCCATTATGAAATCAAATGTACCTACAGCAACAGAGATGGCATGGGTTTAAGACAAACATGACAGACAGAAAGAGCTCAGGTGAGAAAACAAAACACTCTCTAGTCATCTGTAAGTATTCGGCTTCTATTACATTTCCTTCTACATTTCCCATGTTCACACTTAATGGGACCCCAGTTATTACTCCACACCTCCATATTATATTTGACTGCAACTTTGAATCATTGCTCACATACCATTTTCATTTTATCACTATTCCTCTGCTCTTTACTATTACATTACCATCAATGCTCCATCTTCAAGCACTTTTTTACACTTGATCTCATCTGTTTGTTTCAACTCTTTTATTCATGCAATTACTCCTCTGTAAATTGCACTACAATTTTTAATTTCTCCCGTTCTCAATTTATTGATTCCCTTTCACTATCACCAGCACTGCTTACTAAGTCTTCTTCTTTATTTCTTTTCCCTCTTTGGTCATTTTCTCTTGACTTACTCTTTTTTTTTTTATTATTTGATCAAAAGATCTGAAAGATCCCATGCATTTAACCTCCCCTTGACAAAATGGGGAGAGAAGTGGTCAAAAGAAACTGTGATACAGATACAGTCTACTTGTGATCCAATCAACAAAAACACATTTTGCTGCTCAGATATTTTGAAACTTATCAGAGGTGTTTCTGTAAACCTCAAGATTGTCTTGTTCCTGCAAGTCTTTCCACAGTGATGGCACAGCAAAGACTTCTCTCTGGTGTTATTTCATGACTGTCACACTGATAACATAAAAATACAGATCTCTCATGTGTGAAACCTCATGTGGTATTGAAGCGCTGCTTTATTTCTGAAACTCTTTCCACAGTGACCACATATAAATGGCTTCTCTCCAGAGTGAACTCTCATGTGTCTGTTAAGGATTCCTTTTTGTTTGAAACTGCTTCCACATTGCTGGCAGGTGAAAGGCTTCTCTCCAATGTGAATTCTTATGTGGTTTTCAAGGCTTTGTCTATGATTAAACCTCTTTCCACACTGATCACACGTGTAAGACTGATCTCCATTGTGAATTCTCATGTGTCTGGTAAAGCTTTTTTTTTTAGCAAAACTTCTTCCACACTGTTGGCAGGTGCAGGGCTTCTCTCTACACTGTCAGAAAAAATGTGCAAAATTTGTACCTTCAGGGGTACAAAGGCTTGTCACTGGGGCAGTACCCTCAAGGGTACACCCGTTGTACCCTTTCACATGGGTACATATCTGTACCCTTGCAGTATGTACCTTACAAAGGCAAATATGTACCTTTGCTGACTAAATTGTACCATTTAGTGCTATGGTACCATAATGTACTTTTAAAAAAGGTACAAATTTGTCTTTTTAAGGGTACTGCCCCAGTGACAAGCCTTTTGTACCTTATGGTGGCAAATCTGTACTACATACAACACATTAAAAAGGCCAGGATGCTGTTTATCACATTTATTAAACATTCAAAACATTACATTCTCACATTTTTCACAGGATGAATGTTTTAAGCTCTATCACAATGTCATAACAGGATGCATATTGCAAAATTTTACTTAAAAAAAAATAAATAAAAAATTTCATACTCAAAACTGTTCTTATAAAGCAAAACATTTTTTCCAACAGTACACATTTCATTAATTGATTATACCCTAACATTTTATCACAAAATAAGCTCTACCTCAATGTGTCTTAAAAGGATGCAAATATTGAGCAATTCTTTTTTCCAAAAACAATTGTTTATACTATTTCTAACTTTTTTTAAACATTTTATAAAATTGCAAATATCAAGAATATTAAGCTTAATATTAAATTTTTCATAATCAATACATCCCATTAAGTAAAAATTTCTACTGCATTCTACATTTTCTAAAAAATGTTTTAAACATTAAGAATCAAAAACAACCCTTTTCCAACAGTACACATTTCATCAATTGTAACTTTATATGCGTAAATTCTTTTTATCACAAACCCATTTTTACCAAACGCAGTACTACATAATACACAGTACTAATTGGAACTTTTTAAACATTCTTGAGGATCACAAACTACTTATTTATCATAAGCAGAGTACACGGCAAGGGCCTGAAAGTCCATCTCTTGCCCTGGTTTTATAACACTTCATTCAAAGTCAACTTTTACTGCGTATGCATGGAACTGTGAATCATACAACACTGGTATTAAAAAAACTTGCCACATTATATATATACACTGTTGACATTTAAAATGTATTGGATTTAAATCACTTTTGAAACACTGAATGTCGAAATCTTCACCCTTGTGTATCAGTATATTTGGCATTTTAACACAGGATATTAATTATTCGGGTGATAGATATTGGAAGGGGCTTGCCACCCACCTCAGTTATCTTTGCTATGGCATGCTGCCAGAAAGTCAGTGAATTCTTCATGTAGGGTGGACAAGCCAAGTTGAAAACAATAGTAAGCACTGAAGGCTGTGCATTGTAGTGATCCTTTCTTCAACTCCTAGTTCCTTGCACAACTCCACACCATCCACTTGAAAAGTTGTACCCTCTTGGAGAAAGCCATTTTCCAGTCAGTTTCTGCCAACTGTAAGGTTGGGTATGGAGTATCAGCATCACACTGAGAAGAAAAGAAAACATCAAAAATCTATCAGTAAAACAATGCAATGTGCTGTTTTAAATGTTTTAAGACAAATGATGTGAAAATTTTGCCATAAACTACCTTGTAACCAATCAAGGTGTAGAGTTACATTCGAGCAATTTTAAGGCATGAAGATTTTTTTTCACACAAAGAAAAAACATTTAAATATCATTTATAAATATCATTTAAAAAAGCTTAATAGATAATCAATAAATAGATAATCACAAAACCACTATGTTTATGTAAATACCTAGATCTTCTGCAAGCATCTTTTCTCTTGCTTCTTGTAGACTTCGTCCAACGGAGCATTTCTTTGAACAAGCTGAAGCACCTTGGGCACAATACTGGTAAAGCCATCCCTGAAGTGCCGGCTTAAACTGCAGGCGATGAATGTCAGCTTCATCACACAACTGAAAATTTACAAAAAGATAAAGTTAATCGTTTAAATTAACTAAAAATACTTCAAAACAATCAAATTAGACATTTTAATATTCTTTCATTGCCATTTCCCTTTAGTAATATACAAATATTTCTAAGATTGAATGCACAAATATTTGTTTACCTGAAGATTTAGAAAATTACAATGTTTCTACAAATTTGTTTTAACTGTAAATTATCATTATAGCATACTGTTTATTTAAATCGACATTCAACATTCATTTTAAGCCAATAACTGATTTAGAATCTGTGATATCACTGACCCCTGAGGATGTCAATCTCTCTTATCTTCCCTGGCTCAAATTTGTAATTTTGTTAATATTTTAATTAATTTCAATATTTATTAACATAATGATAAAAGCCAAAATATTAAATGTAATAAATGTATTTTGACTGAGTAAAATCTACTGACTTCAGCAATCTACTACTACTACATTGCTATCGGTGACAGATTAAAAATGGGAGAATCCCTTGTTTTTGCCCGAAGTTTTCAAGCCGGTAACAGAAAAAGAATTAAAGATACCTTATTAGTCTTTCAAATTTTCTTTCTTATAGCATTAATTCAGCCAAAAAGTTTAGTTTGGTCATTAATTATTCACCTTCATGTCATTCCAAACCAGTAAGACTTCATCTTCGGAACACAATTTAAAATAATTTTGATGAAACTAACTCTAACTCTCCCAACTTTCCTTGTGTGTGCTGACTGGCCACCCTGCTTTTTAAAATATTGGCATCAGGCATTAAAAAAATCAATACGGTTAACCGTTAAACATAGGACAAATATAATACACAAAACTCAGTGTTATACTTACATTTCTGTAGTTGAAGTTTGTTGATAGGCTTCTGCTGGCACTGGTACTAGTGTTACTGTTACCACCTCCATCTTGTGTACAAATTTGTTAAATCTACCTTATTTTCTAAAAGGAAAAAAATGCATAGTCTGTGTGAGCTTGAGGTTTTAACAGCAACAATAAAATCTCTTTTTTTCAATGGACATTCATCAGTATAAAAACATTGCTTTAATTTAGAAAAATACAGAATAAGTTAGTACTTATACACTTCCAGAAAAAGGTACAATACTGTCACTGGAACAGTACCCTAAGGTACAAAAGCTAAAAGGTACCAAAATGTACACTTAATGAACTAACAGAGAACTATACTTTTTTTTAACTGAGAGTGTATTATTAAAAGCCAAATTATTTAAATTTGCATTTCACAGACTAGAAACGTATTTCACGAGTTTTGATAAATAATGGTAACTTAAACCAATTTTACTTGCTGTCCTTGGAAGGGCTCGATACCGACGCCTCAATAAGACAAAACAAATAATTAGGACTCTCCTGGATTTACGTTTATAACGTTAGTTAAATAAGTACAAAACAAAACTGATATAAATCAACATGGATAATAATCGTAAGGTATATAATTCCAGAAAGACTAGGAGAGGCGTTCAAATAAAAGGCGTTCGCTCGTGTCCGGAAGGAAACACGGGTAAATTAACGTTAACGTAACGTTAAGATTAGAGTAGTAAGAACATTTTGGTAAACTGAATTTATAAATCTATGGTACACAAACGCGATAGACCAGAGCTGTTTCTATGGCCGTTTCACCGCTGTTTTGTCAGCGTCTCATGCCATCTCTAGGTGGAGTATGAGTTAAGCGAAAAATTATATCTTAATTTCCGGCTAAATGATAAAAAATTATTGTAATAATAACAATAAGCTTAAAATGTAATGGCAATGCGTTGGTTTTGTCAGGTCAGTTTTCGAAGAAAGGTTTTCCTCACGCATCAGATAACGTTAGGCCTGGCTACAGACGCAATGTCAAGTTAACAAAAATCGAAAGGGAACCAACAGATTTTCACAGTACTTAAAATTAAACTTACCTCTTAATTTCTGTGCTTCGTCTTCAGTGACATGTATTCCAGGCAGCTTCTTTCAGTTTTTGAATAAGATCCTCCGTGTCTCCGTCGACAGCGTCAGCGTCAGAAATGAATGATGTCCAGAATAACCGTCATGCACAATCTCATTTTCAAAATGCACAGCGCGGGCTACAATCCCATTGGACGACACAAAAAGGCTGGCTTCGAAAATATGTATTTGAACTGAGGCAAAGTAGTACACCATATAATGTTTAATAAACGTTAAATAGTTTTGTATACTACATTGTGCTTTTGCTAATTACTATTAGTATGTGTATTTGTTTAACTCTGCATTAAAAACAAAACTTAAAACAGCTCTTATATCAGTTTAAAATTACAATTAAAAATGCAGACCTGCTTTAATACAAATGCTTTACGTTTAAAAGTTATTATCTTGATGTTCTGCATAAACACTAAAATGTAATTTGCATGTGTACTGTTCAGAACTGGTCAGAAAGATGAAGGCTCTTGAACATATTTGGTTATTTTGTGCATCTCTTCCAAATAACTAACAACTCATGAAAATGATTATCTTGCTATGTTTAATTTTGGGTGACTATTTCATACACTTTGGCTTACTTCTTTGGTCACACAAGTGATTGTACCTTTCTTTGGGGATTAAATGGTACAAACGTGGACCCTCTGGCAGTTGGAAACATATCTGTACCTTTTTTACCCCTAAATGGTACATATGAGTACTCTAAGGTGCAACTATGAACCATCGAGGGTACAACTTCACCATTTGTACCCTAAGTGTCACAAATGGACCCCAACTGTACCCTTTTTTCTGACAGTGTAGTGTGAACTTTTGTGTGTCTGTTAAGGTTTCCTTTATGGCTGAAACTTCTTCCACATTGCTGGCAGGTGAAAGGCTTCTCTCCAGTGTGAACTCTTAAGTGTTCTTCAAATCGTCGTTTATAATTAAACTTCTTTCCGCACTGAGGGCATGTGTAGGGTTGCTCAGTGTGAATTCTCATATGGTCTTCAAAGAGTTGTTTTTGATGGAAACTCTGTCCACACTCAGAGCATGTGTAGGGATTCTCTCCAACGTGACTCCTAACATGTGTTTTAAGATTTTTTTTATAACCAAAACACTTTCCACACTGTTGACAGATGAAAAAACTTCCGGTCTTTTTGGTCCTTTTTCTTAAGAGAGGGTTTTCAGTCAGTGAACATCTAAAAGATTTTTCTTCATTTATGAAATCATGATCTTTCTCTTCCATTTCATTCAGTACTTCACTCTCCTCTTTCAGTGCCCTCAGGTCTAAGGTGAAAAAAGTAAAATAATAGTTAACAGTTTAATGACAAAAAACAACAGACATCAAAACATTCAAACATGTAAAGTTTCAACTAACATACAACTACATCCTATATCCACTAAGTAACTTCAAGAGGTGTTGAGTCTCACTGCACTGTTACCCTTTTAGCCAAAGCAACAGAGGGAGCTCACGAACAAAAAAATCACAGTTATATGAGTTATATGAAAAGTATGACAAAAGCACATGGAGGACATAAAACTGAAAACAAATAAATACTTGATTTTAATCATATATTATTTAAGTTCTTCATCAAGCAGTCTTTAGCATTGTGTGTAATACAAATCTGCCTTGACCATAATTCCCATCGGGTCGCAATCGTACGTTAATTCAGATGTTAATTTGCTGGTGTCTGAAAATGAGTTTTGCCATTAAAATTGTTTTAAATGTCTGAAATGTCGATGGTAGTTGATAGCTTGATATGAAAATGTTGGAAATAAACAGCGGTGCTGACATCTCGGATAAACTCCACTATTGTTCATTTAGCCCCACTTGGCCCAAGATATTTAAATAATAATTCATATGTGAGATTGACGAATGATAGGCAAATGTGTTTATTTCCTGCCCGATATACCGTTATTAGGCCGACCTCAAGGACCAGCTGTTAATAATCTGTTCATCATTGACATGGACCATTTTTACTGTGACTGACCAAATAACAAAATTTTAGTCGACTAATCCTCTTCTCGACGAATAACATTCAGTAAACTATTAAGGGGGCAGCACTAGTCGAGTGAAAGTGATGGCTGTCACTAGACTTTATTTTGCATACTTCATCACATCAGAGCAAGTTAGACCACATGCAAAATTTTTATTTAACCATTTCATTTGAAAAATGTTACTCAATCCTAGCGGTGCACCTTAACATTTACATATTAAATGAGACACAAGTTTACAAATGCTTTTCTTAAATCAGAGCACTAGAAGAACTTTAAGAAAAAAATGAAGCTGAAATTCTTTCAAAAAAGAAAGCTGCAGGAGGACAACAGTGTAGAAAAATACCTGCCAAAGACAAATGAATTGAGAAGATGCACAGGACAGTTCATAGCATAGTCCAGCTTTGAGAATGAAAACCAACCTGTTTGTTCCTCAGTATCTTCACGCTTGACTCTGAATGTTTCCTCAATCTTTATGTCTTCACTCTCCTCTTTAATAAACGCCATCTTGATAATAGTGTCACGTGGATCTCAGTTGCTTCAGCAGGAGTTTTTTTCTGTTTGGAAACGCCCTGTTTAAGATGAGAGTAATTAACAGAAATATATATATATAAAAAGAAATCTCTGTGTGCATCTCAATCAGCTCTAGTTCTGGGGCCTGTTTCAATAAGGAGGTTCAACCAACTCTGAGTTTAAACTTGAACTCTGAATTGACTTACCCTGAGATGGGAAACTCTGAGTTTTTGGTTTCAGAACAGCTGAACTAAGTTAGTTCAATCCACTCTGAGTAGGTTTACTCTGAGTTTAGTGCTTGCACCATGACTATGAAAAGCCCTGATCAATGGAGCTCTGAAATTATGATTCACCATGGCAACAGCTCCCGCCAAAAAGACCTCTGCATACTTCGAGCCAATGCTTAACTTTAATTCTTAATAATTATTAAGAATATAATAATTTAATTATTAATAATTTGAATATCAAAGGTAAAAACTGGCAGAACAGTAAGTTAATGAACTATTCATTTTCATGGTATCCCACAGGCAAAAAAATAAAATAAAATAAAAAAAATAAGAAGAAGAATGAAACAGCTAAACATTAAGTAAAACATAATTCAACCAGGTAAAGCTTTAAGCATAAAGGGTTGATGGGTGTAGGCTACATGACTTTACTAATATTTGACACTAAAATATAATTCTGTGTCTATTTCAATTTGCAGCAGCTTTTTCCACATAGTCTAATGCTCTTTTCACATAATTAAATGTTCTCTAATCCAAACAGTTGCATTTCTTAATTAGAGTAATGAAATGAACATTTGACGCCTACTCAGCCAACAGCAAGAAGGCTCAGATGAAGAGGAGATGGAAGTACTGGAAGAATGTTAAAATCCAACATGAAAAAGAATAAAAGTTGCATTCGTGCATTTAGGCAAAAAAGATGGCTGTGGTGGTGGTTATATATATATTTTTTTTTTTTTTTTTTTTTTTTGCCACTTTGACAGTGTCTGCATGATGAAAATATGTGCAATGAATTAATGCACCTAAAAATGCTTTTCTTACTTAGTATTATTGTCTTGTTGTTTCCAATTTAAAAAAATCTAAAGATTCTTAAATCAAGATACATTTCTAAGAAAAATGTCTTTCTTTTTTCTGTCAAAAAGGTTTTTGAGGAATTCCAGGACTTTTCTCCATAATTCGATGGGAGCTAACAGGCAAACTTTCTGTTTCAGTGCAGCTTCAAAGGACTCTACATGATCCCAGCCCAGGAATAAGGGTCACTGGAAACTTGTAAAGACCTTTGAAAGCTGTATTGAAACTGAAATTTGAACCTTCAACCCACTGGCTCTCATTGTAGTCCACCATATGGAGAAAAATCCTGGAATGTTTTCCTCAAAAACTTTAATTTCTTTTTGACTTGAAGAAAGAAAGACATGAACATCTTGGATTACATGGGGGTGAGTGAATTAGCAGGCAATATTTTCTCTGGATGTGAAGTTGTCTTAAGTGGAATATATATTTAATTAAACATTTTGATTAAACTGTTCCATGTTCTTCATCATCACAGTATTTTAAATGTAATTGTGCTGTATTTCCTAAAAAAGGAGCTTAAATGTAAAATGTAAATTTAATATGGCATTTGGTTATTGTAATGATTTGTAAATTAACAGTGTTTCTCTGTAGAACATTTAGTGCTTTCATTGTAATAATCTAGGTAAAATCTGTCAAATAAGGGTTTTACACTGTAAAAAAAAAAAAAAAAAAAACGGTTAAACGAGTGGCAGCTACGGCTGCCAAACAAAAACCATAAAATTAAAGTAATATATCCTAATTGAAACAAGGAAAAAATCTGTAAAATAATGTGTTTTTTTTTTCTTTCTGTAAAACCTTTAATGAAAATCTCTGTAAAATTACTGTTTTTGCACTTTATTTCAATAATTTTATTTTTTTAAAAGGTGTTTATTTAATCTTTGTAAGTGTATTTTTCTTATTTTGCATATTATCTGCCAATTGGGTAAGAAAAATAATCTTGTTTCCATTTGCATTAAGATTATTTTTCTTGTTTTAAGTAAAATGCACAAAATTTACATTCCAAAACACTCACTAAGAAAAGCATTTTTGAAGCATAAATGAATGAATGATGTATTTAAACATCACTTACACTTTAAAAAGGGGGAGGAGACCGAAAGAAACTCTGGGTTTACAGAAGAAAACCTGCTCCTGACCAGGTTTGATTCACAGAGTAAGTTACCAAGGTAACTGACTCTGAGTATAAGTTACCTCTCTTTCAGAAACAGGCTTGACTTACCCTGCTTTCTCAAGTTTGTTAAACCTCCCATTCTGAAACGGAAAACCCAGAGTTTCCCTTATTTCAGGGTTGACATACTCAGAGTTTTCACTTAACCTCCTTTCTGAAACGGGCCCCAGTAGTCAGTGCACTAGTAAGGGAATCAGAGTGATAGTTATTGGACTTAAATGATTTGATTTAACAAACACTCAAACCTTTTAACTTACTATTCCATTTTGATTAACATTTAATGATTAGTATATTACATTTAATCGATTACACACTTTAAAAATTGCTATTGTATTTTAAGATTGTCATCACAACAACAAAAACATTTGCAGTTGTTTGTCAAAGTTGTCATTACTCATGTTTGAGTTTGTTCTCGTTGTATTGACACTGTTTTGAGCAGCAGGTCTCTCAGCGAGCGGCGATTCGAAACAGTGAATCATTTTGTGAATCAACCGATTCAATTGACTCGGAGTTTGTAATTCGTGTTTCTGATCTGAATCACTAACAGAGAGAGAAACCAGACTGATCTGTGGATGCGCTTTACTCTCTCAAAATAACGTTCATTATTAGATCAAATATTACAATATTACACGCAATAATTATAAAGTTTAAATCGCCTGTAAACCATATAAAATAGACTGAACGCGCATGAATTTAAACACTTTAAATGATTAAGACTACAAACCTTTCTTCAGCTGAAAGCATTCACTGATGCAGGAGCGCGCCGCAGCCTTATGACGTCACACCACCAGATCAAAAATAAAAATCCCGTTCACGCGCTTCTGTGTCTGTGATCCAAAGAGTGCACTGATATTTACAGGGAAACACATATGAACTATAAAACTTATGCCAATGGTATTAAGAGTTTTTTTTCTTGGTGAAATACACATTAAAATATATATATAAAGAATGAAATGATAAAAATATTATTTTACAAAAATTTACAAATTGTGATATTTATATTTATAATATTAATTATTTATGAATTATTTTATTTTTCCAAAATGCATTCATTTATTCTTTCATTTATGTATTTCTGACAATGTTCATGTACACAATTGTTTCTTTCCATGTTCATTTAATATTTAGTTAATTTCATATTTATTTATGCATTATGTTTACATTTATTTACTTATTTACTAAGACATTTATTTATTTAGACCTTTGTCAGCAAGGGAGAAGCTCGAGGCCACAGTGTGACCCACCAAAAATGTTTTGTTTTTGCTTTGTTTGTACCAAAAAGACTAAGATAAAGATAAAGATAAATGACTGAAAATGTAAAGCATGTGAATGTTATGCTAAACACACTTCCGAAGAGTACTCCAGGATTTTTTTTACCACTTCCAAAACAACCCCCTTTCAAAAATGTGGGGGCATCTGAATCCTCAAACATGCATTTAACATGATATGAAACATTTATAAAAAATAATAATAATAATAAAAAAAACATTTACATTTTCATTCCAAAGGTGAAGAAACAAATGACTTTATTAATTACCCAGTCCAGCCGATTACTGAAGCCCAAGCTGAGCTGCAGTGGAGATTCAACTATTACACAATGCCACGCCACACAGAGACTAGTGTAAGTATTCCACTTTACCCTTCATACCTAAAGTTGTTGTACTGAAGAAAGTGAGTTGTGTAATTCGTAATACACAACTGTGAACATGGCCATATCATTAAAAAAAACAGTTATTCCACACTTTCTTGTGCAATTAAAAATGATAAATGTGGACTGACAAATTCAGATCCTCAATTAAATGGCAATAAATGTCTGCAGGGCCCTTTTTGAATGGAGAAATATCATGACAACAATGTTGAAAAAATTATTTAAACTGAAGTGTAAAAGAAAATTTGATAAATGTATGTTCTAATTTTATTACACTTTTGTCTATTAAAATTACTCTTATAGCTTTTTACTAAAGTACTTTTTTTTAAAGTCATCAATTTGTTAAATAAACTAGATTTGACCTTTATTGTGGCTATTTCTATATGTCTATTAATTATTCAACAAGACTTTACAGCTTGACACATCAGTAAAGGAACTGTTGATAGAAGATGAGAAGTATCCAAATGAACTGAGCGATCAAGAAAACTGCATGTTAGATGAATCTGATCAGGAAGCAGGACCAGTTCAAAAAATTGTCTGGGACTGATCAAACTGATACTTACAAAAAGAGTGCTTTTCTAACTACAAAAACCCAACCAAAAAAACAACAGAAACAGAGACAATCTGAAAAACAGAGATGTCAGCATTCATTCAAAATGCCAGTGTAAGGCAATCTTCTGCTGATCATTCAGAAATTAGCAACTAATAATAAATGGAAACGGTAGAAAATGCCTGAGATTTCTTTGTTACCTCCTTATCTCTAACAAACCCAACACTTTCATATCCAATCAATGAATTTTGACAAAAACATATTTCACATATTATCTAAAATAGTAATAGTAAGTGTCAGCTTAGAAAAGAAAATAGATCTTCAATATACAAAACTAAAAATAAGACCATAACAAATCATTAACGCTCATTTAATTTCCAGCTCAAACTATTATGAGTAGAATCTTTTTTTTTTTTTTTTACAGAGACATACAGAGAAATGACACAGCAATATCTAGAATGTATTCTGATTCACCAACACAGTTTCACTGAAGATCCAATAAATGCATAAACCCAGGATAGAGCGTCTGAGTGAATGTGGTGTGTTCTGTGTGGATGAGGCTCATTGTGTCAGAGACGCTGGAGAAGGACAGAGTTCACTATCATCCACATACACTCCTATTCTATGGCTGGACACCAGGGCTGGACTGGGGTTAAAATTTGGCCCTGGACAAATCCAGCCAATCCGGCCCACAAGTTCCACATGAAAGTTCTCTTTGGTTCCCTGGTGAAAAAACAAACAAACAAACAAACAAAAAAAACAGCTAAAACCAGCCTGTGCTTTTCCAGCTTGGCCAGGCTGGTCTTAGCTGGTCAGGCTGGGAAACCACCAGCTAAAACCAGCTACTTCCAGCTTAAACCAGCCAACCAACCTAGGCTGGTTTTAGCTGTTTATTTCAGCAGGGTTATATGGTCTTTAATTGGAGTACATGTGTAACGAGGAGAGATTGACGAGAGGCGAGCGGATCCATTTGCGAGCTTTTATTGTCAGAGTGAGGCATAAACATGGTCAGACAGGCAGAGTCATTACCGGGACAAACAGACATAAAGACGGCAGGCAAAAGGGAGGTCAGAAAACAGGCGTAAGTCCGATCAGGGGCGACCAATGTCCGTGAGGGGTGATCCGAGAGAATAGTCCAATAATCCGAGCGATAGTCCAAAAGGCAGGCGGCTGACAAGAATAAACCAGACGATCAGGCAGGAAACGATACAAAGAGAGCTAGGAACTAGGAGCAGGGAGAAACAGTGCTAGCACTAAAAACGCTAAACGCAACTGAAATGAAAACATTAAACAATCCGTGACGAGTACAAGGAAGTCCAGGGTTTTATAGAGCGCCTGATTGGTCACAGGGCTGACACAATCAGCGCGGTGGAGGATGAGAGGTGTAGTCCAACATGCACAATGACAGTGCGGGAGTCTGAACAGGTGAGGGTGACATCTGGTGGTGGATGGTCCGTGGAGCACCGACCAGATTCGTGACATAACCCCCCCCCCAAGGGGTGGCTTCCAGACGCTCCGACAGAAAAACCAGAAAAACAGTCCAGGGGAGCGGTGGGGGGGCCAGGAGACTTGAGTCCGAACCGGCTGGGCAAAGCCCCTCCCAGGACAGAGCCGGAGGCAGAGCAGGAGGCTCGGGAGCCCTCCAGGGCGGAGCAGGAGGCGGAGTAGCCCACCGGGGCGGAGCAGGAGGTTCAGCAACTCTCCAGGGCGGAGCAGGAGGCGGAGCAGCAGCCCTCCGGGGCGAAATAGGTGGCTTAGGAGCCCTCCGGGGCGGAGCAGATGGCTTAGGAGCCCTCCGGGGCGGAGCCCTCCAGAACGGAACAGGAAGCGCAGGAGCCCTCCTGGGCGGAACAGGGGGCGCAGGAGCCCTCCTGGGCGGAACAGGGGGCGCAGGAGCCCTCCTGGGCGGAACAGGAAGCGCAGAAGCCCTCCAGGGCGGAACAGGAGGCGCAGGAGCCCTCCAGGGCGGAACAGGGGGCGCAGGAGCCCTCCAGGGCGGAACAGGAGGTGCAGGAGCCCACCAGGGCGGAACAGGCAGCCGCGTCAGGGACTGGGACCTGGGGAGAACAGAAACAGAGGAGGTAGACAGAGCAGGGGAAGAAACAGAGAATTCAGGGGGGAACGCCGCCTCCATAGTCATGACTAGGCCGACAGGGACTTCAGGGGCGGCCTTCATAGCCGTGGCAGGGGTGACAGGAAGTCTAGGCGGTGCAGGCTGGGCATGAAGCCTTGGAGGTGCGGGCAGAGCAGGGAGTTCCGCTAAGCACGCCACCTCCAAAAGAGGTCTAGGCGCAGCGGACATGTGAATAGGTGAGGCCTCTGCAATGCAGTGTGCAGACCACACACTCAAAATGGCAATTGCCATTATGGGGAGTGCTGTAGAAGGTGGAAGGTCCATCGGGTCAGTGGGCGTGTGACTGGGAAGCGTTGGCTCTGCGTGGTTTGACTCAGGAACAACAGCAGTAGCGTGACTTGATTCAGGAACAACAGCAGTAGCGTGACTTGACTCAGGAACAACAGCAGCGTGACTTGATTCAGGAACAACAGCAGTAGCGTGACTTGATTCAGGAACAACAGCAGTAGCGTGACTTGATTCAGGAACAACAGCAGTAGCGTGACTTGATTCAGGAACAACAGCAGTTGCGTTACTTGATTCAGGAACAACAGCTGTAGTGTGACTTGACTCAGAAACAACAGCAGTTGCGTGACTTGATTCAGGAACAACAGCTGTAGCGTGACTTGACTCAAGAGTAGCTGCTGGGATGTGATGAAGTACAATCCTAGCTGTCCGTACAGTCATTAGAGGTAAGTCTCGTACGTGGGTCATCAGGTGAGCTGGCTGTGAGAGAACCACCATCTTGTGAACCGGTTTAAGAAAACTGAGTGAAACTGAGAATCCGAATCATTTGAATCAAAACATATGTGAAATGATTCAGTGATTCGATTCAGCGGCACGCGGACTACAAACGACAACAACAAACACAAACGAGTGAATGACAACCGAGAATGATTTCATAATAGTGTAATATATTCGATATGAGCAAATAATTGAATACCAAATGTAAATAAAAAATAGCCTGCCTAAATATGAACGTTCTGTGTAATTTGTATATATCAAGTCTATTACCTCTGTCTTACTAGTGCACCCCTGCAGGGTTTGAAAATTAGTGAGGTCCGAAGTAAGGTGTTAAGAATTGTGCTATAATAACAGCCACAAATGCACTACATATAGCCTAAACTTCAAAATATAGACAGACATGTAGATGATTGTGAAAGATTTTTTATTCAGTATGTTTTAGATGGAAAATTCGTGTTTTTTTAGCTGAGAATATTTTTATTTTATAACAATTAATAAAAATAACGTTAGAATAATGACACTGACGTAAAACTAATGTTCAACTTTCCACTTTATAAACGTCCCAAAGTGTCACACTAAATTGGACAAACGAGTCAAAAAACACATATAATAGGTGGATCTGGCAACAAACGGAGGCTGCACCCGCTCTCTCACTCAACGCGTTCTCAAGCCCCGTTCACTGCGCTAGCTTCTCGCAGCAACACGAATTGCAAACACTCATGTGATATGAGGCGGTTTAAACGGCTAAATAATCATTCAAAGAGCTTAACATTTTATTTTTGAATATAAAAAATGACCGAGGTCCGGACCTCGGTGACCTCATAGCTGGCTACGGCCGTGTTTCTGTAGAATGGTGTTTTCTAAAACCTGACTGAAATGCTTCCAAAATATTATTTCCATTTAGAAAGCTCTGCAGTTGATGAAGAACTATTTTCTCTAGGATCTTGGACATGAAAGAAAGGGTAGAGATTGGCCTAAAATTTGATAATACTGTTGGGTCTAAATTGGGCTTTTTAAGAAGTGGGTGATCATGGCATGCTTCATCTCCTCTGGTACAACCCCATTTACAAGGCTATTATTCATGATCGTTTGGACATTTGATCCAATTACCTCAAAAATCTCTTTAAAAAACTTTGGTGGAAGAACATCAAGGGCAGATCCAGATGGTTTAAGATGACCTACAATATCTTGCAAATAAGGCAAAGTTACAGGATCAAACTGATTTAAAACGCCAGAGCAATCAGGAAGGATGGAAGGATCATGCAAAGAAGGCACAATATTCAGCCTAATATCCCTAATCTTGTCCACAAAGAAAATCAAAAAGTTATTACACATAGACAAAGACATTGTAGGGTATAAATTAACAGAGGGATTAACAGCAGCATTTATGGTATTAAAAAGGGCTCTTGGACTATGGCAATTTTTTTTCAATAAGATCTGAAAAGTACTTTGACTTAGCTGATTTCACTCCTTTTTGATACTGTGATAGGGAATCCCTTAACATCTCATGTGAGATTTGCAACTTGTCTTTTTTCCACTTTCTTTCAGCCCTTCGACAGATCAGACGTAAAGCACGGGTAGTATCATTGAGCCAAGGCTCAGATTTTGATTTATATTTTTTGGCTTTCAAAGGAGCTATAGAATTTAAAATATTAGTGCAGGTAGTATTAAACTGTTTGAGATACATTGCTCCAATCCCATCAAAGTGAAACTGCTCATATGCAGTAAAAACTTCATTAAAAACAGCAGAAAACTCAGTGCTAGTAGTAGAAGAAAAAGTCCTAGACATGCGAAAAGCCTTAATAGGCTGAGTAACATTAAAGGTAGTAGGAACTGTGAAAACTATAGGCTTATGATCAGAAATGACATGGTCCTCTATTTCAAAATCACATACTGTCAGGCCATGTGATAGCACCAAATCAAGAGTATGACCATGAACATGGGTGGGGACATTTACAGACTGTACCAGATCAAAAGAGTCAATAAGACTCAAGAATTCCTTGGCTAAGGAATTAGCTGGACAGCAGACGTAGACATTAAAATCACCCACAATTAAAAGCCTATCAAAATTAGGAATAAGTCCCGCTAGACATTGTTTTATTTTTAAATACTTCCTAATAAAACATTTCTTTTAAAACTAAGCTACAACCATGCTTTTAAAACTAATACAATTTCTATTGAATTATAATTTTTTATTATATACTCAGTTTATCTGTATTATTATTTGTTGTATTTTTATTTGATATATATTAGTGGTGGGCCGTTATCGGCGTTAACGTGCTGCGTTAACGTGGGACTCTTATCGGGCGATAAAAAAAATATCGCCGCTAATCTATTCTCAAATTTGGGTTGGGAGCTGGGTCTAAACTACGCAAGCTATGATGACTTTCACCTTGATAGTTTAACGCGGATGTATACCAAAGACTATAGAATATGGTCGCGCGTTTATGTCTCCTCCGCCAAAACACAGACTGGATCGCGTCGTCCTCCATTCATAAAAACCGAATCTACTATAGCGCGGAATGCCACGTAAATTCGTCGTTTTTTGGATTCATAAGTACTATCAGCACTGGCGCCCCTCAGGGTTGTGTCCTCTCCCCACTGCTCTTCTCCCTGTATACAAATGACTGTACCTCCAAAGACCCCTCTGTCAAGCTCCTGAAGTTTGCAGACGACACCACACTTATCGGCCTCATTCAGGACGGTGACGAGTCTGCTTACAGACAGGAGGTAAAAGAGCTGGCTGTCTGGTGCAGTCATAACAACCTGGAGCTCAACACGCTCAAAACTGTGGAGATGATCATAGACTTCAGGAAAACCCCCCCTGCTCTCCCCCCACTCACCATCATGGACAGCACTGTAAACACAGTGGAGTCATTCAGGTTCCTTGGAAATACCATCTCTCAGGACCTGAAGTGGGACATTCACATAGACTCCATTGTGAAAAAGGCCCAGCAGAGGCTGTACTTCCTCCGCCAGCTGAGGAAACTCAACCTGCCACAGGAACTGCTGAAACAGTTTTACTCTGCCATCATTGAATCCGTCCTCTGCACTTCAATTACCATCTGGTTCAGCTCAGCTACAAATTCTGATCTCAGAAGACTACGTCGGATAGTCCGGACTGCTGAGCGAATCATTGGTACAACCCTCCCTACCCTTCAAGATCTGTACTTATCCAGAGTACGAAAGGGCTGCCAAAATTACTCTGGACCCCTCACATCCAGCACACTCACTTTTTGAACTGTTACCATCCGGTCGGCGCTACAGAGCACTGAGCACTAGAACGACCAGACACCGAAACAGTTTCTTTCCTCAGGCAATCCATCTCATGAACACTTGATCGTGGAACATACAACACTATACATTCTTTATTCATTTTTCCGTTATTTATTTAAAGCACATACTTACTTCCATTCAAATGTCTTTGCTATTTTTGCACATTGTCTGTCTTGTATACCTCTATATTGTTCTTTTTATAATATGTATCGTCTTGTCACTGTCATTCTGTAGCACTGTGGAGCTCTGTCACAAAAACAAATTCCTAGTATGTGCAAACATACCTGGCAATAAAGCTCATTCTGATTCTGATTCTGATTCTGATTCTTTTACTACACGCATACTGAAACACACGTGACGCTCCCGGTAATTTTTGGCATTTGCATCTCACATGAACAGATAAACTCAATCTCCAAAACTGCTGTGAGTGTCACTTTTTCCGTTTCATTTGAGAAAACTCGCATATCATACTCAGAGCCATACAGAGTTGCGACAACTCCGTTGACGCCAATGGACCATTTTTTTACAGCAATGGCGGATCGTGGAGACACTCAATAGTTTCCGGAAGTTCGCGCTAATAATATCAGCGCCATAGAGATGCAGCAGAAGAGACCGCTGTGATCAACTTTTAAACGGTAAGACATTTATAGAACAAAACTGTATACTATCAGCACAGCTAATCAATTTAACTTGTGCATTAAAACAGATTATTATTACATTATTTCTCACTTAATTAGTAGATTTACGGGATGTTATGCATTATGTCCGTGCAGTTTCATCCATCATTGTGTAATTAAGGCTTTTAAACAGGATTTTTGCTGATGGGAGCTACTTAATAGTTCTGAATTTATTGCAATGAATGCTGATTGACCTAAGTGAGAATGAAAATTTTAAAATAGGCGAGCTATTTTCGTTTCAGAATCATGCTAGGCTATATATATATATATATATATATATATATATATATATATATATATATACCACTGCTGTATTATAGCAGTAATCACTGTAAACCTGTATGTTATTACTGTTTTTACACTTAAACGTCTTAGCTACTATAGAACTACTGTGTGAAGGATCAGTGATGCCACAGGACTGAATTGTGATGAAGCATCACAAAACCATTTCTCCTGTTATTCTCCTTCTCTATCCTGCTTTCAGAACAAGAACCACCTGAAGTAAAACAGTGCCAGCTCCTAAGTATGATTACATAACATTTTGTCAATGTAATCTATAGATTGCTCCTGCTGACTATATCCAGTTTTTTATGAAGACTTCAAATGACCAGCACCTGTGAAGAGATGACGCCAACACTTGAGAGGACTTCAGATGTAGCAGACTCTAAATAAACATACAAAACTGATAAATTGCCCTTGCACTGTAATCAACATGATCACATCATGCTTTAATCTGTTCATTGTTTCTGATTACGTGACGTTACTTACTGTAACTGCATGATTTGTATAGCTTAATTTCAGAACATTTCTGCAATATGGACATTACAGTAAAACAGATAGGCCTGTTAACAGAGCTCTTATTTGTAAAGCTGCTAGAAACAATGTGTATACTAAAAAGTGCCATACAAATAAATGTAAATTGAACAAAACTTGATGCATAATTTTTTTTCTCACCAGATCAGTAGAGTAACCATACATTCACTCTGCTTTATGTGATTGATGCACTCCCACTGTAATGGAGACTGTTCAAGGACAACTTGGTTTATAATTTATTATAAATGTCTAAATTGATTTCTGTAAATATGTGCATAACAAAACTCAACATACATAAAATATATGATTTAATGTGTAAAAATGTTTAAATTTTTTTTTCAATTTGAATATACTACAAATACATTTTTAGATATTAATAATTGAGGGGTGCACAAGAATCAAAAACCTTAATCAAGATTCATTTTCACTTAATCTTAAAATATCTTTACTTATTTGGAATTAATTTAAAAAAGACAACAAACTTAACACTTACAATGAGATTAGTAAAACGACAATAAACATTAAGATGTGATTGCACTTGATTAACATACAAGCTGTAAGAACACACGCACATATAGAAATAATTGTATTTAACGTTATATATAAAGGCTGAATTACTTGGTAAAAGACCACGATGTTGTTTATATAGCAAACACGGACTTTTACCATGGTAAATTCAGCCTTAAATATGTTAACAAGGCAGGTACGGATCGCTAACCACATTAATCCTCAAATATTAGCGGTTTTTATCTTTTAAAACCAACACTATTACAACTACATATATATACTACGTATACATGTATACATTATTTTATAAATAATGTCAATAAATCATTTTTTGTCAACTAAATACCAAAAATTGCTGTTCTGTCCCTCTAACTCAATGTATTCCAATTGCCCGCTATGAACTTCCTGGAACTATTTGAGGGCTGCGTGTATCACGTGACGATCGAGCGTTTTGGACTTCCTTTGTCGCAACTCTCTCTCTGTATGGCTCTGATCATACTGTACACACAGAAACTTCACGGCAACCTGTCAAAATAAAAGTACGGTGTAACATGTAACCCGTAGATATACGTAGATGTATATTTTTTAATCACACTGTAGGCTACAACAATAATACTGTTTTTTTATTACAGTAAGGGCTAAGTTTAGGGTTGGGTAGGTGTAGACGTTAAAAAAAACACAATCTAATAGGTAGAAAAAATAATTTCATTGTTAGTTAATTAGTAAACACAAGTACATCTTATTGAACATAATTTATTTTCATCAACAAATTATCATAGAACAGCTTTATCGAGCAGTTTGTGATGCAGTTTGGAAACAGGAGATGAGCCCCTGGTCTAATGCGCCACCTGGCTTGAGAAACCCATTCTCAAAGACTTACTTTTAGTCATTATTTGGGTAGCACACATATTCTGAATGCCTTCATCAGAATTCAAATTAGCCATTTTAATCTAGATTAATCTAGATTAATTCCAAGATTTAATCTAGATTAATCTAGATTAAAAAAATTAATCTATGCCCACCACTAATATATATATATATATATATATATATATATATATATATATAGTAGGGCTGGGCGATTTGGCCTAAAATTAAAATCTCGATTAATTGAACATTTTAACCCGATTACGATTAATGAACGATTATTTTATTTATTAATAAAATTATATTTAATTATATTTAAATAATATATATATATATATATATATATATATATATATATATATATATATATATATATATATTTTGCCTTCATAGTTCACTAATAAGTTTGGTACAGTAAATATGCTCACATATTACAAGTGAGAGATTTTTAAAATGAAGGATGCACACACTATCTATGATTATTTATTGAACATCAGTGTTGAACAACTGAAATTAAAGCACACATTGCTTCACAAAGTCACATTTTTCTTAAATTAGTGAAAATAAATAACTTGCACTTTTGGAAACTAAATAATTTATTTATAAAATAATAATAAATATTAAAAGTAGAAAAAAAGCTGTATCTCTTCTAAATAAAATTACTCTTGTATATCCTGTAAATACTTTTTACTGTATAAATACTGCTTAAGCTCTCCATCGACATGTCGGAGGAATAACGTAACGTAACGGAGCGGGGTCACGTGACTCCACACGCAGTAGTGTTTTTAAAGGGAAAGTAATTGAAATAATTGACCTGGAAAAATTTGATCGATTATAGGTTCTGAATGTCGATTTCGATTACTTTTCGATTAATCGCCAAGCCCTAATATATAGCTTCCTAATAAAACATTTAATTTGAAACTAAAACCATGCTTTTAAAACAAACATTTTTATTAAATTATAATGTTTATTATATACTCAGTTTATTTGTATTCTTTTATATTTTTATTAGATATAATTTTTGTATAATTTTATACATTTTTTATAGTTTCCTGATAAAACATATATTTAAAAAATAAGGTACAACCATGCTTTTAAAACAATATTTTTTATTAAAATTATAATATATACTTATTTTATTTGTATTATTTTTATTTTAAATAATATTTTATTTTTTAATACTTTTTCTATACATTCTTTATTCTTTTATTGCTTCCTAATAAAACATTTATTTTAAAACTAAGCTACAACATGCTTTTAAAACTTATCCTTTTCATTAAATTATCATTTTTATTATATAATTTATTTGTAATTTTTTTATATTTTTAAAGATATCATTTTAATATTTTTTTCTAAATCTTTTATTTTTTTATTGCTTCTTAATAAAACATGTATTTTAAGACTAAGCTATGCTTTTAAAACTAATATTTTTTATTAAATTATAATATTTATTATGTACTCAGTTTAATAAAACATTTATTTTAAAACTAAGCTACAATCATGCATTTAAAACTAATATTTTGTTTTATTAAGTTCTAATTCTTTATTTTTATTTTTTAGATAATTTTCCATACATTTTTTCTAACATTTTTTGAGATATAGTATTTGTTATTGTTTCTTACTAAAACGTTTATTTTAAGACTAAGCTATGCTTTTACAACTAATATTTTTTATTAAATTATAATTTGTATTATATACTCAGCTTATTTTTGTTATTATTTTTTATATTTTTATTAAATATCAATTTGTACATATTTTCATTTTTTATGCTTTCTAATAAAACATTTTAAAACTATGCTACAACAATTCTTATAAAACTAAGCATTTAACACAAAGCTTTTAAAACTAAAACTAAACTAAGTTTTTAAAACTGAACTAAAACTAAGCTTTTAAAAATATATTTTTTTTATTAAATTTAAATTTTTATTATTTACTCAGTTTATTTGTATTTATTAATATATTTTTATCAAGTATCATTTTTCAGATATATCAGGATCAGGGTCATATCACAGAGACACATCACAGAAACAATCTTTATTTCTTATTATAAACTCAGTTTATTTGTATTTTTTTCTTTGATATCATTTTTTATATTTGTTTATACTTTTAAAACTAAGCATTTAACACAAAACCGTTTAAGTATCTAAACTAAGCTTTTAAAACTATGAAGTTTTATTAAATTATTATTTTATTATATACTCAGTTTATTTGTATTTGTTTTTATATTTGTATTAGATATCATATTTAATATTTTTAATACATTTGTAAATATTTTTTAATTGCTTCCTAATAAAACATTTATTTTAAAACTAAGCTACAACCATGCTTTTAAAACTAATAAAATTATTAAAATCTAAATTGTATTATACATATTTTTAGATATCATTTTATATATATATATATATATATATATATATATATATATATATATATATATATATATATATATATATATATATATATATTTTTTTTTTTTTTTTTTTTTTTTTCTCATATATACATATATATATATATTTTTTTTTTCTTCTCATATTTTATTAGATATCTTTTTTAATGAATAAATATATATTCTATTTTTATTTTTAATCCTTCCTAATAAAACTAAGCTTTTAAAACTAATAAAAAGTTTTATTAAATTATAATTTTAAACTCAGTTGATTTGTATTTTTTATATATATTTCTATTATATATATATTTTATATATTTTTTTACAATTTTGATACTTTTTAAAATATTTTTATTGCTTCCTAATGAAACATTTTAAAACTAAGCTACAACCATGCTTTTAAAACTAATATAATTTTTATTATATACTCAGTTTATTTGTATTATTTTTAAAAAAAAATTTATATTATATATTTTTTATATATGTATTTCCTTTACATTTTTATTGCTTCCTATATTTTTTATTAGATAGCAATTTGTATTTGTCTTTATATTTGTATTAGATATCATATTTAATATTTTTTAATACATTTGTATATTTTTTTTGTATTTTTATTGCTTCCTAATTAAAGTAAGCTACAACCAAATTAAGCATCTAAAACTATGCTTTTAAACAAAGCTTTTAAAATAAATAGCTTTTGTTAAATTATAACTTTAATTATATACTCAGATATAATTATATAGATCCAGGAGCTCCTAGCGAGACAGATTGAGCTGCGAATCCGAAAGGACGCACTGGAATCTGTCCGGGTAAGTGTACAGCTCGATCCTAACACTCCCATAACCTCTACTCCGTGTGATTCTCTGCACAGATCCGCCGCACCCAGGACGCTATCCTCCCAGATGTCGTTCACTCCGGCGCCGGGACACCACGGACCCTGGGTGCAGCAGCAGAGGAAAGCGCGAGCCAGACCCCGAGCCAAGACCTCTCCCCCTCCGCCACCCCCGGTCTTCGAGATCTCCACCCGGAACCGCTTCGCTCCCCTCCGCGAGACGGAACGCGACGCTGTGATCGTCGGAGACTCCATCGTCCGGTACGTTCGTGCTAACTTAGCTAACGGTAAAGTCCACACTCGTTGTCTCCCAGGTGCTCGCGTTCTTGATGTCTCTTCACAGATACCTGCCATCCTGAAGGACGATGTGAGCGTCGGCGCGATCGTCCTGCACGCTGGGGTGAACGACGTCAGGCTGCGGCAGACGGAGGTCCTGAAGAGGGATTTCAGGAGCCTGATCGAGACGGTACGCAGCACAGCGCCCGCGACGAGAATCATCGTATCAGGACCGCTTCCCACGTATCGACGTGGACACGAAAGGTTCAGTAGACTTTTTGCTCTAAATGAATGGTTGTTGTCATGGTGTAAAGAACAGAAACTGCTCTTTGTTAATAATTGGAATCTTTTCTGGGAGCGTCCTAGGCTTTACCGCGCTGATGGCCTGCACCCCAGCAGAGTCGGAGCAGAACTCCTGTCGGACAACATCTCCAGGACGCTGCGCTCCATTTGACTAGTAAGCAATTCTTCAAATAGTTGCGTTGATGGCTTTTGTTATGCACATTTAAACAATAGTACTGGTGCTGTCCAACCTATAAAGACTGTGTCTGTTCCTCGAATAGTGAGGTCAAAACTAAAATTTAATGCAGGATCTAGAACAAATCTAATCGTGATTAGACCAAAAAAATGCACAATAAATGAACAAAATCAATTTTTAAAGCCTGGGCTCCTAAACATTAGATCACTCGCACCCAAAGCACTTATTGTAAATGAAATAATCACAGATAACAGCTTTGATGTATTCTGCTTAACTGAAACTTGGCTAAAACCAAACGATTATATTGGTCTGAATGAGTCTACTCCACCAAACTACTATTATAAGCATGAACCCCGTCAGATCGGTCGTGGCAGTGGTGTTGCAACAATTTATAGTGATATTTTCAATGTTACCCAGAAAACAGGGTACAGGTTTAATTCATTTGAAGTACTTCTACTCAATGTTACTCTGTCAGATATGCAAAATAAATCTCTCCTATCTCTTGCTCTGGCTACTGTGTATAGACCTCCAGGGCCGTATACAGATT
>NC_133364.1:42455705-42475343 GCF_049309525.1 Garra rufa | reverse complement strand
CAAAGGGGTCCGTCAGACAGCAGCAATGAAGAGGGGTCTCGAAATGGAAGCTGATGCCATCAAAGAGTACTGCAAGCTCAAGAGGGTGAACTACTACCCTTGTGGCTTCATAATACACCCTGACACTCCATGGCTAGGTACATCCCCAGATGGGGTTGTCTTTGACCCAACAGAAAGTACTGAATTCGGCCTTGTGGAAATAAAATGTCCAAACATTAAGAGCTATGTGGATTATCCACATCTGAAAATGAAAGACGGCAACTTGGAATTGAAGCAGGGTCATGGCTACTACTGGCAGGTGCAGGGTCAGCTGCTCTTAACAGGGATGGAGTGGTGCGATTTTGTGGTGTTTGCGGAGGAAGACACCCTGATTCAAAGAATATACCGGGACAGTGGTGTGATGCAAAAAATAAGAGAGAGAGCAGACTTCTTTTTTTTCTATACATACCTACATGCATATCTGCAGTAATAAAATGAATTATCAGTAAACAATAACTGTCTTTGTTCTTGTTGATATCTCATTATAGTGTGAGGCCTTCAAGTGGGTTGTATTAAAGTTAATTTAAATTTGTCAAGTTACTAATCAGAAAATATGTGCTAAACAGTGTTATAACACAGGATTGACCACTTGCCTTAAAGTGTACACAGCAAAGGTGAACCCACACCAATGTATTGCTAGAAGTTAAACTAATATTCAATGAGTCAGGCCCACTTTGGGGGAAATTAAACAACACAAAGGGAGACCAAGTTAATATAAATTTCAAATAAATAATTTATTAATTAAAAAAAAGTCAGTAAATGTAAGCCAAAACTAAATTGTGGTGTGAATCAGTATATTGTTTGTAAAAAAAAAAAGGAAAATGAGGCAGAGCAGCAGCCAGCCATGAAGCAAACAGTCAGATTTCTACCTGGCTCTTATGTTCTCTCCAGTCTTTGACCAGAGGTCCGTTTTGGTAGTTGCACAAGATACAAGATACAGTGAAAAGTTGGTTAATGCTCCCTGAAATAGACAAAGGGATTACAGTGTCAAAAAGTTTGTTCTCCTTAACCCGCCTGATTAGCCTTTCAACATGAACTCGCAGCCGCGCGATTGACTGTGTCTCCAGAACGTCCTGTGCTGGAGCGGAAGGCAGGCCTGTGAAGTCTTCCTGGCACAAGGTTGTCCACTCTAAAGCCCTTGTCCACCATCACAGCCATGTCAGGGGACAGGAGAGGTATGATGCCAGACAATCTGAAGAGCTCACGGTCACTGATAGAGCCGCCATAGAGAGCAGAAACAAATGTCAGAGGACCATGTGGTGCCATGCCAATCATGGCCTTGAAGGTACAGTGTGATTTGTAGTGCGAGTACACCTCACTCTGTAGCACAAGTGAGGATGGAGTTTGGCACCGCAGTTCTGTGCAGTCAACAATGACCTGAGTGTCTGCATATTCCTTGAACTCAGGAGGTAGGCTGGCTGTGATTTCTTCAGGTGTCATCCAGATACACACAGCTCCCAGTACACAGTAAAGAAAGTTGGCCCAGGTTGTGATGATCCTGCCGGCTGTTGTCCGATGGATGTTAAATCGGTGGCCAAGCTCTCTCTGTGTGCATCCGGTTGATAGATAATTTAGAAAAAGAAATAACTCATCTATGGGCAGCAACTTAGTTGATCTGTTCGATGTTGTCTTCTCTGCCACAGAGGCCGATGCTTCTCCTTGCACACTTGTCACACGGATCATCTTTGATGTTGCTGGTTCGATGAGCCTCCAGAATGCCATCAGATGGTCATAAGAATGGAATCTTTTAAACAAAAAACACAAAAATAACTTTGCTGTTAGTCATGGTAGTCTAATTTAGTTACACATGATCAATTATCTTAATTTTTATTCACTACATTTTTTTTTATATGAAGAAAAGACAATGAAAGGTTGTGTTGAGTGCTGTAGGTAGCACAAGTTTTGGCCTGATCTCATTATGTTAGTCATAGATTACATCACTTTTACTTTTGATATTTGATGTACACTTATAGGAAAATACTCTTCCTCTTTTAAGGTGGACTTTTAGTGGAGCAACATTTTACATGTGTAGTAGCCCGTCTTTTCTTTCACTAAAGTGCATTACTTGTGTGATTTTTTTCCCCATCACTTTTAATATGGTACAAGATATCAGCTTCCTGCGATTCAAAACACTTAATTATGACTCACCTGGTATAAAATCGGATGTCCTCGTCCGATCCTGCAAAGCGCTTCAGTCCTAAACAACTCTGCAGCTGGAGAGCCTGAATTGTAGTTCGAGCTCCTTTACTTTCTGGCGAAGTGTATCGTTTTCCTCAGCTAACTGATCTGCGACCATTGCTGTTGTAGGAGTAATACAGTAATCATGATCTGGTGCCAGGGTAGTCAGCTCCATCTCTTCTTCTGAGTCGATGTCATGGACAGGAGGAGGGCTATCCGCCCTGGGTCTCCGCTCCCACACGCTCGCCCTCGGTGCCGGTGTTTGAAAATTATTCCAGGAAAAAAGAGCAGGAATGGCCCCTTTCTTCAACCGTCTCAATTTCCCCGGGTTGTTTACAAAATCGCCCTTTTGGAAATGCCTGCTGCAAACACGACTCGTGAAAGATGACTCCCTTGAAAGATGTACGATGTAACTATAGCTGATCATAATTTATTTTTCTTCACAACCTGACAAAACTCCATATATATTTATATATATCTATATATATTTTAAAAAACCTAACAAGTGAAAAGAACAATGACCAAAAACTTCCACCCATCTAGATCTTGATTGAGGGATGCACTGTTGTTATTTTTATTTTTTTTTACAATTAAACCAAGCTGTTGCATTCACTTAAAAAAAAAAATAATTTATATATATATATATATATATATATATATATATATATATATATATATATATATATATATTATAGCCTTCTTCCACCTAATACTAATTTTAATAATATCTGACAAAATGAACATAAGGATTATATGGTTAATATTAGTGTAACTGACAGTGTAAAAGGAAATACGGGACATCTGGGCCCGTACTCACAAAATATCTTAAGGCTAAAAGTGGCTCATAACTTGCTTGATTTAGGAGAAAATCTTAAAAATAATGGGTGTGTCACTCCTAAATTTAGGACTCATAAGTTTTTGCTCTTAGAGAGTTTCACAAAGCGTTTAGTGCTAAAACTAGCTCCTAAATCTGTGCAATGTAAAGACTGATTTATACGCGTCCGCAAGTTCACTTGGGTTTGTGAAATCACCCATTTCGCATGGCGGTGTGCATGGCTTCTCGAGTGAACCGTTCGTTTGTCACCCCATTGCTCATGAAAAATTTTAAAGCTGTTTTAAAACATCTCTATAATCCATCAATGCGTGACCATAGAAATAGTCAGATGGCAAAAAACTCATCGTGACCTGTATTGGAAAGGATGAAAACGTTTGCAAAAAAGTTTGTGAAACTGCCCATTTTAACACTGTTGTGTTGGTTTTACTGTTGAAGACTGCTGTAATAAAAAATATTTCTCATAATTGCTTTTGTTAGTGTTTCACATTAGTTAATTTCATAGGCGTAATTCACGGGTGGGATGGGTGGGACACTTTTTGCAAAGCTCGATATCGATATTGTCCCACCACTTTTTTGAACATCTCACGACACGGACATACCTAACGCTGATAAAACATTCCTTTCTGTTAAATAAGGTGCTGACGCTGGAATCTGTATTTTTTTCTGAAATCATGCTTAATGTTCGTTGCAATGTTGCAGAATTTAAGTGACAAACAACTGCTACAGCTAAACTGACATTACTTTCAAGTTGCCGATAATGTTTTCATGTAACCTTGTTATGCTATTGCCGATTGAAATCCTAAGCCTCATTAAAATATTTATTACATTCATAAGGAGCTGCCATTTGAGGATAGTTTTAGGACTTGATCTTAGTGACTTAGGAGTCCTCTCCACTACTCCTAACATTTCGCAGATTTAGGAGAAATTCTTTGTGAAATTCTCTTAGAGCAAAAATAAGGGGTCCTAAATTTAGGATTGTTTTAAGCATTATTTTTAAGATTTTCTCCTAACTCGCTAAGTTTTTAGGTAGGCTACTTTTATCCTTAAGATCTTTTAGGAACAGGGGCCCAGAATCTGGTGATGTGCGCGCTCAGGCAGCACCGGCTTGTGGTGCAGAAGAACGCGTCGAGTATAAATCAGGCTAAAATCACAAGATCAAATCCTAACCTTCCTAATATTGCTGTTGCTGGCGATCTGCCTCGGAACTTGAACTTTTTAGAAACACTCTGCATGTATATGCATGCATATTCCCACACAACTTATTTTTTTAGCCTTGGAGGTTATCCCAGCTCCAAATTTTAAAAGAAGTAACAGCTGTTATTGCGTCCAGTTTGGTTTTGTTTCACGTTTGCGTATTATCTCATATCAGCCATGATTATTCTATCATGAATAGAAAAAAAGCCTTTTACATCGGCACCGATAGCCTAGCGGTTAATGCATCAATATATAGCGTAACTCCACTCAAAGCGCCCTGAGTTTGATTCCCATTTCGAAATGTTTTGCTGTGTTCTCCTTCTCTTTACCCAATGATTTTGTTTCAGTTCTCCGCTATTCTGTGCCATTAAAAGCATAAAAAGCTCTTTTAAAAAGTCTGTTTACATGCATATGAGCTAATTGTTTATTATAAGAAACACACAGGTAAAAGGCTGTCAATCATTTGAACACTTGTACATAAGTGACACTTGCCCCGTATTTTAAACTCTTTATTTGAATGTGGCAACATTTTTACTAACTTCTTAAAATTTTATTTGAAAATGGCAATATTTACAACAATATTTACAATCCTTAGTAATGAGGTCAACCCTGCCGTTACTCTTAGCTTAAGACTTCTCTCTATTCCTTAGTAAAAGTCTGTCTTAGCAGCTTTGTTAATAGGTTGTAAGAGAAAACTCTTAGCTAAAAACTTTTACTGCTATTTAGGAGAACTCTTAGTGGTAAGATAAAATGTTTTGTGAATACGGGCCCAGAGCAGCAGTGGATGTGACGACTACCAAAGCAACAACAGACATCACTGCAAACATTGTTGTATAGGGGTGACCAATACACATATAATTCATATAATTATTTACAAGTAGAACACAGCAACGAGACAGAGGTCAGACTAGTTCATGTCAACATGGTCCTGCTGCTGACCAGACAGAGTCCGCTGTGAGCCATCCAGCTGAAGATCCTGAACAATGAACTGGCAGCAAACCTTTTCTTCACTGCAGTGATAAAACAGCAAGGCCAGCCAATGACACTGACAGGCTGTACAAAAGTCTTCCTCTTTTTAAATCACTTCTTGTTCAAATTCCGTGAACCGTATCAGCCTAACATTGTTGCCGAACTTTGCAACAATGCATCAATATGCATTGATGAGAGGATGCTTCTGTGGCATCTCACTTTCAGGGTGTACAATGCTCAAAAACACAGCAAATATGAAAAAAAAAATCCTACATATTGTGTGATTTGTATATATATATATATATTTTTTTTTTTTGACAAATGATGGCGCCGCGGATGGCAGCCGCTGTGCGTAGCTCTCCAGTTGTTTTAGTGTTTTTGTTCCTTTTTCCTGTTTTTTGTTTTGCAAACACAATCAGTTTTACCCAGAATGAACTGCTGCACATTCGGCAGAACACACCACAAAACTTTCAACAGGTTTTCGATTATTCGGACGTTTTATTTAATGTTGTAATTGTAGCGCTGATCAAGCGATACAGGACGTGCAGACAGGAAAAACGAGCCTGTGCGCTCGTGAAGCTCAGACACTGCGGTCTCCGCACATCGTTGCCAAGCATACATCTGGCAAATCTCCGCTCTCTTCCCAACAAAACGGACGAACTCTTCCTGCTCTCCCGGTCTAACAAAGATTTCTCAAACTCTGCCGCTCTGTGTTTCACAGAAACCTTTCTGAATGACGCGATACCAGACAGCGCGATCCAGTTGCCGGGCTACCAGCTGTTTAGAGGCGATCGCAATGCAGAATCAACGAGGAAATCGCGTGGCGGCGGGACGTGCTTTTACATCAATGAAAGGCGGTGTACAAATGTAACAGTTTTAAAGAAGATGTGCTGTTCTGATCTAGAAGCGCTCTTCATTAACTGTAAGCCATTCTACTCGCCGCGAGAGTTTTGCTCGTTCATTCTGGTGAGCGTCTACATTCCTCTGCAAGCGCATGTGAGCCTGGCTTTGCAGAAACTCGCTGATCAGATCACCGCGACGGAACAACAACACCCGGACTCTGTTTTAATCATTATTGGGGATTTTAACAAAGCAAATCTCTCCCGTTGACTGCCAAAATACAGTCAACATATTACATGTCCAACCAGAGACAGTAATATATTGGACCACTGTTACACCACAATAAGGAGTGCATATCACTCTGTCCCAAGGACAGCTTTGGGACTCTCTGATCACTGCCTGGTTCATCTTATACCAACATACAGGCAACAACTTAAATCTGCTAAACCTGTGGCAAAGTCTGTGAAGAGATTGACCAACGAAACAGAGCGGGTTTTACAAGCCTGTTTCGAATGTACTTATTGGAGTGTTTTCGAAGCTGCTGCTACCGATCTGGATGAGCTCACAGACGCTGTTACTTCATATTTCAGTTTCTGTGAGGATACGTGCATTCCTACCAGGACTCGTTTAACTTTCAACAATGACAAACCATGGTTCACTGCAAAACTCAGACAGCTTCATCACGCCAAAGAGGATGCTTACAGGAAAGGGGACAGTGTCTTTTATAAGCAGGCCAAATACACACTGGAAAAGGAGATCAGAGTGGCAAAGAAGAATTATTCCGAAAAGATAAGGAATCAATTCTCTTCCAGTGACTCTTCATCACTGTGGGACAGCCTGAAAGCCATCACTAACTACAAGACACCATCCCCCTGCATGTCAGAGAATCAGCAACTGGCAGACGATCTGAACGAGTTCTATTGCAGATTTGAAAAAACTCCATTCACACCACCAACAACAGCCCTAACAACACCGCTCTCCCCCACTCTGACAATCCACTTCAGTGAAAGAGATGTTCGCCAGGTCTTCAGACAGAACATAAGAAGGAAGGCACCAGGCCCTGATGGTGTGACACCAGCCTGTCTGAAAACATGTGCTGACCAGCTGGCCCCCATTTTCTCACTAATCTTCAATTGGTCTCTGGAGATGTGTGAAGTACTGAACTGCCTCAAACGTTCGACAATCATTCCCATTCTAAAGAAACCCAAAATAACAGGACTCAACGACTACAGACCTGTGGCGCTAACATCTGTCGCCATGAAGTCGTTTGAAAAACTGGTTTTGGCTCATCTGAAGGACATCACCGGACCCTTACTGGACCCCCTGCAGTTTGCTTATTGAGCAAACAGGTCCATAGATGATGCAGTGAACATGGGTTTACACTTCATCCTGCAGCATCTGGATAAATCAGGGACTTATGTGAGGATCCTGTTTGTGGACTTCAGTTCAGCCTTTAACACAATCATCCCAAACCTCCTCCTTCCCAAACTATCTCAGCTCTCTGTGCCCACCGCTCTCTGCAAGTGGACCAACAACTTCCTGACAGACAGACAGCAGCTAGTGAGGCTGGGAAAATTCTCATCCAGCACCAGGACTATCAGCACTGGCGCCCCTCAGGGTTGTGTTCTCTCCCAACTGCTCTTCTCCCTGTATACGAATGACTGTACCTCTAAAGACACCCTCGGTCAAGCTCCTGAAGTTCGCAGACGACACCACACTAATCAGCCTCATTCAAGACGGTGATGAGTCTGCTTACAGACAGGAGGTTAAAGAGCTGGCTGTCTGGTGCAGTCATAACAACCTGGAGCTCAACACGCTCAAGACTGTGGAGATGATTACTGACTTCAGGAGAAACCCCCCTGCTCTCCCCCCACTCACCATCATGAACAGCACTGTTAACACAGTGGAGTCATTCAGGTTCCTTGGCAATACCACCTCCCAGGACCTGAAGTGGGATGTTCACATAGACTCCCTTGTGAAAAAGGCCCAGCAGAGACTGAACTTCCTCCGCCAGCTGAGGAAGCTCAACCTGCCACAGGAACTGCTGAAACAGTTTTACTCTGCCATCGTTGAATCCGTCCTCTGCACTTCAATTACTGTCTGGTTCAGCTCAGCAACCAATTCTGATCTCAGAAGACTACGTCGCATAGTCCGGACTGCTGAGCGAATCATTGGTACAACCCTTCCTACTCTTCAAGATCTCTACTTATCCAGAGTGCGCAAAAGGGCTGGCAAAATAACTCTGGACCCCTCACATCCAGCACGCTCGCTCTTTGAACTGACGACCAAGACGACCAGACACCGGAACAGTTTTTTGTCCCCAGGAAATCCACCTCATGAACACTTGTCAGTAAACGTGGAACATGCAGCACTATTATATACTTTATTAATCTACTCAGTAATTATTAATACCTTCTTACATCCAAATTTGCACATAATATACCTGGACCTAGTAATGGCATACTCTGTATATTGTGTTTTTGCTATTTTGCACTTTGTCTTGTGTACTTGTATATTGTTCTTTTTTATAATCTATGTCTTGTCTTGTCACTGTCACTCTATTGCACTGTGGAGCTGCTGTCACTAAAACAAATTCCTAGTATGTGTAAACATACCTGGCAATAAAGCTCATTCTGATTCTGATTCTAAAACAGGGTACTGTCGAAAATGCTGGCAGTTACTGGCAACTTTAAAAAAAAATGCTGCCAGGGAAAGAGTTAAAATACTTTTGAAATGTCTTTTGTTTCAGCAATCTTATCAGTTCCTTAGAAATGTTTGCACTAATGCTGTGCACTAATGTAGGTTTTGCAACTGAACAAAGTACATCAAGGTGAGTTTAAGTAAACTGCAAAAACTATTGGTTAGTAATAGATGCAATGAAAAAGTAGTATTCTTCAACATTTTTAAAAGATTCAAGATAAAATTGAATCCCATAAAAATCATGTAGAAATGATCCTACAGGACATTTATGTCTTGTCCTATAATCCAATTCCCAATGGAATCCAAGGAATGCTTCCAAAAAATGATAGTATTCTAATTAGAATCCTTTTTTTGCAGATTCTGAAAAGGAGATGTAAACTGTTGACTTTAACTGTAGTTCCTCACAAATAGTTGTTGTGAATCAGCTCAAAAGGGAAAAGTATATAAATAATTTATGACTAATTATGATTACAATTATTTATATTAGCTGTCAGTATTAACTGTAGCAGAATTAAATATCGCCATCGACTAATCTGTTCGTCCAGCGAACATTCAGGTTAATTTCACAGCAACTCTAAGCAATGATATTTTCTTGGCCACAAAAAATAACATTCTTACAGTTTTAATGCATTAGAGCATGTAGCTTGATCAGAATCGTAAAGGGACATTAATTTACAAGACAGAATCAGAAACTCATGTAATTGGTGCACAAGAGTTTATTATGTAAGGACTAACACGTAACTAATCTAAATGAACAAACATACAATCACTCATACATGGAGGAATGGCAAGTCAGATTGGATGAAAGGAGCCATTAGAGAAACAAGAAAAATAAGGTTATGAAAAGAGTCAGTTAACCACGGGGTTTACAAATTAAACTTGTTAAACAAATTAAACAAATATGTTTGTTTAGTTAAATGTATAATACTTGCATTGCCTTGGTCGTTGACAAGTGTTTGGATGTAGTCTCAGATTGAAGTCTTGATGGTTTCAAGGTTTTGGACTTGGCATCACATTTTTCTGGGTTTAAGGAGCGATGAATTCTAACGGTGTCCTGACTCTGTGGTAATTGGAGTTTCTTCCAAGGTGGAAAGTGAAGAAGAATGATGAGCTGAGAGGGGAGAGAGACCCAGCTGAAATCCTGTGATGTTTGGGGAATGAAAAGACAAGGCTGCAGGGCCTGGCACAGGCCTAGGGTTCTGAAGAGTTCTAGCTCATTTTCTTCATCTTCCTAGGAGTTTAAGGCCTCCCAGGTCCAGAAGCATCGACTCTGGGACTTATCAACCAGAAGATGGCAAGGTGATGAGACACGGGACTAAAAGAACTGAGAAAAGCCTGGAGAATTGAGGCAAATGACTCTGTGAAGACTTTATCTTCTATGGGGGTCACACTTAAGAGATAAAGGTAATTGGGAGGCCAGGTTAATTGATCAGTGGAAGGCTAGAGAGCCAATGGTGAGGGAAAGTTTACGACTCTGTCTGTAAGCATGGTATTTGCACATGTACTGGGATTGGTTGTTCATGTAAAACTACTAAAGATTCTTAAAACATTAATATGTTGCATAAGTATCAAAAGATAAGACACCATCTTTTAGATCATCGATGAATTCAACGAGACTAACAACATGTTATATGTGATACTACGTAGTGATCTATTATAACACATGCATAAAAACATTACACAATACAAAAGACAAAATAAATGAACGGTCGTAACATACACAATGACCTGAGGATATGTGTGTTAATTCACAGAAAGGTTTTTCTAAGAACTAATGAAAGAAGTCCTATGAAATTAATGAATTAATGAAAGAAGTCAGTTCCTATGGCAGTATGTGTCCTTTGTAGAGTATTAGTTGGGGAAAATTCTCTCTACATACTTTTGAGTCGTAAAGATTATCTGGTCTGGCAAAGGAGTCCTGGGTGCCACAGTAAGACCATTTGTAGACATCATGGCAGCCAGTGTTGTGGATTGGGTGAGGGGGGATTGTGATCATTTGTTAATATAATGAAAAATTTATCATTTGGTATATCTGTTGAACAACTGTGTCTGATTGGTCAGGACCCTACATTGTTTTTTTCTGAGCAACACAGGCAACAAAAGAATGTCGGTTTGTAGAGTAATTTACAACAGCTTCAGATGTGGCTCAACCAATCAGAATCAAGGACTGGAACTGTCCGTTTTATACATTTTGGTTGAAACTCTTCCCACACTGAGGGGATCTGTCAGCCCTCTCTATTGTGAATTTTAATGTGCCTGTTAAGATTTTCTTTTAGAGTGAAACTCTTTCCACACTGTTGGCAGATGAAACGCTTCTCTCCAGTGTGAATTTTCATGTGGTCTTTAAGGGTTCCTTTTTGATTGAAACTCTTTCCACACTTTTGGCAGATGAAAGATTTCTCTCCTGTGTGAATTTTCATGTGGACTTTAAGGTTTCCTTTGAGACTGAAACTCTTTCCACACTGTGGACAGACAAAAGATTTCTCTCCAGTGTGAATTTTCATGTGGACTTTAAGGTTTGTATTTTGACTGAAACTCTTTCCACACTGTTGGCAGATGAAAGATTTCTCTCCTGTGTGAATTTTCATGTGGACTTTAAGGTTTGTATTTTGACTGAAACTCTTTCCACACTGTTGGCAGATGAAAGATTTCTCTCCTGTGTGAATTTTCATGTGGACTTTAAGGTTTGTATTTTGACTGAAACTCTTTCCACACTGTTGGCAGATGAAAGGCTTCTCTCCTGTGTGAATTTTCATGTGGTCTTTAAGGGTTCCTTTTTGATTGAAACTCTTTCCACACTGTTGGCAGATGAAAGATTTCTCTCCTGTGTGAATTTTCATGTGGACTTTAAGGTTTGTATTTTGAATGAAACTCTTTCCACACTGTTGGCAGATGAAAGGCTTCTCTCCTGTGTGAACTTTCATGTGGACTTTAAGGTTTCCTTTGAGACTGAAACTCTTTCCACACTGTGGACAGACAAAAGATTTCTCTCCTGTGTGAATTTTCATGTGGACTTTAAGGTTTGTATTTTGACTGAAACTCTTTCCACACTGTTGGCAGATGAAAGATTTCTCTCCTGTGTGAATTTTCATGTGGTCTTTAAGGGTTCCTTTTTGACTGAAACTCTTTCCACGCTGTTGGCAGATGAAAGATTTCTCTCCTGTGTGAATTTTCATGTGGACTTTAAGGGTTCTTTTTTGACTGAAACTCTTTCCACACTGTTTGCACATGAAAGATTTCTCTCCTGTGTGAATTTTCATGTGGACTTTAAGGTTTGTATTTTGACTGAAACTCTTTCCACACTGTTGGCAGATGAAAGGCTTCTCTCCTGTGTGAATTTTCATGTGGACTTTAAGGGTTCCTTTTTGATTGAAACTCTTTCCACACTGTTGGCAGATGAAAGGCTTCTCTCCTGTGTGAATTTTCATGTGGTCTTTAAGGGTTCCTTTTTGACTGAAACTCTTTCCACACTGTTGGTAGATGAAAGGCTTCTCTCCAGTGTGAGTTTTCATGTGGACTTTAAGGTTTGTATTTTGACTGAAACTCTTTCCACACTGTTGGCAGATGAAAGGCTTCTCTCCTGTGTGAATTTTCATGTGGTCTTTAAGGGTTCCTTTTTGATTGAAACTCTTTCCACACTGTTGGCAGATGAAAGATTTCTCTCCTGTGTGAATTTTCATGTGGACTTTAAGGTTTGTATTTTGAATGAAACTCTTTCCACACTGTTGGCAGATGAAAGGCTTCTCTCCTGTGTGAATTTTCATGTGGACTTTAAGGGTTCCTTTTTGATTGAAACTCTTTCCACACTGTTGACAGATGAAAGACTTCTCTCCAGTGTGAATTTTCATGTGGACTTTAAGATTTCCTTTGTGACTAAAACTCTTTCCACACTGTTGACAGATGAAACGCCTCTCTCCAGAGTGAATTTTCTTGTGGACTTTATATTCTCCTTGTTCATTGAAACTCTTTCCACCCTGAAAGCAAGTGAAAAAAATCCTAGTTCTTGCCTTTTGAGCTCTTTTTTGTGTAAATGTATTTTCTGACTGTAAGGAACAAAATAATTTTTTTCCAGTTATGAAAACATGAAGATTCCCAAACTGATCTTTCTCTTCAGTTTCATTCAGTATTTCTCTCTCCTCTTTCAGTGCTGTTGGGCCTAAGGTGGGAAAACAAAGAAATAAAAGTTAACCCCAGTTTAATGCCACAAAGTAGGTAACACAAAAACATGTAGATATGTAATGCATGTATGCTAGATCTCATATCATCACTGTTAAAAATTGCTGTAAAAATACAGCCAATTTCCAACAGTAAAATACTGTTATTTCAATAAACAGTTTAATCCTGTAAATTTACAGTCCATGTTCCGTAAATTAATTACTTGTCGTAAATTTACAGCATTTATGTGTAAACCCATTTGTTTCTTTAAAAAAGCAGTATTGGGCTGTAAAAAATAGCACGTGGGGGCGGGGCATCTTCGACGCACTATGCAGTCTACTTTCGAACAGAAAGCAGTTCGCAACATTCATCAATGGTCTTAAAGAAGGACACTGTTCAAGGTAAGTTTATATCTTTACTGTTTAGTCTGTTATGTTGCTCCCAACCTGTACAATCGCCTTTTTCACGAGGTATTTTTGACTGTGCTCGAATCGAGTTTTGTCAGAGCTCTCAACGGTTGAGGCATTTCGCCTGCTAATGAATGTTCTCTGAGCTCCAATTATCACGGCGAACTATTTGCTTGATTAAAGTTAAGTTACCATTTAGAAATTAGTTTGGCTTTCATTTGTAGTAACCCTTAACTCGATTTACATGAATTTCTGATTCAGTAATGTTACATGATGCGAATCTTACAAGATGCATTAATGGTAACGTTATTCACATAATCTCGTGCACATAAAATGGAGAATAATTACAAAACTACTCTAAATATCCAGATCCATTATAATAATTAAAATTTAGTGGTCAATTTGTTTAGTTTCCATGAAAATAATGTAAATCTGTTAAAATTCCCAAAGCAAAATAGATATTTATGTATATTTTTTCGATTTAGTGCTGCGATTAGGATGTTACCTGCGTGTTTTGTGAAATCCACAAGTAACTTACATAGTATTAAAAAGTCAAAGAGGTTCTTTTTGAAAGACGAGGCGGATATTCTCGACTTTTCGGCGCGAAACACATTTTGTAGATTGACAGTTCTCAACAGCTGAGGCCTTACACTCAGCTGAATGTTCTCCGTGCTCAACGTCAAATTTCTTTGCTTGGTTTAAGATGACGAAATATTAATTTTTTCTTCTTTTTTCTAGGAATCATCTACTTGATGTTTTACTGAGCCCTAATCTTTGGTGAGTTTCACAGGCACGCCATGTATTTATTTGTGTATGTGGCGAGCAGGACGAGGTCAAGGGACATGAGAGAACACCGCAAGTCCGGTGGTGTGATTACTGATGATGAGTGACACCTGCGTGACACAGTCTCGTATCTCTCACAGAGTAGCGGAAGCATAAAAGGAGGAGCGATGACAATGAAGATCGAGAGAGGAACAGGCCTGATTTTATGTTGGGTTTTGTTATGGGAAGGAGGCGGGAAGCAGCAAACATTAAATTATTTTAATAAATAAGCCAATAAAAAAAATAAAGTATAAGCCAGCAGCCCCTCACGGACGACTGCTGGCCACATAAAACAGAAACAAAACCCAACATAAAATCAGGCCTATTCCTCTTTTGATCTCCACTGTCGTTGCTACTCCTTTTATGCTTTTATACCGGTGCGTTGTGCAGGTGTCACTCATCAGTAATCACCCCGATGATGAACAGTATTTGCGCCATTCTCTCACGTCCCTCAAATTCGTCCCACTCGCCGCAGTGTTCTGACAAAGAAAAAGTAATACACTCCTAAATAATCAGAAAATTAAGAATATTGTGTAAACTTATTTTAAGTGTTGTGTATAATTTGAAAAAAAAAAAATTAAATTCATTTCAGGGAGGGCAGAGAACTGCACTGAACGCTGGATGGTTACCCTAGAGAGTCGTGTTGTTTGCAGAGGCAAGGTGGTTTCAAAGAAGACTGGAAAACTTGTCAGGAAGAAGTCTACCACTGTCAATCCCAAAGTTGCTTCTCTCCTGAAGAACTTCATCGATTTCGAATGGAACTTCGTCTAGGTAACTAAACTTAAATGCCCACTGACACTCACATTTGTGCAGCTTCATAAAAGAATCAACACATCTTAACTGCATTCATATTCAGTGAAAGTATCTGAACCCTTTGGAATTGCATGATTTTATGCATTATTTGTCATAAAATGTCTTCATCAGTCACATGTATAGACAAACAATTATAATCTTTCATGACTTTACTAAACACATCCCATTAGCCAGTGCAGTGTAAATGTTTTTGTTTTGTGATGGTTGTTCATTAGTACCTTGTTTGATTTGTTACACACAGCTAAACTTTCTCATCTTGTCTTAACTAGGGATGGGAATCGAAAACCGGTTCTTGTTGAGAACCGGTTCCCAGTGTTTCAATTCCTTTGAATCGTTTGCAAAATTTGCAAACGATTCCCTTAACGATTCCAGCGGGCACGAATGACGTCATCACGCGCATTGCGTAACGTATGCACGTTGCATAGCTTACGCTCAGTCAGTAAGCATGGCTCCTAAGCGGAACAAACGCTCAAAAGTCTGGTTGTATTTCACCAAAAAAGACGAAAATAGGGCAACTTGCAATACTTGCAGCGTAGATATTTCCTCAAAGGGAGGAAATGCCACTAACATGCTAAAACATTTGCGCACACAGCATGCAATAACAATAAAAGAATGTTGCGTTTTCGATCCGCTCCGGACTAACAGTTCTCAACCCAGCAGCGGCAGCAGCAGCAACAACGTTATTTCCTCGGCTAATAAAACTGATATTTAATAACTAATAACTAATTAACTGACAAACACTGCCATCATATTAGCTGTGTAAAACTTGCTGTTAGTAACGGTTAACGTTAAATGAACGCCTTCTCATGCATTACATTTTGATGACCATCACATAAGTCCAGAAAGATCACGTATCGTTCCTGAAAAAGCAGATATGCTTATTTTTTTTGAAAAATAATTGTTAAATCTTCATAGCAAGCTGATGGTTGCAGATTTGCAAAATGCACAGTTTAGCTGCATTTTACACTGTATTGTATTTGTCCCTGGCAGACAGTTCTATTTTTGAGTTCATATATATCCTTTTAAAAGGAGAATTTTAATTTCTATTAGAAAATGTTGGACATTCTTGTAGAATTTCCACAAAATAATTTATGTTGTATTTTGTTAATTTTACAGAAGAATATTTATTTTATTATTTAATAAATTTTCTCATTGGTGATGATAATCAACAATTTGTTGTCCCTTTTCTTCTAAATGAGAATCGATAAGGGAATCGATAGAGAATCGAATCGTTAAGCAGAATCGAAAAAGGAATTGGAATCGTAAAAATCTTATCAATTCCCATCCCTAGTCTTAACCCCATAATCTTTCTGTCAAGATTATGTTTTTTATTATTTTCATCTATGCTGTAACACACATTAGTTATGTACGATAATAAGATCATTTTATGTCTCTTTTAAAAGTCTTCGTAGACTATGTGATTACTAGTTTTTGACATGATTTATTTTACCACTAAGATGTTTTTTTTTTTTCCTCTCAGATTTGGATTTCCTCTGAGAACAGATCAAAAGCTGATGTGGGACGTGTTGGCTGTTTTTTGCCTTTTCGTACGTTTTTTTTTCACCACATGGTTCTCTTGTCCTCTCAAATCCGGACTTCTCTCTTAATAAGGTTTCTTCTTTTTGCCTACTGGTTCCTTTTTTTGTGACCCCCCCACCCCCAACTGTTAATATATTTGTTAACCTGTTAGATGTTTTAAATAAATGGCAAACAATACTGTACCATAATCTATTTTCTTCATTTATTCCATTGAGTAAAATGTCTGTTTAGATAGTCTTTATACATTATGCTACATATAGGGATGTTAATAGATATCGGACAATAGAGTAAATAGAAAACAGTATTTATATTAAAACTTTTTTATAAATTATAGCTGGAACCTTTACTGCCAGTACTTAGTGAAATTAAAGCAGAGCTGTAAAATTTAAAACTGTAGAATTACGGTAAATGGCTGGAACCACAGCTGCCAGTATTTTACTGTAAAATTACAGCATTGTTGAAACCGTAAAATTACGGTAAAGGGCTGGAACCACAGCTGCCAGTATTTTACTGTAAAATTACAGCATTGTTGAAACCGTAAAATTACGGTAAAGGGTTGTAACCACAGCTGCAGTACTTTACTGTGAAATTACAGCATTGTTGAAACCGTAAAATTACGGTAAAGGGCTGGAACCACAGCTGCCAGTATTTTACTGTAAATATACGGGTGATTTTTTTACAGTGATGGTGTCCAAACCTGATCATAGTCGGCTGGTGTCCTATAGAGTTTAAGCTGGCTGCTATACAGCTGCTATAATTATAATTTATTCAATCTAATAATAGTTTAGGAAACCTAGATATAGACTGATCTCAATTATGACGTACTATGTTTTTCTTCTAGGGGATCAAATGCAACAAATATAACAAAGGCAAGGAAAATGGACAAACTCCCCACTCAACCATCAGATGAACAATTCATCACACAATAATTCTTTCTGAGGTTTTATTAAGGGGGCAATGATGTTAGCCAATCATAAAAATGGCCAACCACGTTCCTGGAGCCCCCCAACACTGCATGTTTCTCTAATAAAATGATGAATTACCTGGTTCAAGTGTGTTTGATCAGGGTCAGAGCTAAACTTTGAAGGATGGTAAAATCTTTAAGAACAGGGTTGTGCACCCCTGCACTAAAATGGTGGTGTGAGACAAAAGAGAGATGCAAAATGTGCCGTCTTTGGGGGCCCTCAGGAACACTGTTGGGAACCACTGGTCTGTTACAATGACCTATTAAATGGAAAACGCCCCATAACTTACTGTAAAAAAAAAAAAAAAACCTAGGGCTGTCAATCGATTAATTTTTTTTAAAATCGCGATTAATCGCATGGTTGTTGTTACAGAGGAGGCTTACGTACCGCATCCTCCTCAACACCAGAGGGAACCCTCTCCTGAATTTTGATTCGGTAACATTCAAACTCTAATTCCCATGCTTCTTTATACCTGGGACTGACACACCCACACACACACACACATGCAGCTCATCACACACAACATATAAGCTGCACACACACCATTACACCGCAAAGTCTTGATTTGCCACGGCTATCATTCTGAGAGTTTATTCACGTTGTTTTGCCTACCGGTTATCGACCTTGGACTGTTTATCATTAGTGATTCTCTTCTGTGTATTTCGACCTTGGACTGTGTATTGACTTTGGCTGTTAATTTCACCTGTTTCATCGTTTACGCTCTGTGTTATTTCTCTGAGGACCCTGTTTGTTGGTGATTGACCTTGTACTGTTTAATAAAGCTGCAAATGGATCCCGATGACTCTGCGTCTTTGTTAAGGTGCGTTCACACCGGACGCGAATGAAGCGGCAAGCGCGAGTGATTTACATGTTAAGTCAATGCAAAGACGCGAATAGCCATCCTGCGGCGCGAAACGCGCGAATAGCGCGAATGGCGCGGCGCGCATTGAGCGTTTCAAGCGACTGCCGCGCCATTCGCGCGAATCGCGCGAGTTCAAAAATCTGAACTTCGGCGGAATTCCGCGCCGCGGTAACCAATCAGGAGCTTGCTCTAGTAGTGTGACGGAGGCAGAAATCCGAAACAACAATGGCGGACAAAATCACCGTTGCTGTCTGTGGTTCCTCGGAGCTGTACGATACATCTTTGGACTTTTGTAGAAACAGAAATAAAAGGGATCTTGCTAGGAATAAAGTGAGTGAAGAGGTCGGACAATCTGGTTAGTTTTAAAAAACGCTCTTTACTCAATTTAACCTACATATACATACATATTGAGACTACAAGCAAGCTAAAGCTGGCAAATTGAGCTCATTCACCTATTTTACAACTACTTTCCCGCTGACGAGTGGCAGAAGCCCCTCCCTTGACGCGAATTCGCGTCTGTTGTGAAGAAAATGTCACGCGCGAATGACGCGAATTTTACCGCGCGAATGGCGCGAGTAAACTCAAATGTTCAAGCGTTCATCTACACGCGAATAGCGCGTTTTTTCCGCGCAAGTCGCGTCCGGTGTGAACGCACCATTACAGAAGACTTCGCCAGACAGCGATCCAGCAGCAGTGGCTCAGTTATCGTCCGAGCTCTCCGCCCAAGCCACTCAGCTCGCGGCGCATCACCTGCAGTTGACTCGATTGACTACGCTTACGGAGGAGCTCGTGAAAACTCTGCAGAGCATGCAGATAATGCCACATACACCAAACCCATGGCCGCCACAACATCAGCCCCGCCCGCCATCTCGTCAGTCGCAAGCTCACCAGCCACCAGTGATGCGCGGGTCAATGTATAAACAACCCGAACCCGACCGACGTTTTCAACTAACCCGCCCGCAACTCGGACTGCAAAGTAAAAAAAGAAAATATTGTACCCGACTCGCATGTTTAATATTTGCGACTGACATCAGCGATTATATGCGGCTATATGTGGTGGAGATGCGTTCACTGTCAAACATTATTCGGCATTAATTAGGTAATTTTGTCAAAAGAAATGTTCTTGATTACAAGAAAAATACAGATTGTTCTTGTTGTGATTTAGTTTGTCTTGCCTTTATACAGATTTAAATAGTTCCATTTTCGAAGTAGGCTACTCTAAATTATGTCAGTGATTCTCCGATGTGAAATATGATCAATCAGTTATTTTATTTCGATCTACTGTACAGTGTAATAAATGTTAAGAAAAAGATTGGCCTA
>NC_133364.1:42260013-42455205 GCF_049309525.1 Garra rufa | reverse complement strand
CAACTTCTGCAGGTTTCTTTTTTGTGAAATAAAAAGATGGAGGTCTTCGGCCATGCATTGATTATCGCGGTCTCAATGAGGTAACAGTCAAATTTCACTACCCCCTTCCTCTTGTTCCAGCAGCTTTAGAAAAACTCTGTCAAGCCAGATACTACACTAAACTATACCTACGTAACGCTTATAATCTGATCCATATTCGAGAGGGTGATGAGTGGAAGACTGCCTTTTCAACCACCAGTGGACACTATGAGTACCTGGTCATGCCCTTCGGCCTAGCCAACTGTCCATTAATTTTTCAGTCCTTCATGAATGATGTCTTACGAGACATGCTGGACAAATGGGTGATCGTATATATTGATGATATCTTGATCTATTCTAACTCTGTCAGAACATATTCAGCACGTACGCAGTGTCCTCAAGTGCTTAATCCAGTATCAACTCTATGCCAAGTTAGAGAAGTGCGAGTTTCACCAAACCTCAACTTCCTTCCTCAGTTATATCATCAGTCAATAAGGAGTAGCCATGGATGAGAGGAAGGTAGAGGCTGTGTTAAAATGGCCACAACCCCGAACTCTCAAGGAACTGCAGCGCTTCTTGGGATTTGCAAATTTCTACAGGCAGTTCATCAGAAATTTCAGCTCCGTGGCAGCTCCCCTGACCGCCATGACTAAACGCCAAACCAATCGGTTAACCTGGTCTACAGAGACTCTTCGTGCATACAATGAACTACGTGAACGATTCACTTCAGCGCCCATTCTCCAACATCCAGATTCTAATAAACCATTTATAGTCGAAGAGGACGCATCTAACTCTGGAGTGGGGGCAGTTCTTTCTAAGCGACATGGAGATCCAGCCAAGATGTATCAATGTGCCTACTTTTCACAAAAACTCCCACCTACGGAGCGCAATTACGATGTAGAAAATTGTGAGCTTCTAGCCATGAAGTTGGCTCTGGAAGAATGGCGGCATTGGCTTGAAGGGCAAAACATCCATTTGCCATTCTTACTGACCACAAAAATCTGGAATACCTTCAGTCAACGAAAAGATTAAAGCCTCGGCAGGCCAGATGGGCTCTGTTCTTTACTCGGTTTCAGTTCACAGTCACCTACCGATCCGACTCTAAGAACACTAAGGCGATACCCTCTCTCGACAGGCAGAGACCTCTCCTCGTCCAGATAACCAAGAAACTATAATCCCTACTACCCTTCTGCTGGCACCTGTTCAGTGGGACATTATCACAGAGATTGAGCAAGCTAAGCAACAACAACCACCACCTACTGAATGTTCGCCAGGGAAGCTATTTGTACCTGAAACACTCAGTCATCGGCTGCTCTCTCAAGTTCACAATGTTCCCAGTTCTGGTCACCCCGGGATCGAAGCCACCATCCAGCTACTTAGAAATCGATTCTGTTGGCCCACATTAGCAACTGAAACTATATGATTTGTCAATAACTGCACCATTTGTCAAACCACCAAACCTTCCAAGCACCTACCTGCTGGTCTATTACAACCCTTATCGCTTCCTCAACAGCCATGGTCCCACATAGCCATCAACTTTATCACAGACTTCCCCAACTCTAAAGGGAATACAGTCATCTTCACCATAATCGACCGGTTCTCCAAAGCTTGTAGCCTTATCCCTCTGCCAAAGCTTCCTTCAGCATTCGAAGCAGCTGAACACCTTTGCAATCAAGTATTTAGTTTCTATGGCATCCCCGAAGAGATTGTCTCAGATCGCGATCCCCAGTTCACCTCCAGAGTGTGGTCATCATTCTTTAAGCTTCTCGGCGTGAATGTTAGTCTAACCTCCGGAAACCACCCGCAATCCAACGGACAGACTGAACTCTTGAATCAAGAGATTGCACGATTCCTTCAATCCTACTGCTATAACAATCAATCGGATTGGAGCCGCTACCTCATGTGGGCAGAATACGCTCAGAGTTCCCTCGTCAAACCCGCCACAGGCATCACACCTTTCCAATGCATCCTTGGCTATCAACCACCTATGTTCCCCTGGTCCGGCGAACCATCTAATTTACCATCCGTCACCGACTGGTTACGTCGCAGTAAAGAAACTTGGAATCAAGCTCACACCCACTTATAACGCGCAATCAGAAAACAAACCAGAACAGCCAACCAACATCGTCGCCCAGGACCTCGATATACCCCCGGACAGTGGGTCTGGCTATCCACCAGGGATTTACATCTCAAACTCACGTGCAGGAAACTCAGTCCAAGGTATGTTGGTCCATTCCAAATTATCAAAGAAATTACACGTGTCTTTTCGCTTAGATTTACCAGCTAATTATCGTATTTCTCCCACTTTTCATATGTCCCATCTGAAGCCCGCTGGTGGTCCAAAAGGAGAACCATCCTGGTTGACGTCGAGGAGGCTTATCAGGTGCATGAACTCCTGGATTCGAGGCGCCGGTGAGGAACACTTCAATATCTGGTAGATTGGGAGGGGTACGGCCCGGAAGAACGCTCCTGGGTCAACGCTGGAGATATTCTTGACCCTTCTCTCACGGATGAATTCCATCGGAGATACCCGGAGAAACCAGCCCCTTGAGCATGAGGTAGACCCCGGCGCCTCCTCGCATCAGGAGCCACTCGCAGGGGGAAGGCTCTTTTACAGCGAAGGCTTCCGTACCACCTCCTCCTCACCACCAGAGGGAACCCTCTCCTGAATTTTGATTTGGTTACATTCGGACTCTAATTCCCATGCTCCTTCATACCTGGGACTGACACACCCACACACACCTGCAGCTCATCACACACAATATATAAGCCGCACACACACACACCATTACACCCCACTTCTCCTTTTGTCCTTGCTCGGAGGCAGAAGTAACCAAACTTTCCCTCTCCAGCCATCTGACGTCATGTCCTTTAGATCCTATCCCCTCACACCTTCTCCAAGCAATCTCCCCTACAATCCTACCGGTGCTCACACACATCATCAACACATCTCTTCTCACAGGCACTTTTCCCACTACATTTAAGCAGGCCCGGGTAACCCCACTGCTCAAAAAACCTACACGTAACTCTTCACTCATAGACAACTACAGACCTGTCTTTCTCCTTCCATTCATAGCAAAAATACTGGAACGGGCTGTTTTCAACCAGCTATCCTTATTCCTCTCACAGAACAATCTACTGGACTCTAACCAATCAGGGTTCAGAAGCGGCCATTCAACTGAGACTGCGCTACTGTCTGTCACTGAAGCCTTGCGGACGGCAAAAGCTGAGTCCAAATCATCAGTACTCATCTTGCTGGACCTATCTGCAGCTTTTGACACTGTAAATCACCAGATCCTCCTGTCCACCCTCTCAATGCTGGGCATCACAGGGACTTCACTTCGCTGGTTCAAATCCTACCTCTCTGGTAGGTCTTTCAGAGTGGCCTGGGGAGGCGAGGTATCCAAAACTCATCAACTGGTCACTGGGGTTCCTCAGGGTTCAGTTCTTGGACCTCTCCTCTTCTCCATATACACTACATCTCTGGGCCCCATCATACAGGCACATGGCTTCTCCTACCATTGCTATGCTGATGACACACAGCTCTATCTTTCATTCAAACCAGACGATACATCGGTAGCTGCACGGATCTCAGGTTGCCTGGCGGATATCTCTGCATGGATGAAGGAACACCATCTACAGCGCAATCTAGCAAAGACGGAACTCCTTATCTTTCCTCCCACACCATCTCTACAGCATGACTTCTCCATCCAGTTAGGTTCATCAACAATTACCCCATCAACTTCAGCCAGAAATCTGGGTGTTATCTTTGACAACCAACTGACTTTTAAAGACCACATAGCTAAGACCGCTCGATCTTGCAGGTTTGCATTGTACAACATCAGAAAGATCAGGCCCTTCCTAACAGAGCATGCTACACAACTCCTCGTACAGGCTCTGGTCATTTCCAGGCTGGACTACTGCAATGCTCTTTTAGCTGGTCTTCCAGCATGTACAATCAGGCCTCTACAAATGATTCAGAATGCAGCAGCACGACTGGTCTTCAACGAGCCCAAAAAGGCCCATGTCACACCTCTCTTCATATCTCTGCACTGGCTACCGGTTACAGCACGCATCACATTCAAGACACTGATGCTGGCATATAGGACAGCCACCTGCCTACCTCCATTCACTACTACACATCTACACTTCTTCCAGAAGACTGAGATCCTCTAGTGAAAGACGCCTCATTGTACCACCACAGAGAGGTATTAAATCACTGTCCAGAACATTCTCGTTCAATGTCCCTGCCTGGTGGAATGATCTTCCCACCCCTATCCGGAATGCTGACTCCTTAACAGCTTTCAAACGACTGCTGAAAACCCATCTTTTTCAACACTATGTGACTCAATAAAAAAAAAAAAGAAAAAAAAACTCCTCTTCTTGATCCTCCCTTCTAGCCTGCTTTTCCTCTCTTTCTTGATCTTCTCCTTCTAGCCTGCACTCTTCTAACAACGCCTGATATATGGTATTTTTGAACACTTCCTATGTTGATCTGCCTCCTTAGGATGAATCACTTGTTGTATTCCCAATTGTAAGTCGCTTTGGATAAAAGCGTCGGCTAAATGAATAAATGTAAATGTAAATGTAAATGTACACCGCAAAGTCTTGATTTGCCACGGCTATCATTCTGAGCGTTTATTCATCTGTTGTTTTGCCTACCCATTATCGACCTTGGACTGTTTACGGTTAGTGATTCTGTTCTGTGTATTTCGACCTTGGACAGTGTATTGACTTTTGCTGTAAACTCCCTGAGGACAGCTGTATCGCCTGCGATACCAGCTCATTTTTTTTAGATCAGCGCAAAAGACACTAAAAATGCTCTGTCGGTTTTAGTCATACAAATTAGAGATATACATCATTGGAAACTGTAAAGTGTGTACTTTTATTTGTGCACACTTACAAGAACAGCAGAAAGTTGTGCTTTTTTTTAGAATAAAGAAAACAAACAGGGTGATTTCTATTTTCTCTGTCTCCGCGAACTGCTTTTAGAAATGCGTCACTTAAATCATTCAAACACGGTGAATACTCAGCACACAAACAGAAAAGTGGTATCTACAGAAAGCTTGAGATTTATGCTTTCAAATGAAATAAGCTTTGTCGAAAACAAATAATCTATGATAAAGTAATCTATATGAAACCAAGGAGATGTCTAGTCTATCCAGTTGCAACTAATTATTTTTAATGTGACAGCGCCCACTAGCGAAATCCCTTTGGCCTTCAAATTAGCCATGTGCTACAAGCGCGGCAAGGACTGGAGTATCTGTACGCGAGGAAACTCCCACATCACGCAAACAAAGCAACAGGACTTTTCAAGTTCATCTTGGTTACAGTTTGTTTCTGAATGAAGACATGCTGTGAGGAATAAGACTTATATTTACCTCGATCAGAAGGAGGACGCGATGCGATGCAAACCCAGCAGGAGGAGACATTTACATGAGTAAGTCTTACTTTCATTTTCCTACTAGCTTTCACTATTTACTTTGACAAAACGTGTACACATTTTACTAGTTAGACTTATTCCAAACTAAAATTCCTGACTATATCAAATGAAACATTATGAAGTACGTTTGATTGCATTGCATCTCTCACGATGCCAGGATATTTATAATGTTCTAGAAAAACGATGCGATTATGACTGTGAGATGCATTTATGATGATATGTTTATGACTGTAGAATCATATTTATTTATTTTATTGTATAACAGTAGGGTGTAAAAGTAATCTGAGTGCTTACACTGAATGTATGTTTACATCACGTTTATTAGTAATATAGTGCTAAACGATAATTATTAGTTTCTCAGATATTACATGTCCTTTTTTACATTAGTACAAATGCTAGAGTCTATGACTGTATACTGACATATGCTCCTGATTTTTTTGTAGTGATGCTCAAAAGATGAATCCTGCCCTCTTTCACTTGAGTCCCTTCAAACTGTTTTCCTCTGAGAGCACTAGAAACTTCAGATGTTCAACTACACCGATATTCTAGTGTAAAACAAGTTTTTGACTATTTTTTGTATTTTTTTAAGTGCACGCAAAATAGCAGGTAAGATTTACTTGTTTCATTTGTTGAACAGAATTCAGAAAAAGGTTTTCAGAAATGCCACAAAGTCTGTGCACATCTGTGTGGTTAGATGAGGGAGCTCAATAATGTGTCTTTGACCTTCATTATGTATGTTTTGGTTATACAGTGTTGTAAATAAAATACAAATAATCTAAAACTCCATTCTCTGAATCTTCTCACATTGTTTTCTTACCTGCTAGTAAAGTCAGTCATTGATGGGGCCATTAGGGAGGGCTCTTTTGTCTCTCGGGTGTGAATTGCTAAATATTCATAGGTCATTGCCACACCTATGAATAATCCCTTTCGATCACAAATAGGGGTGTGCGATATGACGATTTTTGATCGTGGACGATTAAAATGTCTCCACGATCTGCTTTTGAATAAATATCGTAGTATCGTGCTACAGTGTGCCTCCGTCTTAATATACTGTACATTCACTCACGGGACACTGCACTTATTCATATTCGCGATCACAAAAGTACATTATTTGAATGTGCTTCAAAGTCTTGCCGGTAAAATAACGCCATTTGGTCCGCGCGCTGTTCTGGCATGCGCTTCACGAGCGCGTAAACCTGAAGCACGTGCGCTAAAAGCCTGTCAAACAGCACCTGATTACTAAACTGAGCTATCTTTGGCGTTTAATTTGCTTATACTGTCAAAAACACGCAAGGATTACATATAAACACAGTCGGTTGTCTAAAGTGAAAGTAAACAGTTAAGAGAAAAACGGATGCGCGTCTGTATAGATGCGTGCAGCTCTGCAACAGAGCTAAACATGCTGTCGATTGTCATTAAAGGGACAGTACACCCAAAAATGTTGTCACTCACATGTCCTAAATCTATATAAAAATTTTTCTTGTGCTTAACACAAAAGAAGATATTTTGAAGAATGTGGGTAACAGTAGCTGGTCCCCACTGACTTAAAATAAATAAATAAAATATATGGAAGTAACTGGGGACCCAGCAACTGTTTGGTTACCCACATTAATCAAAATAAGTTTTATGTTCAGCATGTTTTATGCTTAAAAAATGCGAGAGTGAGTAAATGATGACAGAAATGTCATTTTTGGGTGATGATACACTAATAAAACAAAACACAAAGGAAAATCACTCACTGCTCTTGAATGAAGAACTTCAATAGAGTTGCTTTAAATGTTGCTTCTATGTATAATTTATGTATATAATGTATTTAGTGTTTTATTTTTATATTTGTTAATTACATTTCTCGAATGCTACTGATAAATACATGGACTGTACCTGAAAATTAAAGCACTGTTTGCTTTATTTGTATAGTATGTGTATTTGTAACATGTAGCTTATCTTTGTTCTTATTTTTTAAAAACATAGAAAATAATGACAAAGATTTTTCTGTCTTCACCCACTTTGGCTTAAATATCTGCCATTCTTTTTATTTTATATTTTGTTACCTTGTAAGGTTTTGGTTTTAAAATAGAAAAATTAATTTGGCTGTACTACTCAGACAACTTGTAAAAAAGTAAAACCAACATGACAAAGAATCGTGATAAAATCGTGAATCGTGATATTTCTTGAAAAAATCGTGATATGATATTTTTACCAAATCGCCCACCCCTAATCACAAAACACGTTTTCGAAAATTTACATCAATATATTGTTTTCTCTGAACAAGTGAACGAGATGATTTTCACATCATTTGGTTGAAAAAATTCTAGCCTACGACATCCAATTATCAACAGTCTTGATGACAAATGTTCTGTATGTGCTTCATGGCCTTATTTCAATGACTTTAGATTTTCAATAACCACATAGTTTTCTCAAAAACACAAACATGCACATTATGTAGCCCAATATGTGCTGATTACAATGTAATCTGACTTTAACCATTAAAATGTTGTAAGATACTGAAAAAAACACAAATGTCAGGGCATGTCAAAACTTCTTCAGGTCCCCAAAACACCCTCAGACCCCAGGGGGTTAAGCCGCCTTCCCCCGAATTCCGCCTGTTTCATTGTTTACGCTCTGTGTTATTTCTCTGAGGACCCCATTTGTTGGTGATTGACCTTGTACTGTTGATATCGCAATAAAGCTGCAAATGGATCCCGATGACTCCGCGTCTTCGTTACAGATGTCACGAGTTAACTCGCAATTAATCGCGCATTTTTATCTGTTCTAAATGTATCTTAACCCTCATGTGGTGTTCAAAATCCTATTACACCTATGGTGTTCCCGGTCAAAAATGACAGGCCTATAAAAAATAGCTTATAAATCACTCATTTAACCACATTTTCACCCAATCTTGGATTCAATCTTTTTGTCAACTTGTTTTCTGTCAATTAGGACTGGTTTTATATTTCTATTTGCATCTAATTAATTGTGGGCCTCATTTATCTGAGAGTAGGCATCTAATTTTTTAAGTAAAAAAAATCATTATTTTTGAATAATTTTGGAAATATTAAAAAAATATGAACAAATATTGGTTCTGTTGATCACACTAGTCTACTTTAATGGTTCACCAGGAAGTTTGTTTTGAAAAACTTTTATTTTGTAAAAAATGGCACATAGTCACACTTGTGGTGTTCCCGTCAAAAATGACAGGCCTATGAAAAATAGCTTATAAATCACTCATTTAACCACATTTTCACCCAATCTTGGATTCAATCTTTTTGTCAACTTGTTTTCTGTCAATTAGGACTGGTTTTATATTTCTATTTGCATCTAATTAATTGTGGGCCTCATTTATCTGAGAGTAGGCATCTAATTTTTTAAGTAAAAAAATGAGAACATCACAGTTCCAAAACAAAATGTCATAATATTTTGTCTGGAAGGTGTGATGAAACAAGAACATGAAAGAGAGATTCTTTTGAAGCAGGGTCACTGCAGTCACAGCCAGTTTGTGCGTGAGTGTGAGTTTAGGTGTGTGAGTGTGTGTTCGAATGTGGTAATGTCAGATTGATGAATGGATATTAGATAAAAAAAATGTATCACTGTGAAAAAGAATGTTTCTTTCAGAAAATAGTTTGTGTGTGTGTGTGTGTGTGTGTGTGTGTGTGTGTGTGTGTGTGTGTGTGTGTGTGTGTGTGGCATACATGTATCCATGCATGCACATGTCCAATGGCTCTATGTCTGCAAGCACACATATACATATGTGAACATGATAAACATGCTCCTGACAACTAAATTTTTCTCTCATTTTCAGTCTCCCCCATTCACTTTCAATGACCAGGAGCTCGGATAAATGACTCCTACAATTAAACCGTTTGAAAATGAAATACAAAACCAGTCCTAATTAAAAGAAAACAAGTTGATAAAAAGATTGAATCCAATTTTTGGTGATAATATAGCATAACAACTGATTTATAAGATATTTTGTGTAGGCTCGTCATTTTTGACCAGGAACATCACAAGTGTGACTCTGTGTCATCTTGTACAAAATAAAAGCATTTCAAAAGAAATTTCCAGGTTAAACAGTAAAGTAGACTAGTGTGATCAACACTGCAATTTATTTTCAAATTTTTCTCAATATTGCCAAAATTATTAACAAATAATGTTTTTTTCACTCAAAAACTGAGGTGCATAAGCTCGGATAAATGACTCAATTAAACTGTTTGAAAATTGAATACAAAACCAGTCCTAATTGAAAGAAAACAAGTTGATAAAAAGATTGAATCCAATTTTTGGGGATAATATAGCATAACGAGGGATTAGGCATGTGCCGGTATCAAATTTTCATGCTGCGATTAATTGATTGAGCTTTTATCACGGTATACGGTAATATCACAATATTTTAATTGCTCAGGAGAAATGGATGGAGTGGTGGTGGTGGTGGTGGGGGAGGGAACAACTTGCATTAAAAAAACAACTTGCATTACAATAGGTGTAATTGCGATTGTCAAAACATTTGGTAACTAAACAGAATTTTACACAATTTTCATGATTTAAATTCTTGGGATTTGATTTCAATCTTGATTCAATATTGACTCTTTGGATAAAAATTAGGTAGGCTACAGTAGATAGCCAACATATAAATTTTTCTCAAGAAAAAATATATATATCTCACATAATGCTGTAAACAGACAGAGAGCCCTGTTAGCTGGTATTATTAAAGGTTAAAAATTAACAAATTAAATTAAATACAATTTGGCTTTCATTATAATAACAATTATGACAAGTAAAAATATAATACAAATGTAATATAGTGCATATATTTAGCAAAATACTCCTCTCTATAGCTATTTTTTTCTAGTCAACTAAGGTAAATGTAACATTCTGTGACATAATTGTTCACCTGCAGTTTTATTGACCTCTTTCCGTGGTTGAAAAACACTGATCGAAATTATGTAAGCATATCTTTCGGTAAAGTTGTACTGTATCTTTAAATAAAAAGTAACAGATGATCGGTTTACTTGAACTGAAGCGCTACAGCGATCGGTCACGTCACATTTACAAGCACCAAAACGGTATTTATTGTCTGAATTTCGTAATAAAATGGACAGAACCTGAGAGCTGAGAATTGTTTTCATATCAAAAGTAACCTGCTCTGATCTAGTAGTCTGTCGGTCTCCATGTTCTCTTTGCTCCGTGATTTTTCTCTGTGTGAGAAAATGGATGCGTGGCGCGAGAGTGTGTGAGAAGTGTAAATTGCGTGAGTCTCACGCTGAATGCGTAGAGTTGGCAGCCCTGCTTTTAGAAGGGGGATAAATCGTCGGCAGTGTTCCTCCTTCCGCCATGCTTCTTCTCCATGTGAGGATTGTTTACATTAGACTAGAGTGCGCACTGCGCCGCATGCACACAGTGCTTCTACATGTGGGGATTGTTTACATTCAGAGTGCGCACGTGTTTCGCGCAGCATATACACCGTGTTTGTTTAAGCGGTTGATGGAAAATAAACTAATGCGCGTTCTATAAATATAAATTCTGATCTATTATTTTTTACGGTATTTTGAAGTGCCCACGATAACAATATCGTGCATATTCATTACCGCGATTTATTGCATTACCGAATACCGGCACATGTCTAATACATATAATTAATTGCAGCTTTGAGAATAAAAACCAACCTGTTTGTTCCTCAGTATCTTCATGTTTGACTCTAAATGCTTCTTCAATCTTCATGTCTTCGCTCTCCTCTTTCATAAACACCATCTTTATAATAGTGTGTCTCTGTTGATTCTCCAGGAGTTTTTCTGTGTTTGAACACTTTGTCCTGTTTAAGATGAGAATAATTAATAGAAAGAAATATCAATGCAAACTAAATCTCTGTGCGTCTCAATCAGCTCCTAGTTCAGTAGTCAGTGCACTGGAATGAAAGAGGTAATAGACTTGACTAAAATATATACAAATTACACAGGACGTTCATATTTAGGCAAGCTACTTTTTATTTACATTTGGTATTCAATTATTTGTCCATCATATGTAATATATTACACTTTCATGAAATCATTCTCGGTTGTGATTCACTGGTTTGTGTTTGTTGTTGTTGTTTGTAGTATGTGTGCCGCTGAATCGAATCACTGAATCATTTCACAAATGATTTGATTCAAATGATTCGGATTCTCAGTTTCTGTCATCACTTCTTATCATCACACGATTGATTCATGATATAGAGAGCGAAATGAGACGCACATGCGCTGTTACTAAAGGCTAACACGTTATTTAACCAAGTAGCCTATCTAAATCACTAAATAAAGCATTGCAACGTTACATTTAACAATACTGCATTTATTTTACAAAGCTTGAAAAAAAAAACGCTTTGATTGATGTAACAGTTTGCATTATATAAAAACACAAAACTACAAACCTTTTGCAGACGAATCACAACAGTTGAGGAGCGCTGCGCGTCTTAAAGACGTCACATCATCAGAGCAAAATAAAAGTCCCATTGGTGCGCTTCTCTCTAGAATCACAAACACATCATAGAAATGTTGTATATAGAATCGAGTGTAATACCCATATGATGATGCTTTTCCAAAGTTATTAACATTGTAAATCTAGGAATACTTTTGTCTATTTATTTATTTATTTATTTTTTTAATTTAATGTACATTTAAAACACTATACTTTCTGTTTTATACATTGCCATTAAATTCACATAAAACTAGTTAATGCTGCTGTGTAACTGTTACAAAGAGGGTGCGATGGCAAATTTGATCTGTCACTCTTTCGACGATTGTAATCAATCTCTTGCTATTTTGTTTGTTTTTGTATTTATTCCTCTTTTGGAAAATCATTGAAAGAAATTTTATTTTTCTTTTGCTATTGGGGCAAATGAGGACACAAAAACATATTTGTGGCAATTTCCATTTACCACTAAAGAAGTTTACAAAAATATGACTATTTAATTTTCTGAGAACCCCATAAATGTAAAAAAGGATCTATATAAAGTCCCATTAGAAAAAAAGATCATGTAAATTTCTGAATGAATTTTGGATAAAGAGAGACAGATAAGAGAGACGCATGTGTAAAAAGCCATGTGGTATTCATCAAATTTATTTTCATATAAAAACAGCTGAAATTATATCACGGTTTTTAGCATCACAGCACGTGAGTGCACTGTAAAAAATTTGCTGTAGTTCTGCAGCTGGTTGCCAGTAACTTACTGTAGATTTTTAATTTATGTTATTTACTGGCAACAGTTTGTTCAAAGTTAAATGAACATTAAACATTAACAAGTCTTTGTCTTTACAGAATAAAACTATAAAATAACAGCCTAATGCAAAGCATTCTGGGAACCAGAAACCTTCATCAACCTTTTTCAGTTTTTTTCCTTCAGATTTTGGCTCCCAGAATGCTTTGCATGAGGCTGTTATTTTAGTTTTATTCTGTAAAGATAAAGACTTGTTAATGTTTAATGTTCAATTAACTTTGAACAAACTGTTGCCAGTAAATAACATAAATTTAAATCTACAGTAAGTTACTGGCAACCAGCTGCCAGTAATACTGTAATTTCTACAGTTTTTGTTTACAGTGTGTGAATAACGTGGTTTATACTGGATTATTCTGTAAACAGCTCCGTTCTTGTGATGGACTGGTTATACCAGCGTTTCCCTACTCCAGTCCTTGACCCACTGCATATTTTGTATTTGGAGTTGGGAAACGCTGGGTTAAACAATAAGTTACTTGGATGTAATCTTCAGGTGTTTTGTAGAGAGAGAGTCCGTGGATGTTGTTTCTGGGAGATTGAGTGGAATGGGATGTTTGGTGTGGAGATATCAGTCTCATATAAGAGCATCAGCAGGAAAGGAGAGGGTGATGAATGTGTGTTTGGACGTAATGATCAATCCTGGAGTTTGTTCTGCTCTCCCTCTAGATACTCATTTGTTCATAATAACAGACGGACTGAACTGTCTGTAGTGTCCACTGTCCAGCCATAGAATAGGAGTGGATGTGGATCACAGTGCAGGAACTCTGTCCTTCTCCAGCGTCTCTGACACAATGAGCCTCATCCACACAGTCCACACCACATTCACTCAGACGCTCTATCCTGGGTTTATGCATTTATTGGATCTTCAGTGAAACTGTGTTGATGAATCTGAATAGATTCTAGACATTGCTGTGTATTTCTCTGTATGTCTGCACTGCAGTAGTGTATTTGCACTGTCTGTACTCTCTTCTGCACTGGAAACTGTCGCTAAAACAAATTCCTTACTTGGCAATGAAGCTCTTTCTGATCTTCGGAAAAAAACAAAAAAGATTCTACCCATAATAGTTTGAGCTGCATGATAAATGAGTGTTAATGATTTGTTATGGTCTTATTTTTAGTTTTGTATATTGAAGATCTATTTTCTTTTCTAAGCTGACACTTACTATTACTATTTAAGATAATATGTGAAATATGTTTTTGTCAAAATTCATTGATTGAATATGAAAGTGTTGGGTTTGTTAGAGGTAAGGAGGTAACAAAGACATCTCAGTCATTTTCTACCATTTCCATTTATGATTAGTTGCTTATTTCTGAATGATCAGCAGAAGATTGCTTTACACTGGCATTTTGAATGAATGCTGACATCTCTGTTTTTGAAATTCTGTGTTTTCAGATTGCCTCTGTTTCTGTTGTTTTTTTGGTAGAGTTTTTTTTTAGTAGAAAAGCACACTTTTGATTGTAAGTATCAGTTTGATCAGTCCCAGAACTGGTCCTGCTTCCTGATCAGATTCATCTAACATGCATCTTCTCGATCACTCAGTTCATTTGGACACTTCTCATCTTCTATCAACAGTTCCTTTTCTGATGTGTCAAGCTGTAAAGTCTAGTTGAATAATTAATAGATGTATAGAAATTTCCACAATAAAGGTAAAATCTTTTAAAATGTAGTATGTTGTATTCAACAAATTGATGACTTTTAACAAAAATTACTTAAGTAAAAAGCAATAAGAGTAATTTGAAAAGACAAAAGTGTAATAAAATTGGAACATTTATCCAAAAAAAAAATTTTACACTTCAGATTAAATCAGTTTTTCAACATTGTTGTCATGATATTTCTCTATTCAAAAAGGGCCCTGCAGACATTTATTGCCATTTCATTGAGGATCTGAATTTGTAAGTCTATGTTTATCATATTTTAATTGTACAAGAAAGTGTGCGATAACTGTTAACTCACTGTCTTCAGTACAACAAACTTTAGGTATGGAGGATAAAGTGGAATACTTACACTAGTCTCTGTGTGGCGTGGCATTGTGTTTTTTAAGGAATTCTGTATTATTATGAAACCAGATCTGCTTTGCTGTAGTAGATGAATCTTCACTGCAGCTCATCTTGGGCTTCAGTAGTCAGCTGAACTGGGTACTTAATAAAGTCATTTGTTTCTTCACCTTTGAAATGAAAATGTAAATGTTTTTATAAATGTTTCATATCATGTTAAATGCGTGTTTGAGGACTCAGATTCCCCCAAATTTTTGAAAGGGAGTTGTTTTGGAAGTAGTGGGAAAAAAAATGCTGGAATCCTCTTTAGGGGTGAGTTTATCATTATCATTCACACGCTTTACATTTTCAGTCATTCCTTCAATTTGTCTCAGGTTACCTTTCCTTTCGGTAACACGAGAAGACTAGTTTTCAGTCAATACTCAACTGGTTATAAGACACACTTTGTTCTAATAAGCTAAAATAAAGTAAATGTTCTCAACTCAAACTTAAAATCATTACAGAATAATTAATATGTATATATACTTGTATCAGTAATGCATAAAAGTAAGGAAGATCAAATAAGATCAAGTTTGCATGAAGGTTTGTGAGAGACAGAAAAGTTGCAACTATGCAGCCTTTATCTTAGCATTTTTGATACAAACAAAACAAAAACAAAACATTTTTTGGTGGGTCACACTGTGGCCTCAGAGCTTCTCCCCTGCTGACAAAGAGATGTCTAAATAAATAAATGTCATAGTAATTAAGTCAGGAAATAAATAAATGTCGACATAATGCATTAATAAATATGAAATTAAATATTAAATGAAAGTAAATATTAACTGAACATGGAAAGTAACAATTGTGGACATAAACATTGTCATAAATACATAAATGAATAAATGAAAGAATGAATGAATGCATTTTGGAAAAATAAAATAATACATATATAAGTAATTAAAATTATAAATCACCATTTGTAAATATTTGTAAAAAAAAAAATAAAAAATCATTCTTTATATATACTTTTATATGTATTTCACCAAGAAAAATTATGACATAAGCATTGACATAACTTTTATAGTTCATATGTGTTTCCCTGTAGATATCTATGCACTCTTTGGATTGTAGACACAGAAGCGCGTGAACAGGACTTTTATTTTTGATCTGGTAGTGTGATGTCATGAGGCTGCGGCGCGCTCCTGCATCAGTAGCTGTGTTTCCATCCACCTACTTTTATGCGCATTTTGGAATATCGCATAAATATCTCTGAATGAAAACGCGAAAATGTGCTTAAATTCTGAAAATGTGCATAAAAAACTTATGCGCACAACTAAGTAGGATACATTTTTTTATCCGATAAGAAAAAATGCGCATAAACTATGATGGAAACACTTTACCGAATAAATTCCTCCATGCGCATTAAAAAAGTCATGTGACTTTGCACGCTGGAACGGGATTTGACTAACCAGCGGACCCATCTTGTTGCACAGCATCAGAAATGTTGTTTTGGTCATTCTGAAATGTTTCATGTCACTTGCCCACCACGGCACCATCCCTGCGGTTGTTTTGATTATTTTATAGAAATAAAAATCATTTAGTTCAGTTAGAGAACAAACAGTAGGCTACAATTAAAAACTGGTATGAGTCCGATTTCATTTATCACATGAGGAGTAAGGTGAGAAAGGCAAGACGTTGCCGAAAGATTTAGTTTTAAAAGTATTTTGGATTTTAAAAAGGCCTGTTGACTGTTTTCATTTATCTAAGGTGATTTTGGAAGCTCATTGGAAGAACATTCGTTTCTTATTAATTTGTTTCCACCGTGATGCCGATTTTCAGTAGGTCTATTTCTCATAATTAAACTTTGTGGAAGTTATTTAACAATTATTTATTTGTTTTTGTTCATAAATTAATAATTCTATGTTTAAAATAGACTAAGTGAGTTTGTCGTATAACAGTACGATTGTTGTTGTCCATTCAATCAATTGACACCGAACTGCCGCTAAATCGAAAGTGAAAGTAAAATGCTTACGGACATTTAGAAGCTTTTAAAAGCGAATAAAAGCGTGGAAACGAGAGAAAACTGTCCCTCAACCTTTCCCTCGGTGATACTGGTACTGCCCGTGTTGTCACATGTCAATTAACCAGTGGGGAAATCTGAAAATTATTATTTTCATGACTTCACCTATTTATATATATATATATATATATATATATATATTTACTGAAAGTTTATCAGGAAGTGACGATTTTGTTCTCTTTGTCTCGTTGGATGGAAACGGTGCTTTATGCGCAAATGTTTTATGCGACGTTCCAGTTTTGCGCACAAGTTAAATTCGCATTTTTGGATGGAAACATAGCTAGTGAATGCTTTCAGTTGAAGAAAGGTTTGTAGTCTTAATCATTTAAAGTGTTTAAATTCATGCGCGTTCAGTCTATTTTATATGGTTTACAGGCGATTTAAACTTTATAATTATTGCATGTAATATTTGATATAATAATGAACGTTATTTTGTGAGTAAAGCGCATCCACAGATCAGTCTGATTTCTGAATCAGTTGATTCACAAAATGATTCACTGTTTCGAATCGCCGCTCGCTGAGAGACCTGCTGCTCAAAACAGAGTAAATACAACGAGAACAAACTCAAACATGAGAAATGACAACTTTGACAAACACAAATGTTTGGTTGTTTTAATGACAACTTTTAAATACAATAGCAATTTTTAAAGTGTGTGATCGATTAAATGTAATATAGGCTACTAATCATTAAATGTTAATCAAAATGGAATAGTAAGTTAAAAGGTTTGAGTGTTTGTTAAATCAAATCATTTAAGTCCATTAACTATCACTCTGATTCCCTTACTAGTGCACTGACTACTGAACTAGAGCTGACTGAGATGCACACAGAGATTATTTTTTTTTTCTTTTTTTTATATTTCAGTTAAATACTCTCATCTTAAACAGGGCGTTTCCAAACAGAAAAAAACTCCCGGTGGAGCAACTGAGATCCACGTGACACTATTATCAAGATGGCGTTTTATTAAAGAGGAGAGTGAAGACATGGGCTGCGTCCGAAATCGCCTACTCAATGAGTAGGTACTTAATTTCAATAAATACTTACTTAACGAGCGCTAAAAGAGTACCTACTCAACAGCCAAATCTCGTTGAGTATGGATGCGTTCCGCCATGTTGACGTTATCATGTGACCTATGACGTTATAACAAGCGCAACATGAAATGATATGAGCGACCGATTTAATTCATCTATCTGTAAACATTTTGATGTTGATGAAATTTGCTTATTTTGGATTGATTGAAGTTTTTATATTTTTAACAATACTAAAATGACTAAAACCCCCAAATTTGTTGTCTTGAATATGTTAATGGGCAAAATTGTGCAAAACTAGCTTAGATCTGATTTGTTTTCCTTTTTCTTGCTGAATTTCTCTGTCCTTTCATCCCTCCCAGCCGGCATTTCAACGTTGATTCACCGTTGAAACAACGTCAGGTACCATGGTTGGATCAACGGTGAAAAACCTTTCGGATTTGCAAAAATTTTCAACGTTGACATTGTGACGTCTTTTCAACGTGGAAGTAACAACGTTGATTCACCGTTGAAATCGCGACTTTGTTTCACCCTCCTACCTTTCGGATTATGGTCATCTGTCGACGTTGGATCAACGGTGAATAACCTTTCGGATTTGCAAAAATTTTCAACGTTGATATTATGACGTTGATTCGCCGTTGAAATCGTGACTTAGTTTCACCGTCTTATGTACCTTTCAGCAACGGTGAATACACAACTGCACATTAAATTACAACCATTTCACATTTAGATCAACACTGTACGTACATGTTAGTTAAAAATCAAATGACTAGCAGCAATGGTATCAACTTCAATAAACTAACACATGATCAATATTGTAAAACAAGTTTTATTTTGGAAACATACACTGTAAATAAAAACCTGTCGAAAACATTTTCCAAAAACAATACAAATACATGAATTCTGCTCACATGTTACTGTATCCCAGTTTGTGATGAATACAAAGTAATAAGACTTTAGACATTATACATTACCATTCAGAAGTTCTCACAGTAAAATTTTAAATGTTTTTTTAAGTCTCTTCTGCTCACCAATCCAAGTACAGAAAAATTGATTAAAATATATTTGTACTATTTGAAATGTTTTTCATTTGAAGATATTTGAAAATGTAATTTAATCCTGTGATGTCAAAGCAGAATTTGTATCAATACTCATGATCAAGTCACATTCACCTTCAGAAATCATTCTAATATTCTGATTTGCTGCTCAAAAAAAAAAAAAAAAAAAAAAAAAAATGTTGGAAACAGCTCAGTGGAATTCTTTCAGTTTGCTTTGATGAAATGAAAATGAAACAATTTATCTGATATAGAAATCTATTGTAATATTATGAATGTCTTTATTATCACTTTTGATCAATGTAAAGCATCCTTGCTAAATAAAATTACAAATGCTTTTTATTTCAAGTAAATGCTAATCTTTGGATCTTACTATTCATCAAAGAATCCTGAAAAAAAAATCTACTGCTTAAATATTGATAATAATAAATGTTTCTTGAACAGTATATTAGAATGATTTATAAAAGATCATGTGACACTGAAGACTGGAGTAACAATAAGAAATTACATTTTAAAATATTTTAAATAATATTAAAAATTATTTTAAATAATACAAATATTATAAAGCAGAAGGAAATTTAATAAAAAAATAAATTAAAAAAAACTTACTGTTCAAAAACTTTTGACTCGTAGAGTATTTTTTTTCTGATACTGAAAAAAAACACACAGATGTCAGGGTTTAAACTTCTCCAAATCCCTAGACCCCAGAAGGTTAAAGACTCAAAGTTTTTGTACAATAACATGCATATTTTGCGCTGCACAAGAGAAACCTTTTTTGACTAAAACCACTTGATCTCTTATTTGGTGGTTTACTAGTTCTATGAAAACAGGTTTACAGATGTGTAACAGGTTTACATTTGTGCAGTGCAAATGGGTAAAAGACTTTGAGAATGGAACCTGCAACAGAAACCATGTCGTGGTAAAGGGGTAAAAAGCAATCGCCTTACATTTCATTTAAGGTATTTCCTGTGTAAAGAATTTTATTTATTATTTTAAGCCAACATGTTTCTTCAAATTCTGATAAAAACAACAGCCTTGTGCATATATCATGGTTGTGCTTCGGGTGATCTTTGAAAGAGTCCCAGCTCTGGGTCCTTTCTGATGCTGTCCTCTCCTCTCTCCCCCACTTGTGTGCTTTCTGTACTGTCCTGCATAAACAAAAACACCAAAAATAAAATTTCATAAAATACCAATGTTGATACTGTTGAATATCTTTAACTAAAAACACTCAATACAAAACAAATCTTATACAATATTTTTTACTTTACAGTCCAATAACAGTGGAGTTGGAAACAAAGTGCACAACACTTCATTAAACACATTTTGGTGTATTCAGATTAAAATTTAAAACAACATGGCTTAAATCACAATTCTAACAAAACAGTGTACTTAGTGAAACAAGTAAAATCATATTGTGTACATTTGTATTACATTAAATAAACTTATAACAAAGGATCAATGAATCTCTACCAGAACTGACAGTGCAAAGTAGCAGATGAACAATTCCTTACCAAACTGCCAATAAACTGGATCCTTAATCAGTCCCTCCAGGATTTCACGATTTTTTTTTGTGATTTTTGCGATGAAAATTATAAATTTTGTGGTGGCAAGTCCTAGAAATTTGCGAAAAATTTTGCGATTAATTTAATTATTTAATTTATTTATTAATAATTAGGATATCACATTTACCATATTAGGTATTATTTTAGAGGCTCAATTATCATACATAACACAAATCAAAAATAAAATTTGTTTATTCTGATACATTTGAACTTTTAAAATAACCTATGGGCAATATTCTTATGTGACCTTTGTAAACATTAACAGCAGGTGTAGAAATTTATACTGTACATAGCCTACTTCATTTCAGTCGCATCTCAGGTGCTTTTTACATTTTGGTAGCCCAAAATTAATTGAACTAGCCCAAATAAAAAAGCTTTTTAATTTTTTTTTTTTTTAAATATAGAAATTCAAACAGGAGTCTAAATGTCAATCAAATATGTTTTCAATACACAAATATAAACAAATATCAAGGAAGGAATTTTATTTCACTCTTTAGTGTATCTGCATAATTTTTTAATATAAATTTAAAGCAATGTATGATCCTTTTTAAGAGCTGCACAAGTAAAATGAACAGAATGAGTGGGGTTGGACAATGTAAGGTAGAATTTTAGGTCATAAAATTACATGATTTATTATTCAGATACAAATTCACACAAAAACAATATCTTATACAATGGCATTTCAGCCTTTATACCATTAAAAGGGATAAATCTATATAAAAGTATATAATTTATCATATTTAAAACAAATTACTGTCTTAATTGTTTAGATTTTTTAGAAGGCACATTAAAAACCCTATGTGTTTGCTGCATAAAAACAGCTGAAAAATGTATTGGAAAAATTTCTAAAAAAATTAATATTAAAAATTCTGTCACAAGGGGGCGCTTTAGGAGCGCTGAAATATTATCGTTCCCCTAGTAACGGCTGTATACAAATCAGCTTTAACGCTGTTTTATCAGCATGAAATGAAAATTACAACGACACGTTTCTTAGGACAGTCGGTTCTTCTCAGATACATTCATTTAAAGACATCAGTGCTGCGTTTTGACTTTGAAATGTGCAGGGCTCATATTTATTCAATGACATCACTGCCTTTAGAAGTTTTATCCAGCCCTATCGTGATTCGTCTTTCCGTCTTTTTATATATATATATCTTTTTATTATTGAAATATTTGAATAACCATTTTTTGCGGTTATTTTGCGGTTAAATGACAAATTATGCAGGATCGCAAAAAAATGCGACATTTTGTTGATTTTGCATTAAATTCAGCGATCGCAGAATCGCGAAAAACTGGAGGGACTGCTTAATGACTCTACAATGGGAAAGAATAAATGGTTTACTGAAATTTTCTTAAAAAGCTGTTTTTCGTTTTAAACCATTCCTTTAAACAATCTTAATTCATTTTAATTATAAAGACATTTGCCGTTATATGATATTCAGAAAAGAAAGATAAAGTATGTCATCTTTAGGACTGTTATTATAGGATTAAAATGTAAACACACCTGCAGTAATGCATGGCATTTATATCGAAAAATGTGAATCTCTAAAAGACAGACATTAACAAATACTAGCAACACACAACAACAGCAGATACATATAACTTACGACCAGATGAGCTAATATTGCTAGCGCTCTAAATGCGATTAGCATCTAACTTTTGCTGTCTGTGATAATAAAGCAGCACAAACACACACTCAAGTATTTAACTTCTGCAGTTTACATGTCCTTTACCAATTTGTAAACTCTTGTACTATTTTTTAAAAGGTAACGTTAATAATAAATACTTATTGTCTTACCTGATTTAGCCAGTGCTGTATGTTTTCAGAGACTCGCAGCTCACGTCTATTTCCTCTGTGTTCCGGTTTTTGTTCTCCGTTGGGATCTCACAATTCAAATACGCTCAAAATAAAAATATAACAGGAAAATATAAATAATTCGTGACCAACTAAATAATTTCGGTGAGCAGCAGCTCTCGTACAGACTATGCAACTCACAGCCTCACAAGAAAATGCGGTAACGGTCGAATTTTTTTAAATTTCAAAGGCCCGCGCAGTTCCACCTGTCAGTTTCCTGAATGACAGCCAGATGAACCAATCATGATCAAAGCAGTAAGGTAAAACAACCAATAGGAATTGTTTCAGCATGTGGTAGCGAAATGTATTTAGTTTTATTTTTGGTGATGATATTTAACATATACACTTATATTTTATAATAAGTTTCATGAAATAATAATGTCCATAATCATTTAAAAGGCAAACATTTCTTTGTATGCTGAAGACATATGTTGATTTATAAGTTAACCTTGTTAATTATTATTATTATTAATATTATAATTTAAACACTTGCTTTTGAAGGCAAATATAACCGTTTAGCATTCAAAGTTTTATTAAAGTTGTTTTACCGTTGAAACAACAACCGACCTAATTTCAAACAAATTTCAACGTTGAATTTCGGTCATGTGTTGACTGATCTTCAACCATTTAGCATTCAACGTCACATCAACATTGTTTCACTGTTGAAACAACAACTGACCTTATTTCAACCAAATTTCAACGTTGAAGGTCGGTCATGTGCCGGCTGGGCTGAAACTTAAAACAATAATAAACAAATAACAAAAACAAATGCAATTTTTAATTCATTGCGATTTTATGAATATTCAAATATATTTAATATTTTTTTCTGTATCTAATCTTGTACTATGTACGCAAACCTTTTATAGTTATGTTTTCTGTCATGATTGTTCTTTGTTAAAGATACTTAAGTCTTTCCCTGAGATTGTATGGAATTATAAATTCTGCAGTAATAATAATACAAAAATTTGAGCGACAGCGACACCTCATGGCATCAGTAACATGACAACCCTAGTACGCTCTCCTCCATGTTTACAACATCTGCACAAAAGAGACGTTGATCAGTTTCTCAAAGATCTTACCTTTGGAGAAGACTGTTGATTTTACACTCGGAAAATTTAAGTATTACTATTTAGAAATTAAAATAGCCTAACTTTAGAATGCATTGCTAGCCCACTCCAACACGTACCATCATCAATAATAATGATAAATGCTGACTAATAATTAATTATATTTTTAGTTAAACAAGCATAATGTTGTTGTTTTTTTTCAATGAATTAATGAATAAATGCATACGCTTATGAAAATGTTATATTTTATTTACTGACAACATCAGGGAACATGAATAAATTAGTAAAATAATAAAAGTAACCATGAACATAAATAAATAAACATGGAACAAAGCTTTATTAAACATATTGGTCTTCTAGTCTTTTTGATGAAGAGACCGCAGCAACATCTGGTCCAGATGAGACAAAGGGCAGGTGTAGTGATGGAGGGTCTCATTTCCAGGATGCTGCTGTGGATTTCTCCTTTCTTACTGCACACACCAGTCTGCAGACATTTCAGATCATACAAAGATGCACAAATATAATACAAAAACTGTCATTTTAACAGCACAGTGTCATTAGATCTCTGTATTGAAAGTTACAAAATGATCAATCTTTATATTAAGTTTCGGATTTTACTTTTCCCCAAAAATGCTACAGTCACCTTTCCTTTTAGGTCCTGCTCCACCACAAAACATCTGCAACAAAGTCACATAAATCAAGAATCAGAAAAGTTCTGTTATAGCTCTGTTTGAAATGAGTTTGAAGTTCAGTTAGGCCTACTATATGTTTATTTACATTACTTTCATTAATGTAAAGCAGTGACAGTGAATTCTCACATAACGTCCATCACTCACTCAGATGTTTTATGTTGTGTGTTGCTGTAGTCTAGAACATTTTCCTGTCATTTGTTAAATAGACATTTATTAAACGTCTTTAAAATGTATATGTTTTATGTAAATCCGCTTTTAAAGACGTGCGTGTGCTACCTGAAGCTTAATGTTCGCTATACGTCATAAAACATGTTTTAACAGCGAAATCACAAATATACTATAGTCTATAGCATACTGTATAACATCTTGGCACCTTATGCAAATCAACAGTTTACGATAAAGTAGCTCAACAAATATGATTTTTAAGACAGGGAACCGTGTTTTGGTTGTAATACTCACATTTGTAAACACCCTCGTAGTGGTTCTCAATCACGTTCGATGATGACGTTTTGGCCTCCTGTGGACTCCTGGGATTGAAAAGTATCCATCGATGAAGACTTCAGAATCTGGGCTGAAACAGTAGGACATCCGGGGATTTCTCGCCTACTCTTTTGTGAATACTGAGGTTTCGGACGTACTTCTTTCTTCACGTACTCTTTTTTTCCTACTATATAGTAGTTAAGTAGGCATATTCGGACGCACTTTAAGTAGACGTACACCCGAATCTCGCAAGAATTAGTGCATTCGCCTACTAATTCTCGCCTACTCTTTTATAAAAGGTGTGTTCGAGCTCATGCTGCGCTGCGCAGACCGATCGGCGAGATTAGCCGAAAGCAGTCGGGGAGGAGCTGAAAACGGAGCCGTGAAGTCGGACAAATTGGAGATCTCGTTGCTCCCTCAAACATGGCAGATCACGTGGCGTTTGCCTACTTTATTGCAGATGAACTGGAAGCTATAGAAATACCTTTTTTTGTTGGAAGAAATGCAGCACATGCAAGTAAAGCAGCAACTACAGATTTCAGCATCAATCAATGTTGACCACATTACATTGAATGTCTGTGACATTTTAGTTATTCCATAAAAAATATTACTTAAATATGCAGCTGAATACTATAAGTGGTCTGTATGAAAAAAGTACAATAATAAACTTATGCACAAATCCAATATAAAGAATTTAAGGGGAAAAAAATTACTGCAGTCTACAGATCGTAAACTATTTACGAAATGGCACGAAACACGTGTGATCATCGTCATGTGGTGAATGTGGCCAATCATGAGAAGCTGTGACGTCATCACAGCCTGGCGCAGTCCCTTATGAAATGTTGCGCTGGCTGAGCAAGCCGGCTGTTCTCGAAACGCTCTCGTGTTACTTTGATGCCACACGTGAACGTCACGTAGCGTCGGCGCCGGTTCAAGTCGGACAAAATTTCTAACCGGCATGCACTACTTCAAGTCAGCCGCCGATCGGTCTGCGCAGCGCTGCATGAAGTCGAACGCACCTAAATACTTAGGATTCGGACATACTTATTTGCTCGCCTACTGCTTTTCCCTACTAAATAGTAGAGAAGTAGGCGATTTCGGACGCAGCCTATTATTTTGATCTGGTGGTGTGACGTCATAAGGCTGCGCCGCGCTCCTGCATCTGTGTTTCAGCTGAAGAAAGGTTTGTAGTCTTAACCGGTTAAAGTGTTTAAATTCATACCAAGCGGTCATTCTATTATATGGTTTACACGAGATTTAAACTGTATAATTATTGAATGCAACATTGTAAAATTTTATCTAATAATGACCGTTATTTGTGTGAGTAAAGCGCATCCACAGATCAGTCTGATTTCTCTCTCTGTTGGTGATTCAGAAACACGAATAAACTCCGAGTCAATTGAATCGGTTGATTCACAAAATGATACACTGTTTCGAATCGCGGCACGCTGAGAGACCTGCTGCTCAAAACAGTGTAAATGCAACGAGAACAAAAACAATGACAGCTTTTACAAACAACTGCAAATGTTTGGTTGTTGTAATGAATGAAAACTTTAAAAGACAATTTTAATGATTAACGCAATATACTAAATGCAATATACTACTCATTAAATACTTGACTGAATAGTAAGTTGTGAGTGTTTGTCTAATCAGATCATTTTTGTCCATTAACTATCACATTGACTGCCTTACCAGTAGGGCTGCAACTAACGACTATTTTAATAGTCGACTAGTCACCGACTATTGAAACGATTAGTCGACTAATCGGATGATTATTTAATTTTTCTAAAATTTAGCATGAGATTGCTTTAATTATGTGGAAAATGATAGTAAACAAGAAAGAAGGGGGTACTTCAATGAAAAATGCATATTTTATTGAACTTTGCTGCTGATAGGCCGATTCATACGAAAGTAAATAAAAATGCCCTGTCTAAAACCAATTAGGCACAGTGCTCGGTCAGTATAGACATAAATGCATAAATAAAGAAACTATCATTTTTTTTAAAGGACAGGCACATTTGTTTTATAAGAAAAAATAAATTAAAATCAAACATTTTCTTCCTGTAAACCAGGGGCAGCCACATTAGCAGCAATAAAACAGTAAACAAAAATGTACATCCAAAACAAAACGTATTGGCTTCCATGTTATTTAAATCTTACCGAGGCGAGCCAAACTCCGTTTCATTCAACTGTCCGACGTGCTTTCTCTTTAAATGTTCGTGCATCACCGAGGTGCTGCCGTGATGCGCAAGGACTGCTTTGCAAACCATGCAGGACAGGTTTTTATTCGCCGTAGCAGGCTAAAATGCTCCCAAACTTTACGCCTGTTTCACACATACTCAGTCTGCAGTCCGTGTACGTTACGTATGCTGTGCAGAAGCAGCACGAACTCGTTTTGCTTTCACACAGAACGCTTTTGCAGTTCGTGCGTTGTGAACGCTAATCCGACATGGGTGCAGAAAAAATACGCAGCTCATACGCACTGCAGACGGAATATGTGTGAAACGGGCGTGTTTTGGTACGCGCAGCTGCTGCCATGGACGCCGCCATTTCTGTATGTTATCGCTCAGCATAGAAGCTAATGCGCATGTGCGACTCTCGGCAGAGAGATGCCTCACTCGGTCGGAAAAAACATGTCTGGCGACAACATCGACAATGAAATTCATTGTCGACTATTTCTATTATCGATTTTTGTCGACAATGTCGATGAATCGTTGCAGCCCTACTTACCAGTGCACTGACTACTGAACTAGAGCTGATTGAGTCATGCACAGAGATGTATTTCTTTTTTCTTTTTCTTTTTTTTCTGTTAATTTTTCTCATCTCGAACAGGACAAAGTTTCCAAACACAGAAAAAATAACTCCTGGTGGAACAACTGAGATCCACGTGACACTATTATCAAGATGGCATTTATTAAAGAGGAGAGTGAAGACATGAGGATTGAAGAAACATTCAGAGTCAAACATGAAGATACTGAGGAACAAACAGGTTGGTTTTCATTCTCAAAGCTTAACTGTCCTCTACATTTTCTCAATTCATTTGTTGTTTGGCGGGTGTTTTTCTACACTGTCTACCTTCCTGCAGCTTTCTTTTTTGGAAGGATTTCAGCTTCATTTTTTTCTTAAAGTTCTCTTGAAGTCCATTTTCTACTCTTATATTTCTCAGATTTAAAAACAGCATTTAAAGACTTGTGTCTCATTTAATATTTTAATGTTTATGTTCAATGCAAGCATTGAGTAAAACTTTCATATATAAATGTCACATACATGTGGTCTAACTTGCTCTGATGTAATGATGAAGTATGCAAAATAAAGTCTGGCGACAGCCTTTGCTTTCACTCGACTAGTGCTGCCCCCTTAATAGTTTACTGAACATTAGTCGTCGAGAAGAGGTTTAGTCAATTAAAATTTCATTAGTTGGTCAGTCACTGAAAAAATGGTCAATGTCAACGATGAACAGGTTGTTAACAGCTGGTCCTTAAGATAGGCCTATTTACAATATATCTGGCAGGAAATTCAGACATTCGCCTATCATTCATCAACCTCACATACTGTATGGCTTATCATTTGAAAGTGAAGCATGTAAATAAGCTGCTGACTGCTTCCTCTGGTGACTCATGCTGGACTGGAACACACCAGTTTATCAGCCACATCAGTATTTAAGGTGCTTTTCCTAACACTCTTTACAAGTTTTGCCACTTGTATGAGAGCTTTCTCTACATCAGCATGAATATTTGTTGCATCTTTTATGGTGAATTTGGCTTCTGTCTCGTTAAGAGCATTTGGCATCAGAGTATCACGTACTGTACTGTAGGGGTGATAATCTCACTGGTTTCACAGTTCAATTTAATTATGATTATCATGTCAGTAATTCAATTCGATTCAAAATTATGATGCTATGATGCTAATGTAATCTATTGAAAAAACTATGTGAGTGGCATTGCAGGAGTTTCTGTCCACCATCCGGCTCATTGTTATGTTGGCTTGGAGAAGCCAACATATTGTTATGCTATTTAAACTTATTATTATTATTATTATTATTATTATTATTAAAATTCTTCTGAGACTAAAATTCTATACGCTACTCCTCCTAGAGCTTTAAGGCTACAAGCCCCAAACTCGGCGGAGCCCTGGGCCCTGGTCACGAAAGTGTTGCTATATCTTTTTGGAATGATCAGACTTACAGTTGATTTAATATTAATTTTTTTACATGAAAAATTTCTATAGGATTTCAATGGGCTGAGAAAAAATGCGCTATCTAGAGGCGCAATACCTCTCCACTGAAGAGGCGGGACTCAAACCTCTTACTTACAGTCACTCTGAAATCGGTGGAAATACAAATAAATACCGCTTTTTAAAATTTAAATATTACAGCGATTTAACTCTAAATACCCATTACAACACATCAACAGCTAAATTCAGTGGTTTGTGAGCAGTTCTTGTAAAAGAAAAGCTTGCACCCTTCAGCGAGTATACAAGCCGTCAGCACGAACTCTCTCTGTATGTGCTCATAAACAAAATAATTTGCACGAATTAGAACGCCTTTAAAATTAATATATTTCAGCGATTTATTTGTAAATACCCATTAGCCTTTTGTGATCTGTTTTATTTCAAAGTTAAGTTAGCTCCGAGCCGTGAAGCTCGTCTGTATAACACACATTTGCTGAAGACAGTGCTTTAACGTTACCCGACTGAGAATTATACATGACTGCACGTCTTTTAAAAGCATTTAAATAAAAACACTCCAGCGATCCAACACAATAAATATACAAGAATATTTTAAAGAACAACATTAGCTGCAAATGAGCTATTCAATAGGTTTCACTAACGAACATGTTACCAAGCTGTGACCCACACTTTCACTTTGACTTCGGTGGAAAATGCATATAAATAACGCCTTTAAAATTACAATATTCCAGCCATTTAATTTTAAATACCCATTAGAACACATCAAGACCTGAATTCAGCTGTTTGAGCGAATTTATTCAAAACCCTAAGCATTTCCTTCACCGCGTAAAGATTGCTTTCAACGAGTAACTTATACATGGAGACGAACGATATAATTTGCACGAATTAGAACGCCTTTAAAATTACAATATTGCAGCGATTGAATTCATTCCACCCATTAGAAAATATCAACAGCTAAATGCAGTTGTTTGTGAGTATTTTTTTTTTCATACAGAGAGCGCTGTGTTCAGTGTAGACATGAGCTCCGAGATGTCCGTCTGAGAATTATACATGACTGCACGTCTTTTAAAGGCATGTAAATACAAACACTCCAGCGATTGCACACAATAAATATAGAAGAATATTTTAAAGACCTGCATTGGGTGCAAATGACTTTTTTCATAGGCTTAACTAACTAACAGGAGATGCACGGCTGCATTTATGTGTCTGTTAACAAAGACATCATTTGCACGTCTTTTAAAGGTATTTTAATACAAACACTCCAGCGATTCCACACAATAAATATAGAAGAATATTTTAAAGACCTACATTGAGTGCAAATGACTTTTTTCACAGGCTTAACTAACTAACATTGAATGCACTGCTCAGTCTTCATCTGCATCAAAGACATCATTTGCACGTCTTTTAAATGTATTTAAATACAAACACTCCAGCGATTAAACACAATAATAGTAGAGTAATATATTACACAGCTTAAATGCTTGCTTATTTCTGCTTTTAGGCTCAACCGCACAGCAACGCGTCATGGCTTTCAAGCACCCGCTGCACACTTGTTGTATGGCAAGCCGTTTTAACCTAAAAACACATAAATCCTCTATGGCAAGCTGTTTTAGCCTAAAATATACTAAGCATTACTTATCGTAATAGCATTTTTACTAGTAACAATTCAATCAGAGAGCTCTAAGTGTTCTGGGCTGGCCCTTTTGCCCGAAGGCTGCCCGGTTTGCTTCTCCAAGCCAACATTTAAAGTTTGTCATCGAACTTTAGCTTCTAGTTATCCCTGGTGTGCACTGGCCCAACAGTGGAAAAGCAGCTATTGTCAACATGGATGTTACAGACTTATCCCCAGGATATGAGTTCTCAGATCAGCAAATTCAGGCATGAAATCTCATCTTAGAAGATCTATAAACTGTAACAATGGCAATAGGGACCCTCAAAACAAGACATTCAAAATAATTAAAATGCAGAATGACCGAAGGATTTATTTTGAATTGTTGTTAAACAGCACAATAATAACTGCGTCCCCTTCCACAGACATGGGGACCAAACAATCAATAGCCAGTAACAATAAGCCTTTCTGACTGTCTGTGCCATGTTTCCATTAAGCACACCAAGTCAAGTTTTTCTTTCATGATAATATCCAATAAAATCACTGTCTTTTTGGTGTCAATTTGACTCAGCATGAGCTGAATTAGAGAAAAAAAAACTAATCATTTTGCTTCTGTGGTTCAATAATTATTAGCCTAAACTTGAGTGCAAATTTTAACTGTTGGCGGCACTAGAGGGTTTGGGTTTGAGTTAGAGACTCCAAACTTGGTATTGTTCATGTTGAGATTGAGATTCACAATCTTGCAAGCAGTTCAACAGGCTGCCATAGACTCGAGTGAAAGAAGAAGAAAAACACCAGTGATTACAGTAGATGCCTGCCTTCGGTGCTTGGCACCTAATTAATTAGATCTCCTGGCACAAACTATTTTTTTTTTTTTTTTTTTAAATAGAGGGTTTCAATGCAATCTTAATAGTGTTTGAGACATCCTAAGTAAGAGAAGAGTTAGCAGTATTGAGAATGGTTTCTCAGATTACATTCAACATCTTCTGCAGTTGCTTAGTGGATATAGAATATTGTTTGATATATATTGTTAGTTTGTTTTGACACTCAAAATGTTTTGATGTCTGTTATTTTGTGCCATTAAACTGGGGTTAACTTTTTTTTTTTTTTTCACCTTAGACCTGATGGCACTGAAAGAGGAGAGTCAAGTACTGAATGAAATGGAAGAGAAAGATCATGATTTCAGAAATAGAGGAAAATATTTTAGTTGTTCACAGACTGAAAAGACATCCTCAATAAAAAGAGCTCAAAAGACAGAAGAGAAGCCATACACATGCCAACAGTGTGGAAGGAGCTTCACTCAACCTGGAAACCTCGGTGTCCACATGAGAGTTCACACTGGAGAGAAACCTTATGCCTGCCAACAATGTGGAAAGTATTTCCGTCATAAAGGAAATCTTAAAGTACATGTTTTAATGCACACTGGAGAAAAACCTTACACCTGCCAACAGTGAGGAAGAAGATTCTACCAGAAAGCACAACTTAATTGCCACATGACAGTTCACACTGGAGAAAGGCTTTTCACCTGCCAACAGTGTGGAGTAAGTTTCAACCAAAAAGAAAGCTTTAACAGACACATGAGAATTCACAATGGAGAGCCTTATATGTGTGATCAGTGTGGAATGAGTTTTGATCAACATGAAAACCTTGAAGTCCATAAGAAAACTCATGAAGAGAGTCCTTATACATGCTCTGAGTGTGGAACGTGTTTCCGTCAAAAACAACACTTTGAAGACCACATGAGAATTCACTCTGGAGAGCAGCCCTACACATGCCCTCAGTGCGGAAAGGGGTTTAATTATAGACGACACTTTGAAGACCACATAAGAGTTCACACTGGAGAGAAGCCTTTCACCTGCCAGCAATGTGGAAGAAGTTTCAACCAAAAAGGAAACCTTAACAGGCACATGAAAGTTCACTCTGGAGAGAAGCCGTTTATATGTGGTCACTGCGGAAAGAGTTTCAGAAATAGAGCAGCACTTAAATACCACGTGAGATTTTTACATGTGAAAGAGAATGAAAAAGACTTTGTAAGCAGTACTGGTGATAGTGAAAAAGAATAAATTAATTGAGAAGGGATAAAAAAAATTCTAGTGCAATTTAAAGAGGAGTTGAAGCAAGCAGATGAGATCAAGTGTGCAAAAGTACTTGAAGATGGAGCATTGTTGGTAATATGTAATAGTAAACAACAGAGGAATAAAGTGATAACAGTGACAATAGTATGTGAGCAATGATTCTAAGTTGCAATCAAATAGGAAATAAAATATGGAGGCGTGGAGTAATAACTGGGGTCCCATTAAGTATGAACATGGGGAAATGTAGAAGGAAATGTAATAAAAGCCAAATGCTAACAGATGACTAGATTGTTTTGTTTTCTCACCTGAACTCTTTCTTCCTGTCAGTTTGTCTGTCATGTTTTTTTTTTTTTTTCTTACTATTTTTGTAAGAAGATTTTCCTTTTGACTGCTTGGGAACACTTTTTTCAAAGTGAACTTTTTTAAAGTGACGTGATCCAAGAATCATAACGTCATCTGTGACACGAGTACCCATCACTATTTCGCCTTCCTAGTGGGCGAAAGCAGAACTCACTTCATAACTGGCGTACATGGGTGGGCCAAATTAAAATGAGATGAGTCTCCTGTAAAATTCACTACAACACAATTCAACTATATATATAATATATATATATATTTTTTGTTTGTTTGTTTGTTTGTTTTTTATCCAAACATTAGACATATTGTGTCTTTAAGGACCACAATTTCAATATGTATATTTGTATGTGTATGTTCATGTGTATTTGCTGCCTTTTTTAAACATTAACATAGCGCTTAACCTTAACTTTTCCAATTGATGATTCAACTTTTACCCTTCAGTGTATTCCTATCCCTTTTGTGGAAAGCTCAAAGTATCCTCATGTATGAAAAAAAGCTCTGGAGTACAATAGACCACTATAATGGCATTGCTGACCTGGGGTACAAGATTTCACTGTGCTGCAATAAGTTCTATGTCTCTTGTATCTGTGATAAACATCTTCACATATATATAAAAAATACTGAGGTAAAAACAGTAGTAGAACAGATATAACTGCAATACTGACCTGTGGCACAAGGATTTACAAGCTATATTTAAGCTTTTTGCCGGTGCCATCTCGCAAGAAATGGGAGTGACGTATTCGGCGGCAAACGTTTCATCTCCGCCAGCGGGACGCACCTATAGCCGACAGCAAAAAGAAGCCGTGCGGATATTTTTTGCTAGCTGGGTATAACCTACTGAGGGCTTCAAACGTGAGCCTTGCTTAGTTGAGGTCTGTTCTCTTCAGGGAAACAACATTTTTGACCTCTAATTGACCTCCCTACCTCGACACTTCTTATGGCCCTCTCTAAAAGATCTGCAGTAACTCCCCTATTCGTAGTCCTAACTGAAGCATAGGACTACAGCAGGCATAGCACACACAAACGCAGCACTGGAGAATGGCTAAACAGTGACTTTCAGTCAAGGAGATGCTACAAAAATCTGGGATCAAGATCACATTTCTAAAAAGATTTATTCAAAATAGGCCTCATTATTGTTACAAATTGTGGCTTATCCAAGGGTTTGATTTTGGTATCAAAGGATATAAAACACAGGAGAGGTATTCGAAATCTCAAATGAGTCTTGGTCTGACACAAACATAGCATTAGATCTAATAGCATGGACTTCCGGTGGCACAATAGAGATGGCACACGCTTGAAAGTTAAGCTCCGTTTTATTGTTGTAATAATTCCCGATTCAAACACCCAGTTCAAATATAAGTGGAGTTTTCTGAATGAGTACGTCAACGAGATGTAAAACTACATCCAAAAACGAAAGTGCGCGAGAAAGGGACGACAAAAAACGATCACCTAGCCCTGCTAGACAAGCTAAAGCTAGCCCGTGAGCGCCTGATCTCTCTGAAGTGATGGACGAACTGAAATCGCTAAGAAGAGAGAATCAAGATGGGCAGAAACAAACGAAAACATCATTGACAAAATTGGAGAGTTCAGTGGAGGATCTAAAATGCAAAATAAACGGTTTGGAGAGCAGAATTGGAGAGACTAAGGAACGTATCGGTGTCACTGAGGAGACCGGGATGAGGCACGAAAGGGCGCTCCGTTACCTCCTGGAACGTGAGGCAGATCTCACAGACAGGTGCGAAGAATTACAAAATAGACTTCGCCGGAATAATTTGAGCATATATCAAGTTCCAGAGGGCTGCGAAGGAGAAAACACAGTGTCATTTGTAAAAAGTTTGCTTACTACTGTCTTACAACTGCCTCAGGAAATGGATATGAAGATTGAAAGAGCACACAGGGCCCTTGCAGCGAAACCCAAAGATCCCGCCGCACCACCTAGATCGATAATAATGAGATTTTTGGACTATTGCTGTTAAAGATGTAATCTTACGACAAGCCTGGTCACAGAAAGAGGTACTGTACAACGCAAAGCGGATCTACTTTGACAACGATTACTCGCCAGAGTTACAGAGAAAAAGAGCACCAGGTACGAGACGTAATGAAACAGCTCAAGACGAAGAAGGTGCGGACGCAATGTGGCTATCCAGCACAAATAAGGATTTATTTGGAGGCTGGAGTAAAAACATTCCCTACGCTGATGGATTCTGCAATACCGCTACGGGAGCTGGGAATTAAAGTTCGAGTGAATGAACGAGACAGACAAGCGAGAGAAATAATGAAAGCAAGATGGTCAGTGCAAGGGAAAAGTGGACGCAATTGGACACGGCATCATTGACGGATGCGGATCTCAAAGCGTTTTTGCAGAAGGATTGATCTGTTCATAATATGCAGACAGCACATATATCAAAAGGATATCTCAGCCTCAGAATGTGAGTAAACTCTGGTCAAAACGTAGAAGGAACTATACCCCCCCCCCCCCCTTTTTGTATTGAAGATGTATGTGCGAATTCCTCCTTTAAGTTTCATAAGATGGCCACTAGGTGCCGTAGGTGGAGCTCTAAACATATGTTTTGTATTGCTTTATCTTTCTGAAGAAGATACTGTTATTGAAGATGCACACAGTAAAGTTTACCGCATTCATTGTTCTGTGCCTTTTTGGAAAAAAAAATATTAATAATAAATTAATTAATAAATAGTAACCTGTAACTATTAAAGCTGGAATAGGGGATTAAAAAGGGTCTTTCTGTCAGCAAGAGAGAAGAACAACCTAACATGTAAATGTACTGGCAAGGAGGTCTGTAGGCAACGCTACTAACAGTAGTTTACGCCAAAAAGTTTTTTTTTTCCTTGGCAACTTATTTATAGTTAATAGCAGTTTGCTGTGCAATATGAGCCGATCGGGTACAGTCGGGTCTGTGTCTTCCCAGCCGGGTTCGGGTCCAACTAGTACATTTAAGGTATTTTTCAGGTCTTCACGGGTTCGGTTCCCACTTTAAAATAAAATACGGGTCCGGGTCGGTTCCGTCCAGGACATTTACGGGTCTCTTCGGGTTCGGGTACAAATTTTTGGATCCGTGAAGACCTCTACCCCAAAGACCATGAGTGTGATTCCAAAACGAAGACCGCATAAGGGTTAATGAAGTCATTTATTTCTTCACCTTTGAAATGAAAATATAAATGTTTTTATAAATGTTTCATATCATGTTAAATGCATGTTTGAGGACTCAGATGCCCCAAATTTTTATAGGGGGTTGTTTTGGAAGTGGTAGAAAAAAAATGCTGAAATCCTCTTCAGAAGTGTGTTTAGCATAGCATTCACATGCTTTACATTTTCAGTCATTCCTTCAATTTGTCTGAGGTTACCTTTCGGCAACACATGAAGACTAGTTTTCAGTCTACACTCAGCTGCCTATAAGACACATTTTGTTCTTACAAGCTAAAATAGCAACTATGCAACCGTTATCTTTAGCTTCTCCCTTGCTGACAAAGAAAGGTGTAAATAAATAAATGTCTTAGTAAATAAGTCAGTAAATAAATAAATGTAGACATAATGCAGGAATAAATACGAAATTAATTAAATACTAAATGAACATGGAAAGAAACAATTGAGGAAAGGAAAGGAGGTGAAGTGAGGCCAAGTATGGTGAGCCATAGTAGGAATTTGTGCTCTGCATTTAACCCATCCAGGCACACACACACACACACACACACACACACACACCTCAGTCATGGTATTGAGGGTGGAGAGAGTGCTGTACACCTACAATCCCTGCCAGACCTGAGACTTGAACCTGCATTTCTAGTCTCAAATGCAGTCCGACAAGTCCAACTCTCTAACCATTAGGCCACGGCTGTGGACATAAACATTGTCATGAATACATAAATGAATAAATGAAAGAATGAATAAATGCATTTTGGGAAAAAAATGCATAAATAAATAACTAAAAGTATAAATATTACCATTTGTAAATATTTGTAAATAAATATTTTTTTATAATTTTATTCTTTATATATACTTTAATACGTATTTCAACAAGAAAAAATATGACATAACCATTGACATAAGTTTTTCCCTGTAGATATCTATGCACTCTTTGGATTATAGACACAGAAGCGCGTGAACAGGACTTTTATTTTTGATCTGGTGATGTGACGTCATAAGGCTGCTCCGCGCTCCCTGCATCAGTGTTTGGTTTCAATTGAAGAAAGGTTTGTAGTCTTAATGATTTAAAGTGTTTAAATTTATACACTTTCAGACTAATTTATATGGCTTACAGGCGATTTAAATTTTATAATTATTGCGTGTAGCACTGTAATATTTTATCTAATAATGAACGTTGTTTTGTGAGTAAAGCGCATCCACACAGCGCCTGATTTCTCTCTCTGTTAGTGATTCAGATCAGAAACACGAATTACAAACTCCGAGTCAATTGAATCGGTTGATTCACAAAATGATTCACTGTTTCGAATCGCCGCTCGCTGAGAGACCTGCTGCTCAAAACTGAGTCAATACAACGAGAACAAACTCAAACATGAGTAATGACAATTTTAACAAACAACTGCAAATGTTTTGTTGTTGTAATGACAACCTTTAAATACAATAGCAATTTTTAAAGTGTGTAATCGATTAAATGTAATATACTAATCATTAAATGTTAATCAAAACGGAATATAAAGTTAAAAGGTTTGAGTGTTGGTTAAATCAAATCATTTAAGTCCATTAACTATCACTCTGATTCCCTTACTAGTGCACTGACTACTGAACTAGAGCGGATTGAGATGCACACAGAGATTTTTCTTTTTCTTTTATTATATTTCTGTTAATTACTCTCATCTTAAACAGGGCGTTTCCAAACAGAAAGATGGCGTTTATTAAAGAGGAGAGTGAAGACATGAAGATTGAAGAAACATTCAGAGTCAAACATGAAGACACTGAGGAACAAACAGGTTGGTTTTCTTTCTCAAAGCTGAACTACTCTATGAACTGTCCTGTACATCTTCTCAATTCATTTGTCTTTGGAAGGTGTTTTTCTACTCTGTTTGTCCTCCTGCAGCTTCTTTTTTGAAAGAATTTCAGCTTCATTTTTATTCTTAAAGTTCAGCTCTGATTTAAAAACAGCATTTGTAGACTTGTGTCTCATTTAATTTGTAAATATTAAGGGGCACCACTAGGATTGAGAAACATTTTTCATATGAAATGGTTAAATAAAATTTTTGCATGTGGTCTAACTTGCTCTGATGTAATGATGAAGTATGCAAAATAAAGTCTGGTGACAGCCATCACTTTCACTCAACTAGGGCTGCCCCCTTAATAGTTTACTGAATGTTAGTCGTCGAGAAGAGGATTAGTCATCTAAAATTGTGTTATTTAGTCAGTCACAGTAAAAATGGTCCATGTCATAAATGAACAGATTGTTAACAGCTGGTCTGTGATGTAGGCCTAATAACGATATATTGGACAGGAAATAAAAACATTTGCCTATTATTCATCAACCTCACATATGACTTATCATTTGAATATCTTGGGCCAAAGTGGGGCTAAAGGAACAAAGGCAGAGTCTGATGATGATCAGCACTGCTGTTTATTTCCCATATTTTCATATTAAGTTATTAACTAGCATCAAGATTTCAGACATTTAAAACAGTTTTAATGGAAAAACTAATTTTCAGACACCAGCAAATTAACGTCTGAATTAACATACGATTACAACCCGATGGGCATTATGGTTAAGACAGAAATACACAATGCTAAAGGCTGCTTAAGCTAACAATCACTACAATAAAAACACATTATCTTTATGAAAATACCAGAGGCTGCTTGATGAAGAATTTCAATAATATATGATTAAAATCAAGTATTTGTTTTCGGTTTTGTTCTGTGTCCTCCATGTGCTTTTGTTTATACTGGTATTTTGTATCCGCATATGTCAGAAATTTCATATACTTTAACTCATTTAACTGTAATTTGATGTGGTTTGTGTTTCGTGCCTTTAAACTGGGGGTTAACTTTTGTTTTTTTTCATCTTAGACCTGATGGCACTGAAAGAGGAGAGTCAAGTACTGAATGAAAGGGAAGAGAAAGATCATGATTTCTTAAATGGAGAAAAATCTTTTAGTTGTTCACTGACTGAAAAGACCTTAAGAAAAAGGACTCGAAAGACAGGAAGAAGTTATTTCACCTGTCAACAGTCTGCAAAGTGTTTCAATCAAACAGAAAGCATTAGGAGACACATGAGAGTTCACACAGGAGAGAAGCCTTATGGCTGTCAACAGTGTGGAAAGCATTTCAGTCTTAGAGCAAGTCTTAAAACACATGTCAGGAGTCACGTTGGAGGGAATTCCTACACATGCCCTGAGTGTGGACAGAGTTTCCATCAAAAACAACTCTTTGAAGACCATATGATAATTCACACTAAGCAACCCTACACATGCCCTCACTGCGGAAAGAGCTTTAATCATAAAGGACACTTTGAAGGACACTTAAGAGTTCACACTGGAGATAAGCCTTTCACATGCAAACAATGTGGAAGAGGTTTCAACCATAAAGGAAACCTTGACAGACACATGAGAGTTCACTCTGGAGAGAAGCCTTACACCTGCCAACAGTGTGGAAGAGGTTTTAACCAGAAAGAAAAGCTTCATTGCCACATGTCAGTTCACACTGGAGAAAGCCTTTTCACCTGCCAACAGTGTGGAGTAAGTTTCACTCAAAAAGAAACCTTTAACAGACACATGAGAATTCACAATGGAGATCAGTCTTACTCGTGTGATCAGTGTGGAAAGAGTTTTGATCAACAAGAAAACCTTGAAGTCCACATGAGAACTCATAGAGAGAAACCCTACTCATGCTCTGAGTGTGGAAAGAGTTTTCGTCAAAAACAACACTTTAAAGACCACATGAGAATTCACTCTGGAGAGCAACCCTACACATGCCCTCAGTGCGGAAAGAGGTTTAATCATAAACAAAGCCTTGAAGAGCACATAAGAATTCACACTGGAGAGAAACCTTTCACCTGCCAGCAATGTGGAAGAAGTTTCAACTTAAAAGGAACTCTTAACAGACACATGAGAGTTCACACTGGAGAGAAACCATTTATATGTGGTCACTGCGGTAAGAGTTTCAGATGTAAAGAATCACTTCAATACCACATGAGGTTTCACACATAAGAGATCTGTATTTTTATGTTATCAGTGTGATGTGAGTCATGTAATAACAGCAGAGAGAACTTGCTGAAACAAGACAAAAGTTAAGTGTAATCGCATTAATAAATGAGTTGAAACAAGCAGATGAGATCAAGTGTGCAAAAGTACTTGAAGATGGAGGATTGATGGTATGTAATAATAAAGAGCAGGGGAATAAAGTGATACAAACGAAAATGTAAAAATGTATGTGAGCAATGATTCTAAGTTGCAATCAAATAGGTAATAAAATATGGAGGTGTGGAGTAATAACTGGGGTCCCATTAAGTGTGAATACAGGAATATAGGAGAAAATGTAACAGAAGCCCAACACTTATAGATGACTATAGAGTGTTTTGTGTTCTCACCTGAGCTCTTTCTCATTTGATTTCATAATGGAATCTTCATTGGTAAGCAACATGGGTAATTTTTCATCAGTAAGGTCCCATAAAATATCAGCACACCAGAGCAACTCATTCTCAGTGTCAGGAGCATTGTGATGCTGCACCAGAGCTACATGACTGAAGGACTGAATAATCTCTGTTCCTGCAGTTTATATCAGGACTGCCATGATGTATTCATATTTTCAAGAACTTTTGTAGCCTTATGAAGAGAATAAACTCTGAAGCTGATTATTGAAGCTGGTAATGCTGTTTTTGAATTTGTTTATTCATTATCTGCTGAGATCTTGATAGATTTAATAGTCTTTTATATTAAGTAGTGCAGATTGTATAAACAAAATTGTGCATATTTCTATAAAAAAATAAAAATACCTGATTGTTCAAACCAGGTTTGTGACAAAACTTTTTTCCCCAAGTACACTGACCAAAATTATAAATGCAACACTTTTGTTTTGCCCCCATTTTTCATGAGCTGAACTTAAAGATCTAAGACTTTTTCTATGTACACAATAGACCTATTTCTCTCAAATATTGTTCACAAATCTGTCTAAGCTGTATTAGTGAGCCCTTCTCCTTTGCTGAGACAATCCATCCACCTCACAGGTGTGACATGTCAAGATGCTGATTAGACAGCATGATTATTGCACAGGTGTGTCTTAGGCTGTCCACAATAAAAGACCACTCTTAAATGGGGGGGTGTCTAAAAACCAGTCAGTATCTGGTGTGACCGCCATTTACCTTTATTTCAATGGCTGTGCGAAGTTTCTGGATATTAGTCTGGATATTGGCAGGAACTGGAACAAGCTGTTGTATACACAGATCCAGAGCATCCCAAACATGCTCAATGGGTGACATGAGGTTGTGATCATGGATGAATGGCACAACAATGGGCCTCAGGATCTCATCACAGTGCCATCAATAAAATGCACCTGTGTTTGTTGTCCATAAGTTAAGTCTATCCATACCATAACCCCACCGCCAATATGGGCCACTCAATCCTTAACGTTGACATCAACAAACCTCTCACCCACATGACGCCATACAGGCTGTCTGTCATCTGCTCTGTAGAGTGACAGGGTATCCGCGGATCCTTAAAAAGTCTTAAATAACATTTTTCTAATATAAGGCCTTAAAAGGTCTTAAAAAGTCTTAAATTCAGTTTCGGTAGGTCTTAAATGGTCCTGAAGAAAAATATCAGGTAAAGCATAAAGAAAATGTCGTTCTAAAAGCGTCTTTTAATCCATTTTGACCGCTCCCATCACCCATAACGTAAGTGCGCGATTAGACGCGCATGCAAAAAAAAAGTGCAGCTGGCGTGACCATGTATTTTTAAGATGTGACTTGAATGACTGCAGTGTCTAACGGACTGAAGATTGTTTTCTCCCCCTGCGGTAGTTACTGCGTCTTCAGACAGAATCGCAGTAGTGGAATACAGGTCCAACAAGCTTTTTTCTGTATATAATGGTCTTAATAATAAATATAGGTCGAGTTAGCCTTCGAGATACTTTTAAATTGTTTTTTTTTTTGCCCGACCGAACAAACAGCCTGATTAAAACCCAAGTGACAAAAATAACCAGCGAAGCATTGAAAGGCAAGAAAGATTCCTATTTTAATACATTCAATGTAAACAGCAATTGCTAATGGATAGTGTATTTCTGGTCTCTTTGTGACATACTTTAAAATAAATGAGCGAAACAGCAACCATAAAGAAACTCTAAAGAGACACACTGAGGCAACAATTGAAAATGTATATTACATATTTGGGAATATATTTTCATATTTTATTAAGTTCTTTAATAAGGTTATCAACACGTCACGTCACGAAAGCGCCAAGCAGCTCCCGCTGCCAGCCACAAGCGCATCAAGCGAACGCACATTCAGCTCTGCAGGCCTGGTGCTATGCGTATTTAAATCTCCTCTGATGCGCATTATCCTGCATTAGCCAAAATCATGACAGTCAACCACATCCTGTCATATGTGAATGAATGTAAATATTTGCTAAATACACACAATAAAGACGTAGATGTAGTCCGGACTGTGGCGCCGCCGGCTTGCTTTGAAATGTATTTGGTGATTGTGCCCGCTGCGTCTCCCGCACCCTAGTCATTTTAAACAGTACATAATAACAAAAACAATATCTTGCAAATAAAAAGAAGCAGATTTTTATGATCAGAACTCCCTAAAACCAGTGAACCTGTAAACCTTTCAGTCCAAGGATGCAGTAAACGAATGCGTTCAAAACGATATTTTACACCACTGTTTATCTTGTTATTAATATGATTTGATTTATGGTTCATATTCATAATCGTACAGTAACGTGCAAGTTTAAAGGGCGAAAAGCACTTTCGGTTTTCATTTGCATTACAATGCATAATATGTCTATTTAATTGTCGCGGGGTGGGGCGGGTTGTAAAAATACACACAGTACTGCGGGGCGGGCCAAATAATTTCATAATTGCGGGACCCGCGGGTTGAAAAAAAACTCGACCCGCGCATCACTAAAATAAACTTAAAATAAAATTTTGGCCCAAGATATTTAAAAGATATTTGATATGTGAGGTTGATGAATGATAGGCAAATGTATTTATTTCCTGCCCGATATACCGTTATTAGGCCTACCTCAAGAACCAGCTGTTAACAATCTGTTCAATAATGACATGGACCATTTTTAACGTGACTGACTAAACAACAAAATTTTAGCCGACTAATCCCAGGGCTGCCAACTATCACGCATTCAGCGTGAGACTCACGCAATTGACACTTTTCACATGCTCTCACGCCACACATCCATTTTCTCACGCAGTCAAAAGCACCCTCAGTTAAAACTGCTGTGGAAATTCTCACTCCAAGCTGAACTCAAAAGTTGGAAGCCCTGCTAATCCTCTTCTCGCAGACTAACATTCAGTAAACTATTCAAGATTCAAGATTTCAAGATTTTTTATTTGCCATTTACACATAAAACCGCCAGTTCCATGTACATTGGAATTCTAATGCAGAGCTTTTTTTTACCACTTCCAAAACAACCCCCTTTCAAAAATGTGGGGGCATCTGAATCCTCGAACATGCATTTAACATGATATGAAACATATATATATATATAAAAAAAAACATTTACATTTTCATTCCAAAGGTGAAGAAACAAATGACTTTATTAATTACCCAGTCCAGCCGACTACTGAAGCCCAAGCTGAGCTGCAGTGGAGATCCAAACAATTACACAATGCCACGCCACACAGAGACTAGTGTAAGTATTCCACTTTATACTCCAAACCTAAAGTTTGTTTTACTGAAGACAGTGAGTTGTGTGATTGTAATATGCAACTGTGAACATGGCCATATCATAAAAAAAACAAACAAAAAAAAACAGTTATTTCACACTTTCTTGTACAATTAAAAGTGATAAACATAGACTGACAAATTCAGATCCTCAAATAAATGGCAATAAATGTCTGCAGGGCCCTTTTTGAATGGCGAAATATCATGACAACAATGTTGAAAAACTGATTTAAACTGAATTGTAAAATAAAATTTGATAAATGTATGTTCCAATTTTATTACACTTTTGTCTTTTAAAATTACTTTTATTGCTTTTTACTTAAGTACTTTTTTTAAGTAATCAATTTGTTAAATAAACTAGATTTATAAGATTTGACCTTTATTGTGGATATTTCTATAGGTCTATTAATTATTCACCAAGACTTTACAGCTTGACACATCAGTAAAGGAACTGTTGATAGAAGATGAGAAGAATCCAAATGAACTGAGGGATCAAGAATGTTAGATGAATCTGATCAGTAAGCAGGACCACACTGTAACAAATTTCTGTAGTTTTCACAGCATTATTACTGTAAAATGAACAAATCCATACTGTGGAATATGTATACAGTATGTTGCTGTAAATCGGCAATGCATCATGAGTAAAAATACAACCGCGGGAAATTCTACAGTAAAATAATATTTTCCTGTGAATCACAGTGCAGTAGTTGTGATCGGCATAATGGGCGTATTTTTTCCAATTTGACCTCAGAAGGGTAAAGTTGCTCTTTATTTTCCATAATTTTTTCTCATTATTGTTATATTTACAGTTTTCACTCGAGACGTTATGCGTGTTTAACTTTCAGAGAGCGGGAGACAGAGAGAGTCGACTGTGAGAGGGAGCGGTGGTACTGGGCGGACATCCACATTAACCGGTAAGTGTTCGCATATTATTGCAAAAAGCATTGCATTTTGATATATTTTCAGGCATGGCAACATTTTATTGCTAAAGTCATTATTTCGGTAAAGAACTGACATGGCTGTATACATTTAATCTGGAAGTGCGTCTGTGTGTTTGTGGATTAGCTGTTTGAAGCCACGTGTTTTTCTCTTGCTAGATACTGCGCGATGGATATTGCTTTAATACTGACGAAATGCAGAAACAGGTAAAGCGTTAAAACTGCACGACATTTTTCATAGGACTTTGTGTTTTTTTACTTGAGCTGTGCGTAATATCAGTTAAAATGGCTTCGCGGCACAAACTAAACGCCATCCGTTCTCAGCAAAACTGCGTCACTCAGGACTAAAGGGCTGGAGGCAAAACGGCCTCAGACTAAAAGACATCAGATCTCGTAAACCTCCGTCTATATTTGTTATTTAATGGTTACATGTTTGTAACATATCCGCTGTCACAATGCATCGTTTGTCTTTTGGATATTATAATACATTACAACACAGGGCTCGCAAAATGTTTCACCAGCTATTTTAAAGTAGAGGGCTCCTGTAGGTACTTAAAAACTCCTCAATTCAGTTCAGATTTAAGACCGTACAAAGTTTTTAATACGTTAAACAGTATAAGAAAAGTCCTAATTATAATTTTATAAGGTCTTGGGACAAACAGACAAGAATCGCGATAGGCAGGGCCAGATTAACACTTTGTTGTACCCTGGGCAACAATATTCAAGGGCCCATCATCACGACCCCAGGATCACCATAATATGGTCATATATAGAATATATTACTGTAATATGCAGTAAATATACTCAATACTTCAAATCCTAACTGTCATCATATTTTGATTTACAAATATTTAAATGCTCATAGAACTACAAATGCACTATTATGTCCCCTATCAAATACATTCACTCACATATGATGCTATGAAAACAAAACACATCAGCATCTGTATAATCTGGTAAAATTGACCCACTACATTGAGAGGGAGGGAAGTATCCTCCATTTTCACAAAAAAATGAATAGATAAGCAACCACTTTCAAACCATTTGCCAGTAGCCAACATTACTTTTTTTCCCGGTACTTTAGCTACTTTGTGTAAAAACATTTATTTCGGTGAAAAATAAGTCCAAAACTCTCTATTTTACCATTTTGTTGATTTTTACTACAATTAAGTGGTTAATCTTGTTGTAATATTTATTTTTTATCATATATATTGTTTTATGTAAATTATTTAAATAGGAATATATAAACACCTACATTATACTGTACAAAAGGAATACAAGACTAATATTGTTGTTACATGTTGAACCGTTCTTTTATTTTGACAGGTTGCCGTGAAGTTTCTGTGTGTACACTATGATATGATGCTAGTTTTCTTAAATGAAACGGCAAAAGTGACACTCACAGCAGTTTTGGAGATTGAGTTTATCTGTTCATGTGAGGTGCAAATGCAAAAAATTACCGTGAGCGTCACGCGTGCTTCAGTTCGCGCGCAGTAAAAAAAACGCATCTCCACCATTCATATTAAAACGGTCTTTTTGCATTTCAGTTTTCACAGACACTAGTCCATATCGCGATTTGAATTAAGTGACAGACCAACTTTTGATTTATTAATCCAAAAATCGACGATCCGTTTTTATGAATGGAGTGCGCGATCCCGTCCGTGTTTTCGCGGAGGAGACATTGTAAACGCGCGACTATGTAGAGACAGAAATGACATGCCTTCGTGTAAATAAGATAAATAACATAAGGCAATTTATTTTGCTCGTGCCCTTGCTGTCCTGGGCCCTTGAGATGTCGTGGGCCCCTGGGCAATTGCCCAGTTGCCCGTATGGTTAATCCGGGCTTGGCGATAGGGCTGGATTAAACTTCAAAAGGCAATGATATGTGCGTGTCTTTATATGAATGTATCTGAAGGGAACCGACTGTCCTCAGAATCGTGTCGATGGCTTTTTAATTTAGTCTTAAACTAAACCTTAAAGTAAACATATAGGCCCGGTTTCGCAGACAAGGCTTCCCACCCAGCAAAAACTCGTCGAAATGACGTCAAAAAGACGACAAAGCCAGACGTCTAAACAACGTAAAAATTTGGTTGAAAAGTGAAAGACGAAACGACGTCTTTTTCAGCACGTAGAAAAGACGTCTATAAAATGACGTCCAAATTACGTCTAAATTTGGTTGAAAAGTGAAAGACGAAACGACGTCTTTTTCAGCACGTAGAAATGACGTCTATAATAAGACGTCCAAATTACGTCTAAATGTGGTTGTAAAGTGAAAGTTAAAAAGACGTCTTTTCCAGGCCTAATTTCAACCGTGAATTCATGATTACATTGTTACATTAATAATTACAGTCAAAATAAGACAATTCACGAGTACCAAAACATTTATTGACATAGTATTAAATACATCTTTCACCTAAAGAAAACAATCTACTGATCACAAGCCTGCATTTGATCAAACGCATCGTAAAAAACTGTAATATTATGAAATATAAGTATAAATATTTGTTTTCTATATAAATACATTTGTAAAAGGTAATTTATTCCTGTGAAATACATTTTCAGCATCATTACTCCAGTCTTCAGTGAAATATGATCGTTCAGATATCATTTTAATATCCTAATTTGCTGCTCAAGAAACATTTCTGATTATTATCAATGTGAACTTTCAAAAGAGCCGTATTTATTTTAAACAGAATTTTCAAAAAAAAAAAAATCTTTGATTAAATAGAACAATTGCCAATTATAACCACACTGTCATTAATTACTTACCCTCATGTTGCTCCAAACAGCATAAGACCCTTTTGTGCAGAAGGCAAATTAATACATTTTTAACAGATGCCTTGTGTACACAAAAAAACAGCAACAATAAAATTAAGTCTTCATTCACAAATAATGTATCTCCAAAACATTTTCACAAAAGCACCATGAGATGGCCAGCTCTCAGGACAACACAACATTGATGCATCATGGTGCTCTTGTAAAAGTGTTATTTTTTTTTATAAAAATGCAATGTTTTTTTGTGCAGACAAAACATTCACATCACTTAGTTTATAAAATTGAGGTTAAACAACTGTAGTAACATGGATTACTTTAATAATGTCCTTACTACCTTCCTGGGGCTTCAAAATGGTAGTTGCATAAACTGTGAAATGGAGGGACATCAATTTATCAGATTTCTTCTCAGATCTACATTTATGTTTCAAAGATGAATGAAAGTCTTACAGGTTTGGAACAACATGAAGGTGTGATACATTTTTGTTTAACTAATACATTATTAGGTAAATCAGATCTCTCAGGGGCTCAAGTAGATCTCTGCCTAATCTCTGATCTTCTGGTTCTTCTGTTCCTTTCACAAACCCAATCCTGGATCACTGAGCCAAGACAGAAGTTTCCACTTTAAATGCTTCAGCTGGGCCGCTTTTTCTTCAGCATCTAAAGTGAGAGAGAAAACAATATCCAAAATGTAAATGTAAACATGAATAACCAAAATGTCTAAAATGAAAAGTACAGACTTGACTTTTCCCTACTGGTAGGGCATTTTCACCTCAAACAGTTTTAATAAAGTTCAAGCAGTTTTAAGTCAATCAAATTTAAGTATATGTGAGGCTCACTCCTGCTTAAAGGTTTAGTTCACCCAAAAATTTTAATTCTGTCATTAATTATCTACAAATGAAATTAATATTTTGGTTTTAATCCAAGAGCTTTCTGATCCTCATAGATAAATTGTTGAATAAAGTTATTTTTGTTTACTTTGCGCACAGAAGTATTCTCGCAGCTTCATATAATTATGATTGAACCACTTATATCACATTGACTTGTTTTGACTATGTTTTTGGTTCCTTTCTGGGCATTGAAAAATGCATATCCACTATCCAGTAAATATGGGAGGATCAGAAAGCTCTTGGATTAAACCCAAATTATCTTCATTTGTGTTCTGAAGATAAACAAAGGGTCCTATGGGTTTGGAACAACATTAGGGTGAGTAATTAATGACAGCATTTTCATTTTTTGGTGAACTAACCTTTTAAGATCACCTGAAATCCCTCAACAGTTCTTCTTCAGAAAAATTAGCATGTAGCACCGATATTGATTCTTCATGGTCTGATTCCGAAAGCCTTTTTAATATATTCATTTTACACCTTAAGCAAGGGACAAGAATGAATGATAATATGAGTACATGAACAAGATGCTTATTTTCTCTATTATAGGTACAGCCATTTAAATTAGAGGCCACCACTGCAATTTAAAATCTGAATAAATGACAAAATATATTATAAATAACAAAAAATAAACAACACAGTTCTTTCTTAGTCGTGTAGACAATAAATGCAGTCATAATCAAAGTAGGCTACCCTTTTAATATTCAAAGTGCAAACAGAGACCGAATCTTTTAAGCATGATACAGAGCTATCAATAGACAACTACACAACTTATTATAGTCCACATACTAATAACAAATTCAATATTTTATGTAGCCTAATTTTCGCTCATTGGGGAGTCGCTCTCTAAACGTGGGGTAATAAAATGCGTGTGCGCGTTTTAATTTTGGTTTCGTTTTAACGATCAAATGAACTCGGCGGTGCTGAGTGTGGATTCTACAATACAAGAGCTTACTTTAACAAAACCTTTTGAAAGAGGCAAAGGACACAAACTGGATTTTGAAAAGTGTGTCCCCAGTGAAAATTATACCCCTGCTTGAGTGCAACTCTGCTGCTGAGTTATCATCTGATGCAAATGTATGCCGCTTTGTACAGTAGCCTATATTGAAACTGAGACGCCAGAATTGTATCCGACAGAATGTGTCAAGTGTTTTATTATATTTAATAGGGCTGGGTAAAAAAATATCGATTCTCCGATTTTAATCGATCTTCAGTTTAACGCAACGATATCGATTCGGGGATTATTATTGCGCATGCTTCACGTAAGAGGATTTACAGTCTTTTTATTTTTTTACAGTAATGTGCATTTTGCAGTTTGTTTACATGGTGTACAATGGATGCACATATTTATGACTTCTTGTTACAGTGTTCATTCAAAATAAAAGTTTTTTAAAATAAACAACTGTGTGCACCCTATTATTAATGTAGATGTGTATTTCAGTAATAAACTTAAGTAGGAGAGTTTCAGTTACCAGCATTTATATCAAAATATGGATGCCATGTCTGCAAAACTAACATTTTAAATGAAATATTGATAGCTAATCGCTATCGAATCGAATCGAAATCGGATCGAATCGAATCGAATCGAATCGAAACCATAAAAATAAGAATCGAATTGCCAAATTGGTCACAATACCCAGCCCTAATATTTGACGTGTTGCCAGTCTTGAACGCAAAAAACTTTTTGCAAATATTGCATCGCATGCTGTTGCCGTCAATATTAGCATAATTTAGCAATACTTTTGATCACTTAAACATCGTTTGCGTTAAATTTACGCTTTGCTTTAAAGTGTAGTGTACATTACAGCCTCACATTTGACAAGCTCTGGGCGAGTGGGCGTAACCGCAGTAAACTATTGATTTTCAAGGCAGCCTCGCCGCAGCTAATCACCAGCATTTGATCCGGGCACGTTTTCTAGCTCACTGACGTTGACAAGATTATACCCTTGGATATCGAAATTTGGTACTGAACGAAAATTATTTTTTTGATACTTGATTCGGTCGGTGCTTAAAAAGTATCGAACTCGATACCCAGCCCTAAGCTTGGGTATAGAGAATGGGAACCTACGTCACTGTTCATTGCATTCTGGGTAAAATTACTATTTATGTTAATATTTTTTACATAGACTAACAATTGAGGTGACTTTGTTTCCTCATGCACAGACAAATCCAAATGACATCCTGCGGCTTGTGACAATACATTAATGTCCTAAGACACGAAACGATCGTTTTTTGCGAGAAACTGAACAGTATTTATATCATTTTTCAGCTTTGATATACAGCAATGTCCAACTCAACTCAGCATCTGGCTCGTTACATATGTACGCGCTCTGGCGTAGTATTTGCAAATGCTGGAAGGGAAAATCAGTGAGATGTCAACAGACCCGGATGAGTTTGTGCAAGTAAACGTAATATTTTAGCTTTAAATCGGTTTGAATAGTAAACAATGAGTGTCACGCGACAGATCGCTTCCGGTGTTTGCGTATACTACGCCAGAGCACGTACACATGTAACGTGCCTGATGCTGAGCACGCGCTTGGGACAGTTGTGTGGACATGGCTGTATATTAAAGGTAAAAAATTATATAAAAACTGTTCAGTTTCTCACAAAAACAGATCGCTTTGTGTCTTAGGACATCAATGTATTGTCACAAGCCGCAGGGTGTCATTTGGATTTGTCTATGCATGTTTTTTTTGTTTTTTTTTTTACTTTCAAAGGTTTGGTGCCCATCTACTGCCTATATCAAATCACTAACAGACCGCAGCGGTTTGAGTTAAAAATCCTTGTTTGTGTTTGACTGAGGAAACAAAGTCACCTACATCTTGGATGCCCTGGGGCTAAGCAGATCAACATCATATTTTAATTTTTAGGTGAACTATCCCTTTAAAGTTTGTGGTCAGTTTTTAAGTTTTTGAAATAAGTATTTTATGTTCACCAAGAAAACTGCACTTTGATCATAAAAAAAGTAATGTTTCTGATTACAATATATATATTGTAAAAATGTCATTTTTTCCGGTTTTGGCAAAGCTCAATTGTCAGCATCATTTCCGAAGGATCGTGTGACACTGAAGATTTGCATAATGGTGCTGAAAAATCACTTTTTAAAACATACTAAATTAGAACACAGTTATTTAAAATTTTTATTTTACAATATTACTGTTTAACTGTATTTTAATCAAAAAAAATGCAGCAGTGGTGAGGATAAAAGACTTCTTTTAAATACATGACATATCTGACCCTTAAACTTTTAAATGGCTGTTTTATGTGTGAGGTATTACTTACTAGTCATATGGCTCATCATTTCTAGAGATGTTCTTTGACTGGAGATGCACTCCAACTCTGGTGCACTGCCATTAGCATGCAAGAATCTAAGAAGGAACAAACAATGTCACAGGGCCAACAATGCAATGCTAAGTTTATTAGAAATAAGCTATAGCAGAGGTGAAATGCAGAAAATAAAAACAATAATATATAGAATATACAAAAAAACAAAAAAGGATTTAATAACAGAATTTACAATTTTAGGTTTACTTATTTAGTAATGCTCATACAGTGCTACTTATGTGTGGATATTAAATCCCTTTTAAAATAACTATATACATAAAAGTATGTGTGTGTGTGTGTGTGTGTGTGTGTGTGTGTGTGTATATATATATATATATATATATATATATATATATATATATATATATAATTTTGCAAAATAAATTAGATGTATGGTGATATAGGCTAAATATTATTAAAGATGCATGAAAGGTTATTTAATAAGCTTTCTCACAACAACTGTGTTTTCTGCATTCCCTTCCAAAAATTTTAAAATCAGCAACTTCTCGTGTCATAGAGGGTTTTCTGAAATCACAAAACAATGGTATCAATAAATGTTTACCATGAAACATCAAAACGTGTTTGAAGTACTTTCAGCCCATTTTCACGCTCCATGTAAGCGATGTATCCGATTAACAGTACAGTGAATACTTATGTTAAATAAATTAGCTTGCTTCCTTTTATACATTGATAAATTGCCAGCAATTACCTTTATTTAAAAAAAAATCAAAACCAAAACCGCTCATATACATTTAAGATTAAAAGCCCAAACTTTCATAAACAAGAGTTCAAGTCTAAAGTTAGCATTACGGTTGAGATGCTAACGGACTTTTTCAATCGACACTAAACCATTTCTTTAAAGTAAATATTCAACGGAAGCGTGTCATGTGCATCAAATAAAGTGTCAGGAACACTTTAATGTACTATTTGTGTAATTTTAGAGACCAAACTTACCTGAGATTAGTGAAAACAACGGAGAGAGACGGTTTCTCCTGCTTGACTGTTGTGTTTCCTCTCCGTTTCCATGGTAACTCCCTCCGTTCCGGTTCAAATGTTACGTGATTGTTCAGAGCGCGCGCTCATTACAGCACGTAAAATCACCCAGAATTCACGTTAATATAATAATATAATATAATATAATATAATATAATATAATATAATATAATATAATATGATATAATATAATATAATATAATATAGCTTTAGAAATGGTAAACGTGGTGTAGAAATAACATTGAAAATAACGTGGATTAAATGAATATGTTTTTCGTACAAATATGTACAAATGTATGATGAACAATTTTTAAGTTTATGTTTTTGTATATGAAAATAAATATGTTTTCAAAATATATTTCAATTTATTTAACACTGCTTTAAATATATGTGAAGATATTACATGTATGGGTGTAATTAATGCGAATTTAATAGGCTATATATAAGGGCTATGGTTTATAATGATGTTTTAACTACTGTGATGTATAATGTTTTTATTTATGCACATAGTAATTTTAATGTAGTGATTTTTAAAAAAAATGTTCATAAATAGCTGTACTAATGCACAGCACAAGCATTTTCAACGAGATATAACCCACTAGAGGGCACTTATTGCTCGATTTCTGCCATAAATCTAAATATACAGTATGTTATATTGTTTGCGAATGTAGATGCTTAATAACAAATAATTTAAGTGCAGGTTTTGCAGTGACACAGAACTTAAAATGATTTCTACAATAGGCTATTTCTATACTTGCTTCATTTATGTGGCTATAACAGAGGTATGATGTCCGAAATAAACGTGCTCATGCTAAATTTGGCGTGAATTAGACGGAACAAACAAAGCCCAGTTTTCAATGTCAATTTTTGGACTAAATTTGGATCAAATCAGATGGCCCAAACAAATCCCAATTTTAAACGTCGATTTTTGGGCCAAATTTGGACTAAATTTAGACGGACCAAACAACGACCAATCTTCAACGTCGATTTTTGGGCTAAATTTAGACTTAATTCGACGGACCAAACAAGGACCAATTTTCAACGTCGATTTTTGGGCTAAAAGAAGTCCATGACGGGCCGACTTGATTTAGCCCAAAAAACGACGTCTAAATGACGTCTGGTGCTGGGTGGGTTAAGCCTGGTCCTAGACTAAAATGTAAGTCTGAGTTGTTTCAACTGAAATAAAATTGCACTGATTGATTTTAAAATATATCAGTGCCTTTATTTTGTCTCAAGATGCACACCAATAATGTTTTTTTATTAGCATGTTTATAAAAATTACTTAAATGTCCTAATTGAACTATGGTCTAATCCTGGCTTAGTCTAAGCCCTGTCTGGGAAACCGGGCCATAATGCCTGATAAAACGGCGTAAATGAGTTTGGCGCTGCTTTGTATACAGCCGTTACTAGGGAAACCGTAATATTTCAGCGCTCCTAAAGCGCCCCCTAGTGACATAGAATGCATTTTTATTTCCAATAAATTTTTTCAGCTGTTTATGGTCAAATTATTAGTTATTGACCCATGTTTTTATGCAGAAAACACAGAGTTGTAAATGTGAAAAGTTGCCTTCTAAATATCTAAACAATTAAGACAGTTACATTTATATTTTAAATAAATATAATAAATTATATACTTGATTTATCTTTTTTAATATAAAGGCTGAAATACCGTTGTATACGATTTTTTTTTTGGTGAAAACCTTTATCTGAACTGTCTGTAATTTTATGGCTTAATATGTTACCGTACATTGTCCAACCCCACTCATACTGTGTTTATTTTACTTGTGCAGCTCTTAAAAATGATCATAAATTGCCAATAAATTGATATTTAAAAATTTCTGCAGATACCCTGTAAATAGTGAAATAGAATTCCTTCCTTGATGTTTGTTGATAATGATATTTGTGTAATGAAAATATTTTGATGATATGTAGACCCCTATCTGATTTTCTATATTTTAAAATAAAATTAAGCTGTCATTTTTGCTTATAAACTTCCACATTAATAACATTTTTATTTTATTTTATTTTTACTGCAGGGAAGAAGACTCCAGCCCAGGACAATGATGCCAGCTCATGCCCATCTCAGGAAAGAAAAAAGGATTCATGCTGAACATCACATGCAGAAACCAGAATTATTGAATCCCATTTTTGGTCATCTGTTGGCACTTGTTACATATAGAGCTGTTTTACTTAAAATGCTTTGAAGAAATAATACCAAAAGATAAGCTTAATTGATGTCTGTGATATATGAAGACTGATATATATAGTGGTGGCCAAAATTATTAGAACACTTGTGTTTTTTACCAGCTTAACATGGGTTTAAGTCAGTTATTTCTAAGTAAGTAGGAAATATCAGTTTACATAAATATAAATAAATATCCAAACATAAATTTATGCCCTTAATTGTGATAATCCAGTGGAATTTCTGTGAGATTTCAGCTGGTGAAAATACCAGTGTTCTAATAATTTTGGCCACCACTGTATAAATGTTAATTGTTTGTTAATTGTTTATTTTCACTGATATAAAAAATATATTTAAAACACTTTGCTAAGTTAACTTATTAACTAAAAATTAAATCAATTGATATTGCTGTTATTTAATGATGCTGTTAATACTTTCTCTGACAAGCGGCAGTAATTAAAACTATTTTCTGGTTTGTCATGTAATGTTTGATGTATACCCTGTACTGGAGCTAAAGATTTTATAGTTAGAATCTATACATTTTTAGGTTTATGCAAAATAAAAAAATGTTTACACACTGAAAAATACAAAATTGAAATGTATTGTATGCTATGCTATTTTATGTATTTTCACAATTTAAAGTCAATAAATGGTATTTTTGTGACAAAAACCGTGTCTTCTTTTTAGACTACACACAATTAAAGCAGTAATGTTCATTATAGGACAGTATACTAATTAATTTTTGTTAAAAATTAATTTATTCATGATTAATTCATTCAAAAAGAGCATTCTATTAATCTGAATGCAACTATGGTACTGTGATATTCCCTGTATAAAAATTACAGTAGTACAGTAAGTTACTGTGATGAAACTTACAGTCAGCATACTGTGGAATATATTACAGCAACTTACTTGCCAATTGCTGCCAGTAAGTTGCTGTAAATTTCACAGTAATCTTGTTACAGTGTACCAATTTTTCCTGAATTTTAGAAACTGCAGGAAGAATAGAAATTGGTCTATAATTCTGAACCTCATCAGCTGATCCTGCTTTAAAAATTGGAGTTACAATACTAGTTTTCCAATTTGAAGGGAATTTATTTTCTCTAATTGATAAATTTATCAGATTTACCAAGGGCTTTAGCAAACAAGCACTATAGTAGTGAACCAAGTTCATTTTTGTTATTTTATACTGTAAATATGATATCTGTAATATAGTAGACTCAGTGAAGACAGGCAATGTGAAGAATCCTCTGGACTGTAACCGATTTTTGTAATTTGAACAGTATTTTATTGTAATATCTACTGTAAGATACTGTAAAATGTATATACAGTATTTTACTGTAAACTGCAAAGGATTATGGGAAAATATATGATCACTAATGTAATTCTCCTCTACTGTAAATCCGTTTACAGTAGTGAACTTCCCTGCGAAAAACTGACCAATGGCAAGGGAGATTTATTTTTTCCTGTTGAGAGGAAGTGGCGGTAAATTAGAAGAAATTGGAGGAAGTGGAAGTCAGAGAACGATTTGGTGTGGAGATTTCAACGCGCACAGTACTCTATGGGGGAGCACCACAACAGATAATAATGGAAGCATGATAGAGGAAATGTTAGATTGGGGAAATTTAGTATGTATTAATGATGGGACGTATACAAGGGTGGATGTGGCACAAGGTAAATATTCCATGCTGGACTTGGCGCTTGTATCGGAGAGAATAGCTGGAAAATCTCAGTGGAAAGTATTAGAGCAAAGCACCATTGGTAGTGATCACTTTCCTATATGCACTAAAATTGGGATAGAAATAGCACAAACTAGGGTGGAACAAAGGCCAAGGTGGAGGTTCAAATCAGCGGATTGGGTTAAATATGAGGAGATAAGTCAAAGGAAAATAGAATATGTAAATGAGTATGTGGAGGATGTAGAGGCTTTTAACAGAGAGATAAGTGAAGCAGTAAGAAGTGCTGCTAGCGAAGTAATAGGTAAAACAATTACAGACAGTTGGAGGAAAGCAGTGCCATGCTGGAGTGAGGAATGTAATAAAGTAATAGAGCAAAGAAATAAAGCACTTAAAAGAGTAAGGAAATCTTTACATTTTAATGATTTTATTTGTTACAAAAGAGCACAGGCAGTAGTAAGTAGGGATGGGAATCGAAAACCGGTTCTTGTTGAGAGTTCAGTGTTTCAATTCCTTCGAATCGTTTGCAAAATTTGCAAACGATTCCCTTAACGATTCCAGTGGGCACGAATGACGTCATCACGTGCATTGAATAGTTGGTAGCACCGATTGTTTTTTTGGCATTTCTCGGACCCTAGGCTGACCAGAGAGACGCTTTTTTTTTTTTTTTACAGTCGATTTATGGGGCAGGCAGCGAGCGGATCATGAAGAAAGGTCAGCTGAATTTGACACTTTATGTTTTAGGCTTGAAATCGCTGATACAACCTTTAACAGCTAACTGAGGTGAAATACTGAGGTAAAGGCAACACCACTGTTTCTGTCGCGATTTTAAACAGTATTTTCAAGCCCTTTTTTGTTTGTTATTTTCAAGTTTCTGGTCTGGATGAGGTGTATTTTGGATCCTCTTCTTGTGAATGAGTGCCACAGTATCGATGAATACATTATCTGGTAAGCTAACGTCAGAAAGCCAAAGTTGACAAACTTAATGTTAGTCACAGAGCAGCACAATATCTTTTCAATGCTGCCTCTTTATAGCTAGCAAGTTAATTCTCTTCAAATGATGTTTAAGTAAGAAATGTGTGTATCCATGTCGTATGTAATTTTATAGACGGTCCCTTCAGTGACAGACGTGACATAAACAGCGCGCTAACATGAAACACTGAGGTAAAACTGAAACACCGCTGTTAAGTGCATCTTTTGTATTTTATTTTCAAGTTTGTGGTCTCGTGGTGGTCATGTCGTCTGCATCGGAGGTGTATTGGAGTTAGGGTTGGGCGATGTCGACCAATTTGGCATCGTACGATGTCTAATGTGAAACATCGTGATGGACGATGGCATCGTTTCCACCAGTGCTTAATTTGAGCGGGATTTTAAAAGCTTTTTTTAAGTTCCCCCAGTTTTGGTCCTCCAACACCTCAGTTTGCTCCGGCAGTGCGCAACCTGGGTGTTATTTTTGACAGTGGTATGATTTTAGGAAAACAGATAAGTGCTGTCGTGAAGGCAAGCTTTTACCAGCTAAGGCTCCTCAGTAAGGTCAAACCATTCCTGTCCCGAGCTGACCTTGAAAAGGCTGCCCATGCCTTCATCGGCTTGCGTGTTCAAGGCCATCAATGGTCTGGCCCCTGCCTACCTCACGGAGTTGGTAATGGTCTACCAGCCAGCCAGAACTCTGTGCTCCTCTGAACACACCTTGCTGGTTATGCCCAAGTATAATTACAAAAAGTTTGGAGGCCGGTCATTTGCCGTTCAGGGCCCAAAGCTGTGGAACGCACTTCCGGTAAAGCTTCGAAGCAACACTGAGTTGTGTGTTTTTAAATCACAGTTGAAGACACATCTTTTTAGACAAGCTTTCGATACGTAGCCACTGACTCGATTGCTGTTTTTATGTAAATTTGTGCTTTTATTTATTGCTGTGTACTGTGATTTTTGTTTTTATTCTGGAAAGCGCCCTGGGCACCTTTCTGGCTGTTGTAAGGCGCTATATAAATACAATTTGATTGATTAATTGATTGATTGATTGATTGATTGATTGATTGTACAGTAGTTGTGTTTTCTGATCATAAACTAAAGTAAGACTAAAAGGGTGTTGTGACACTGTCTGTTACAGGAGATTTCTTCAAGCACAAACTGGATGCTGACCATCAGGGGCAGAATCTGGTACATTCTGGTAATGGCACCAGACAGTGAGACTGATCGTTTGGAGTGGTGGCGATTTCATGGATCTAATTTCCCATGAGTGAGTTGTCTGGTAAAGTACTGATGCATCCCTGCCACAAGTTTGCTCTCTGAGAGGACATTCAGCACTTGGGGCAATGTCATCACATTTAGCAGGACAGGACTGAAGCCAGAAATGGTCAACAGGTTGATGGTTGAGGCTGGAAAAGTTTACTTTGTAAAGCTTACAGTGTATCATATACAGTGTAACATATTTAAGTTTGTATTAATGAACTTATTTTTCTGTGTAATCTGCTTTATCTCCTATGTACTATACAGTATTTTATTTAATTTGACATAATATAACACTTTAGGCCTACCTCATATTGCAGGTTTGAAACTGTTAAACTGTTTCACTTCAATAACAATAAAGTTTTGAGTTCTTAAACTTAAATAATGTTTTACAGTAGGATAACCACTTATATGTCAAAAGATCAAAGGAATTTAGATTTTTCTTAATAAACAACTGCCCTAAATAACATGCTTTATTCCTACAGTATTTGTATTAAATGGAGAAAACAATGAACAATTGGCAATTTCATTATTATTAATATTATTACATATACATTATTTTTTTTTTTACTAATTAAGTACTTGATTTTTTATGTACATTTTTTATGTTTTTTAAGTAAAAAAAATACTGCAATTTTATGCAGGCTACTTAATTTAAGTTTATATTAGCACTTTTTTTATATAATTCATACTGCTCAAAATACCTGGAAATTTCCCAAAATAACCATTATATGGAGTCAAGATATATTTTTGTTGTTGATATGGATTACGTTTGACGAAAGTGATGTAGTAATGTTCACTGTGAAGCTTACACTGCGATGTAAGAGAAAACTGATTTGACCACCTAATTTTCACCAGTAAGAAAGAAGTGTTTTAAAGCTTGTTGTATTGCAGAAGGAGACAATGGTATGAGAATAAGGCCTACATTTAGAAAGAACATTTTAAGGAAAATATAATTACATTTTCATAAGTCTTTTTCTTCTAAAATCTAGTCTGTGGTGTAAAAACTCCCCCGGCCAAATTCCTGTTGTTATCAGCTATCAGTATTTCCTTATTATTTTCAGAATATATTATGAATAAACATTCAGTCTACTCGGTTAGTTGATCTAAACAATAAACACATTTATACCGTTGATAAACAACATAAAAACAGACGTCACATAAGGCATTTTAATGAAACTGCTAACGTTACAGCAGCGGGGAATATGAACGTGCATGAGTTATTTTATTTAATCTGTCATTATAATGTTTCGTTTTTTGACCTAAAACACACTGGTGTTGATGACCTGCATTCAAGCTTTCAGTAGGCTTAAATAGATAACCATTTAAAGCAGATTTAGTTCACAAACAACTGACAGTTTTGACCTCAACATGATTTTCAGTTACAAAAATGTATCCTAAAATTCGACATTAGTAACTTACTTTTCGCAGTATGGGTCGCGCGCGCTCACAAGATCTCCCGGTTCTCACGAGTGAATTCAGTTGAGACTCGCTCTAAACGGCTCATTTGAATCAGTGAGTTATCGACTCGAGAACAGCTGCGATCGGATCAGTCCAATTCGTGAATGAATCGTTTGGTGGGATTTGCGAACCGATTTAACAGGTTCATTGAAAAGAATCATTTTGTTCATAATTCAGACACCGCTTCTGCGTCTCGGACCACGCGCTTTGAGGGCTGCAACTTTCACTTTTAAATGACAATATCCTGGCAGTATTTGAAATGAACATGATTTCTTAATGTCTAGTGACATGTCAGGGCCATTTTATGATTAACTGAAATACATTTCTTACAAGAGTCAAAGAGGCATTAAAGGGATGGTTCGGAGTAGAATTGACTTCATTGCTATGCACTCCGAAGCCCATCTAAATACCCCATCCGAAGATTTTCTTACCTTAGTCGAACATTTATGGAGATATTAGAGTTTTTCGAATTGCTTGTTACAGGAGTGAATGGTACATGTGATGTATCTCGTAAATTGCACCACTAAACGTGCAAGTAATCTTACCAAACTTGTACAGTAGTGTAAATAGGTTATGTACTCACAAAACGCTGCATCAGAACATTTGTAAGTCCACCATGAGTGTTTTAAAAACATGTTTTAGCCGATCCCTACTAGTCTCAAAAACTACAAATGGCCACACGTCGACGTCACTTCCCTGGTTTGAAAAAAGCACGTAAAAGTCCTCCTACTACATCTGTGTGCATGTCAACTTTTAGGAGGACTTTTACGTGCTTTTTTCAAACCAGCGAAGTGACGGTCCCCCGACTGAGCCTGGTTTCTCCCAAGATTTTTTTTCTCCATTTCTGTCACCTGTGGAGTTTTGGTTCCTTGCTGCTGTCGCCTCTGGCTTGCTTAGTTGGGGACACTTTCCAGCGATATCGTATACTATTTGACCTGAACTGGAGGCTGACATCACTGAATTCATTCATGAACTGCCTTTAACTGAAAATTGATTGCTTACAATAATGGGTTACTTGCGCACTATTGTGCTGTTTGAATGCTGTGAAGTTGCTTCGACACAATCCGTATTGTTAAAAGTGCTATATAAATAAAGGTGACTTGATATGAACAAATACATAATAACAGGTTTAAAATTCAGCACTCCTTTTGAACATTTTTATTTTAATCATTCATGTAAAATCAACTATTTTAATACAGGCATATGTTAACTACAATTACCATGTGTACATTTGTTAATATAATCAGTTTACTCTTAAAATATAACTAAGCATTTAACAAATGGTAAATCATGAACAATCCTTACCAATATCTTGAAAAAATGTTTTCAAAACAGGTTAGCACTCTCCTGCTAAATGAACATTTACTCTTCTTCTAATTGGCCATAAAATGAGTTGTCAAAGTGCTGATGTGTGCACTTGATGTAGTGGAGTAAAACAGTGTCTGCTGTGTGTTTGTTGGTGTATGTTGAAGGTGTTGGTGTAATTCTTATATAACCCCTGTTTTATTTAATCTTCTCTGGTCGCCTGTATCATTCAGTGTCCAATACTAAATTCTTCTGCTCATCTTTAAGGCACTCAATGGTCTTGCTCCCTTCTCTCTTCATGACCTTCTCACTTCCTCTGGTCTTCTAGTTCAGAACTGCTTTGTGTGGCTAGGTTCTGCTAATCTTCAATGGATGGCGGGTCTTTTTCTGTCACGGCACCCAAACAGGGGAACTCGCTCCCCCTTGGCACTCAGAACGGTTACCTCTTTCCGTGAATTTAAATCAAAGCCTAAAATACACTTGTTCAAACAACACTATCACTAAAAGCATTGTGTATTTGTGTTATATGCAGTTGCATTATTTGTGACTGTATTGGGTGACTGTCCAAAGCCCATTTAATTGTTACTTTGTAATGAGTATTTGTTGTATTGGTGTACCTTGGAAAGCTCCTTGAGCCTGGGAAAGGCATTATATAAATTAAACAATTATTATCATTATTATTAAGTGAACCTCCACTGTGGTTATTTATTTATTTATTTTTCGGCTAAAATGTATGACATGATAAAAGATAACTTTGCAGTGAAAAAATCTATACATTAAAAAAGGAAATGAGAAATAAACAGAGCATTAAGATATTAAGGAGTCTTTATTTTCTAAGTTGACAGACCAAAGCAGCATTTGTTGTCACAGCATAATATAAATCCAAAATCCCTTTCAATATTTCACTCTCATCAAGCAGGGGAAATACATTCAAATGACAATAGGACCTTTAGATCAGATCTGTAACCATTCCAAAGCTGTATTTTATTGCATGCGTTTACTGATGTGATGGCTATAGCAACTTCAAACTTTTACTAATAAAATTCATCCTCATACGACATCTGTCAAATTAACATGTCTTCACACAGATATTATAAGGTTGAGTCTAAATGCATGATTTTTTTTCTTTTTTGCAGATTTGTTGGAGTCACAGTCATTGTTTCTTGTCAAGATCAGTCATTCCCCAGCACCCGCTTCATTCTTTCCAACAGGGTTCCAGTTCATATTCAGCTGCAAAAACACACTTTGAATGATGCTGTCTATGGCTTCGGCAGCAAGGGACGCACATAGCTGACCACATCATTGAAGCAGAACGGCAAATAGCTGGGAACTTCTTCCCCAGGGAAAGCCACAAGCTGGTCACCCTGACGATTGATGTGCTCGTAGAGGACCCAGACACCACCTTTCACTTTGTGGGAGGAAGCGATGTCGCTGAAATCGATTTCTTGAAGATTGGTTTCTTGGTGTAGGGTCACTTTCCTTCCTTGATAGTTGATGTGCTCAAACAACGTGATCTCAGGGTTGTCCAGGTCATCTGTGATCATCCTGAGGGAAGAAAACTTTTCTTTGTCTTCAAGGGTAGCATACTCTCCTTCCTCAAACACCCGCTGCTTTCCAGTGAAATTCTTCCCATAATATGCTACCCATGGTGCGCCGATGACTTTTACGGACGAGATGACGTCATTGAAGCCCTTTTCTTCTAAGTTGTGGACACTGTTCTTGAATTCAGCTGTTCTGCCCCCAAAGCCTTCTTTGCTAAAAACAATGATCTTGCTCATTTTGAATGATGACTGGAGGACAGAGAGGCTGGAGAAGACAAGTGTTTCTGAAGGAGCTTCCAGAGAGAGTGAGTGACTTGGTGCACAGAGTTGCCTTTTAAAGCACAAATACACCAAAATGGGTGTTGACAAAGTTATGAAATATCTCATCCTTTTTCCAGTTAACCAGGAGGAGTCTCTAAAGAATATGAGTTTCTTGTCAATTCTCAATGAAAAACAAATGACACCTTTTTTCCAGGCAATCTACAAAGAAATCTACAATGAAAATTGCGTCAGTATTTCATCACCCAAGATAAAAGCACAGTCATTTACAAGAACGTTGCCATTTAAAAGATTTTAAGGTAATCAATCAATTCAATGTGATTTGATGTTTAAATCCTGTATAAAAGAAGTGCACACATATTTATAAAGTGTACTTATTGTAGAAATAATATACTTTAATGAACACATATTTTCGCAGCGTAAGTACTTTGTATTTGTTATTCATTTCAAATGTATCACATTTTAAAGTTATATTAACTGCAATAAGTCAAACTTCTGAGTGATATTTTAAACATCTTTCTTTGTACTTTCGTAATTGCTTCTAGTGTCTTTATAATATGGTTAAAGTCAATAAACTGACAAACAATTCACGTGAGCTCACATATACTTTAATATCAGTAAACAACACAATTCAGTGTGAATTAAACGTTTTCAGCCACCTTAATGCACATTATGTGTAATTGATTTCAAATATATTACAGTTTAAAATTACTTTTGAGTGATATTTTTAAACCACTTAAGTGGGACTTTAGTATATTATGTAAATGTGCACTTCTGAAAAAGCAATTCATGTGAATTAAAATATTTCAATGTCATTTGCATGTATACTATTCTATAATAATTCAATATTTTTCTATTTATATCTCTAGCAATAAAGATGCAATTTAGTAATTTAAAATTTTGTTTAAAAAAATTCTTAAAGATGAGAAGAAATGGAAAACCCTCTACATTTATTAATATAACAATCTTTAAAACAAATACACAAAAAACCCCTTTGCTGATGCACAAGAAAGAACCCAACACTGTACACAACACTGTTTCAACACTACAAGTCTGAAAAACAATATAAAATAATTTTGTCCTTACATACAAAAAATAAATACTCTCGCCATCACAGAAATCATCATTCTGTATGATGCATTTTCCTCTTTGGGGACCAAATCGGTATTACTATCCTTGTAGAGTCATTTGGTCCCCATAAGATTTAGGATTAACACACACACACACACACACACACACACACACACACATGTTGGGTTTACATGTTTTATGGGGACATTCCATAGGCGTAATGGTTTTCATACTGTACAAACCGTACTTTCTATCACCTTACACCTACCCTACACCTAAACCTAGCCCTCACAGGAGATTGTGCAGACTTTTACTTCATCAAAAAAACTCATTGTGCATGATTTATAAGCCTGTTTCCTCATGGGGACCTGAGAAATGTCCCCACAAGGTCAAAATCTACTGGTATTCCTTGTGGGGACATTTGGTCCCCACAACGTGATGAATACCAGGTACACACACACACACACACACACACACACACACACACACACACACACACACACACACAAATACAACACAAACAAATACAACACAAACAAACAAACAAAAAAAATCAAGAAAAGTAGCATTCCATTTACAACAAATGGGACCTTATTTTAAAACATCACCAAACTGTGTTACTTGTACCCCCGGTTCATAGACAAGGCTTAAGCCCCAGACTAAACTGTAATTCTGAGCTACGGCAGGGTGTAAATAAATTTTGGGCTGCAGCTGTGTCTATTGCTTTCACTCAGCTGAACCATTTATAATGACTGGATATGTTTTATGACAATTTTTTTTTTTTTTTTCCCTAGATTGTTCTAATTCATTGTGCAGTTAGACCAAAGACTCAGTCATGACTCATTCGCTGAACTCATTTTTTACAGTGCAGTATAGCCTAGTTTAAAGGTGCCATAGAATGGAAAACTGAATTTACCTTGGCATAGTTAAATAATAACAGTTCAGTACATGGACATGACATACCATGAGTCTCAAACACCATTGTTTCCTCCTTCTTATATAAATCTAGTGTTTGCAAAAGACCACAGAAAAATAGGTCAATTCCAACATAACAACGACTGTTACGAAACTTTCCCGAGAGCGTTAATAGTTACGCCAACAAAGACCCAACAGTTCCGTCAAGTTATCGTCCAATTTCACTAATTAATGTAGACATTAAAATCATCGCTAAAGCACTAGCTCATAGAATAGAAAAAGTCACACCATCCATAATCCATCCAGACCAAGCTGGTTTCATTAAAAACAGACTCGCATCAAACAACACACGCAGACTTTTTAACTTAATGTATTACTCATCAATTAAAAAAGCAAAAACCATCATAGTCTCCCTCGACGCAGAAAAAGCATTTGATAGAGTCAACTGGAAATTCCTGTTTTCCACATTAGAGAGGTTTGGTTTTGGGGAGTCATTCATCAACTGGATCAAAATTCTGTATACGTCACCTTCAGCCACTGTTATCACCAATGGACTAACATCACGTAGCTTCACACTGCACCGGGGGACTAGACAAGGATGCCCACTCTCCCCTTCACTATTCACCATCTTCATTGAACCACTAGCAGCAGCTATCCGTCAAAATAGTTACATTAAAGGAGTTCAAACATTAAATATACACCATAAAATAAGTCTTTATGCCGATGATATTTTATTATATTTACAAGACCCCCCCTCATCATTACAAGAAACGATTAAACTCATTGATTCATTCTCAAAAATTTCTGAATACTCAATCAATTGGAGCAAATCTGCTATACTTCCATTACACTCTTCCTGCTTAGATGTGACATCCCAGACACCACCGATTCCTCTGTGCACCAATTATATCACATATCTAGGTATTAATGTTTCCCCCAGGCTGTCAGAGTTGTTTGGACTAAACTACACACCATTACTCAAAACAATAGAAGATGATCTTCATCGCTGGATGAATTTACCACTATCTATTATGGGCAGAATATCAGTAATTAAAATGACTGTACTCCCGAAATTAAATTATTTATTCACAATGATTCCAACACAGCCCACCATTACCTGGTTTAAATCACTAGATTCAATAATTACCAAATTTTACTGGAAAAACAAGACCCCAAGAATCAAACTCACTACTTTACAGAAATCAAAAACACAAGGAGGACTGGAAGCACCACATTTTTATCATTACTTTTTGGCCAACCAGCTCCAATACATACATAAATGGATTCACCCTAACCCATCAGAAAACACATGGCTAGATGTTGAACAAACAATTTGTAAGGACATTAACACTTCAGAATTACCCTTCCTTAACCGGACAATCAAAAAACATTACTGTTTTAAAATGCCAACAATAGCTGCAACTCTGACAGCCTGGTGGAAATTTCACCAAATAACAAACTCCACGCTTGCACCATCTAAATTCACCCCGATTTGGAATAACCCAGATTTTATAGTTAACAAGAAGCCACTTAATTTACGCACATGGGCAGAAAAGGGCATAACACAACTTCAGCATATCTTTTTAAATAATAACCTGGCACCATTTTCCCACTTGGTCCAGAAATACGGTATTGGGAGTAATTGTTTCTTGGAATATTCACAAATCAAATCATCAATTCAATCAAAAATTGACATTCGTACAACTAATCTAGACCTTTCACCTCCAATCTCAGAACTAATTAATATATCTTCCTTAAAAAAACTACTCTCCAAATTATACAGGTTAATATCAAAATCAGACAACACATTGAGCCTACCAAACGCAAAATGGGAATCAGACTTATCCATTACTCCCGATGCCGCTTTCTGGACACAAATCTGCAAAAATATCTACTTCATGACAAAAAATGCCAACCTGCAACTTATACAGTATAAAGTACTTCATAGATTTCATCTAACTGGACGCAAACTATTCAAAATGGGTTTTACTTCAGAAATATGCACTCATTGTACACAAAACACTCCAGACACCTATTTTCACGCCATTTGGCATTGCACCTCAGTTAAAACATTTTGGGAAAACATAACTGGCTCACTATCAAATCTTCTGGGATGTCACGTCCCACTGTCTCCCTCCCTCTGTTTACTAGGCGACATATCACTAACCAACTTAAATAATACAAACACTCAGTTGCTCTTAGTGGCCCTAACTATCGCCAAGAAAACTATCCTCATGAACTGGAAATCAAGGAATACTATACATATTGCATCTTGGAAAAACTTACTAATAGAGTACATGTCCATGGATAACCAGTTCACTTCAATCACAAAAAATACATCAGAATTACACTCCTCTTGGTTATCACTTGTAAACTTCCAACAATCATGAACCCACTCACCACTTTTTGTCTGAAACAACCATCAAAATTACAACCCTCTTGGTTAAATCTCATAAACAAGCTGACCCTCTTTGTCTGAAGCCACCCTCAACCATACAACTTCATCAATATCTAGAAGAAAAGAAAAATAAATAAATAAATAATAATTGAGGGGGTAAAGAGGGTTAAGAGGAGGTAGCAACATTGTTGTAATATCACACCTAATTAAGTATTTAAGTTTATTTAAATTATTAACATTATACACTATCATTATCATTATTAATATAAGTATAATTTTTTTTTTCTCTTATTCAAGCTCGCTCTCTCTTTTCTTCAACTCTCTTCCTAACACCACATTTACCCCCCCCCCCCCCTTTTTTTTTATTTTGTATTTGTTTATTAATTTTTATTAATTTTTTTTCTCCTCTGTTTTCTCCTTTTCTGCCTCTGGGCCCCAGTTGGCTGTGACATCTGTGACCCTGTTCTATGTGGCTCGGATTGGCTGCAGGTGGGTGCATTGGGAGGCCGGGGTCCTTTTACCTTCAGATTACCCTGAGTTTATTGCCACTGATTAGCACTACATGTCTGGCTTTTTAATGCTTTATACATTAGTTGACATACACATACATATACATCATGAAGAAAAAAAAAAAAAAAAAAAAATTACACATAGGGTAAGTGTGACTGCACAGGGATAGTCCCACGCTGCACGTCACACTTTTCTTTTAATGCATCTCACATTAGTTGAACATTCATCTATCACAAATAAAAAGGGTTAAATATTAAAAAATAAAAGTACAAACAAATAGGGTAAGCTGGACATGTGTGCGTGGTGGCCCGGGGGTGGGAGTTAGGGCCCTGTGCCTCCACGGCACCTCTACTAGATGGCCGTCCGGGTGAGGTGAGCAGGGGATTAACTGGGCAGCTGTGTAATAACTCAATAGTGTTTTTTTTTTTTTTCTTTTTTTTTTTTAGTGTATGTATATGTGTGTATGTATATATATATGTATATATGTATGTATGTATATATATATATGTGTATATGTGTGTGTGTGTGTGTGTATGTATGTATGTGTGTGTATGTATGTATATATATATGTATGTATGTATGTATATATATATATATTTATAATAATAAGGAATACCTTATTTTATTTTATAGATATTCTATTTATATATCCTATATATTACTAAATTACTATATTAATAGAATTGCCCTCTTCTTGATCCTCAAACCTCCCCTCATTCTTGATTAAAGTAGTTCATTTAAAATGTTATTATTATTATTATTATCAATACTATTATTATTAATATTATTATTACTGCCATTTATCATCTTCCTCACCCTGACCCCTGAGTACCATTCACACCCTCCATCCTCCAATTTTTGTTAATACTACTATCATCATTTTTATTATTTTTTATTATTATTATGTCTGTGGTACTTATCTACATGTTCCCTTGTGTTCCAACCTCGACACAGTTATAATTACCACTTACACGCACACTCACATGCACACAAAAATCATGTTTACAGTCATGTATGTTTTGTTGGCCTTTGATGTATCACCTGTAAATAGTATATTTGTTGGCAATAAAAAAAAAAAAAAAAAACATGAAAATATTTTCAGAAGAAAAAAAAAGAAAATAAATAAAGATTAAAATAATGCAAAAAAAAAAAAAAAAAATAGTTACGCCTCCAACATTTGCATCGCCCAATCATCACTAACGTCAGTACATCAGTAAAACAAGGCGAGTCACTCAAGGGACACGGTTAGCTTAATGCTAGCGCTAGCCTGTTACATTGCAATACATAGGATTTCACTTACCACATAAACAGAGAAATAACTGCGCTGATGATGGTGAATGATTTACAGATCTTGAGAATCACTCACGAGCAGCTCTTGTGTGGTAAGCACTTGTGTCTCTGCATTAAAACGTTACACAGAGCACATGCATCACAGTAATCAGACTAAAATATCCGCGATTCAAAACGGCAGATTCAACAAACCGCATATTAAAAGCGGCTAGAGCTCCTAATTATATATATATATATATTTTTTATCCATGTGCCAGCTATTGACGAGCAGCTCTGAAACAGCCAATCAGAGCAGAGCTCATTAATATTCATGATGCTTCCAAATAAGGCAAAAACAGAGCATTTGATTCTAGGGACAAATCCTAGGGTTGTAAATGGACCTGTAAAACCATTTCTGGAGATTTTTTGCCCTTTCCTATGCCATATACCTTCTATGTAGATATCAGAGAACAATTTAAAATATTCTCTCAATGCATTCTATGGCACCTTTAAATAAAATCAAATGTATTTGAATGCAAAAGAATTTTGTTTCGATTTATTAAACTTTCACTTGCAATTAATGCAATTACATGTGTTTTTAGGTAAATTTAAGTGATTTAGAACAACAATTGACAGTATTCCTCAACAGATGTAAAGTACAGTACAGTACATAAATCTCCCGACATTACCAAACAACTTAAGGCTTTAATCCACTGTGCTGCAGTATTACAGGTTCACCAGCCCTAGTCGATCTTTGCAGTCTGAACTGAACAGTTTGAAAGACACGTTTCAGCACATGTGCATTTGATGTGAAACAAGTCATTTCTCTCTGGCTTTCTGTCTGTTTGATACTGTATTCTCTCTGTGTTGTCACACATATGCCTGCTTATGAGTCATTCTAAATAATTAGAAATATGACGATTATAGTTTCTCTCAATAACAAATTATTTGTTCGCTGTTTTTCTATTTATGTCTATCTGTGGCCTTCCACAAGGCTCTTTTTAGCTCCTTCTCTCTTCCCTGGACAGTTTTTCTGTCTTTAGATCTCCACATGTGCGTAACCTTGGTGTCCTCATTGAGCAGCATTTAAAATTTGATAAACATATCTCTGCTGTTATCGGATCTAGCTTTTATCAGCTTCAACTACTGTCTAAAATGAAACACTTTCTCACTCCCAAAAACTTTAGCTGACAAAAACAGCTTTATGCTGTTGAAGCATTTGTTACGTCTCGTCTAGATTACTGCAATTCTTTATATTGCGTCGTATCTAAGTCTCAAATTGCTCGTCAATAGCTTGTCCAAAATGCAAAGGCGAGACTTCATCATAAATGCCATAAACATAAACACATCACTCCGATTCTGAAAGCTCAATGGCTTCAATGCAAACTTATGGTTTGTTTGTTTGCTTATTTCAAGAGTGTTGTGCAGTAGATAAAATGGCTTGTCTTGTGAGGATCTTTCTATGGATAATTCTTTGTTAAACGTGATGAAATATCAGGTGTTGAAATCTGTTCATATGTTCAAGAATGTGTTACACAACAGTTCTCTTTTTGACGGTTTCTAACTTGTTCCACTGAGTCGGTGTTTATGAATAATTATAAAAAAGATTTCTTAGGAAAAATGTCGGGAGATTTATGTACTGTACTGTACTTTACATCTGTATAGGAATACTGTCAATTGTTGTTCTAAATCACTTAAATTTACATAAACACATGTAATTGCATTAATTGCAAGCGAAAGTTTAATAAATCGAAACAAAATTCTTTTGCATTCAAATACATTTGATTTTATTTAAACTAGGCCATACTGCACTGTAAAAAATGATTGACTTTTTGTTTGGCGAATGAGTCATGACTGAGTCTTTGGTCTAACTGCACAATGAATTAGAACAACTTGAACAGAAATGGAAAGCTTGAAATAACCTTTAACCACGCACAAAGTATCTCTTTTGTTTAATGCATCTTGTAATATTTCATGTATGCAATCAATAGTATAACTGTAAATGTTATTACTGTAATATTACTGGTATTGTAGCTTTGATCTTTGATCCAGTACTGAACAGGTGATGCTAGAAGTTTTTTAAAGAATTGTTGGCCAGTCAGCTCACGCGTATCACACATTACAAGCTAAAAGTGCCATTTAAGTCACATGGATCTATTTGCTTTGAATCTTTTCCATTTGCAAGTAATATATTTCCACCTGTGCATTTACAGATCCCCCTTTAATCATCATATATTTTACAGGTAACAAACCACAGAACGCGGGAAGAAAAAATTAAAGGTACCTTTCTTCATTTTCATGGATTTTGGGATATTTATATTTGGGTAATTGACAAAGTTATGTTTTATTCCCTGTAAAGTAGGAATAAAAATTAAATCTATTTTAAAATCCCAGTGTCAGGAATTCTGGCGTTTGTAGGAAATCTGAAAGAACATCTCCCAGTATTCTACTACGATGTTGCCCTGATGATTGACGTGATTAATCTCTCAAAAGTTTACATACACCTCACAGAATAAACCACTTCATCAGAGAAGAAATTGCTACTTTTTTTACGATTCTACACCTCTACCCTTCTTATTGCTTATATTATGAACATTTTGTAGATACGGCAGGGTGTATATAAACTTTGGACTGCAGCTGTGTCTATTGCTTCACTCAGCTGAACCATTTATAATGACTGGATATGTTTTATGACAATTGTTTGTTTGTTTTTTCTTTCCTCAAGAAAGACTTTCCTGCCTCTTTGGAACATTTCTGTTCACGCATACTGTGGAGATACTGTAGCAGCTTTATGACATTTGACGTTTACTGCTGATGGAGAGCTTTTGGGACATTGACAAACAGCACTTCCCAGCAAGTTCTTTTGCAGTCATTATTATTATTAACTTTATTTAGTCAAACTTGCATTCACTAATGCTGGAGTAAGGTTTTAGAAGAAACCTTTCGTTTGGGTTTAATGTTTGTGGTAGTAAAGCTTTGATCATTTTTGGCCTGGTTTCACAGACAGGGCTTAGACTAAGCCAGGATTATGCCATGGTTCAATTAGGACATCTAGCAAAATGTGATACATTTGAAATGAATAACAAATACAAAGTACTTACGCTGCGAAAATATGTGTTCATTAAAGTATATTATTTCTACAATAAGTACACTTTATAAATATGTGTGCACTTCTTTTATACAGGATTTAAACATCAAATCACATTGAATTGATTGATTACCTTAAAATCTTTTAAATGGCAACGTTCTTGTAAATGACTGTGCTTTTATCTTGGGTGATGAAATACTGACGCAATTTTCATTGTAGATTTCTTTGTAGATTGCCTGGAAAAAAGGTCTCATTTGTTTTTCATTGAGAATTGACAAGAAACTCATATTCTTTAGAGACTCCTCCTGGTTAACTGGAAAAAGGATGAGATATTTCATAACTTTGTCAACACCCATTTTGGTGTATTTGTGCTTTAAAAGGCAACTCTGTGCACCAAGTCACTCACTCTCTCTGGAAGCTCCTTCAGAAACACTTGTCTTCTCCAGCCTCTCTGTCCTCCAGTCATCATTCAAAATGAGCAAGATCATTGTTTTTAGCAAAGAAGGCTTTGGGGGCAGAACAGCTGAATTCAAGAACAGTGTCCACAACTTAGAAGAAAAGGGCTTCAATGACGTCATCTCGTCCGTAAAAGTCATCGGCGCACCATGGGTAGCATATTATGGGAAGAATTTCACTGGAAAGCAGCGGGTGTTTGAGGAAGGAGAGTATGCTACCCTTGAAGACAAAGAAAAGTTTTCTTCCCTCAGGATGATCACAGATGACCTGGACAACCCTGAGATCACGTTGTTTGAGCACATCAACTATCAAGGAAGGAAAGTGACCCTACACCAAGAAACCAATCTTCAAGAAATCGATTTCAGCGACATCGCTTCCTCCCACAAAGTGAAAGGTGGTGTCTGGGTCCTCTACGAGCACATCAATCGTCAGGGTGACCAGCTTGTGGCTTTCCCTGGGGAAGAAGTTCCCAGCTATTTGCCGTTCTGCTTCAATGATGTGGTCAGCTATGTGCGTCCCTTGCTGCCGAAGCCATAGACAGCATCATTCAAAGTGTGTTTTTGCAGCTGAATATGAACTGGAACCCTGTTGGAAAGAATGAAGCGGGTGCTGGGGAATGACTGATCTTGACAAGAAACAATGACTGTGACTCCAACAAATCTGCAAAAAAGAAAAAAAATCATGCATTTAGACTCAACCTTATAATATCTGTGTGAAGACATGTTAATTTGACAGATGTCGTATGAGGATGAATTTTATTAGTAAAAGTTTGAAGTTGCTATAGCCATCACATCAGTAAACGCATGCAGTAAAATACAGCTTTGGAATGGTTACAGATCTGATCTAAAGGTCCTATTGTCATTTGAATGTATTTCCCCTGCTTGATGAGAGTGAAATATTGAAAGGGATTTTGGATTTATATTATGCTGTGACAACAAATGCTGCTTTGGTCTGTCAACTTAGAAAATAAAGACTCCTTAATATCTTAATGCTCTGTTTATTTCTCATTTCCTTTTTTAATGTATAGATTTTTTCACTGCAAAGTTATCTTTTATCATGTCAAACATTTTAGCCAAAAAATAAATAAATAAATAACCACAGTGGAGGTTCACTTAATAATAATGATAATAATTGTTTAATTTATATAATGCCTTTCCCAGGCTCAAGGAGCTTTCCAAGGTACACCAATACAACAAATACTCATTACAAAGTAACAATTAAATGGGCTTTGGACAGTCACCCAATACAGTCACAAATAATGCAACTGCATATAACACAAATACACAATGCTTTTAGTGATAGTGTTGTTTGAACAAGTGTATTTTAGGCTTTGATTTAAATTCACGGAAAGAGGTAACCGTTCTGAGTGCCAAGGGGGAGCGAGTTCCCCTGTTTGGGTGCCGTGACAGAAAAAGACCCGCCATCCATTGAAGATTAGCAGAACCTAGCCACACAAAGCAGTTCTGAACTAGAAGACCAGAGGAAGTGAGAAGGTCATGAAGAGAGAAGGGAGCAAGACCATTGAGTGCCTTAAAGATGAGCAGAAGAATTTAGTATTGGACACTGAATGATACAGGCGACCAGAGAAGTATAAATAAAACAGGGGTTATATAAGAATTACACCAACACCTTCAACATACACCAACAAACACACAGCAGACACTGTTTTACTCCACTACATCAAGTGCACACATCAGCACTTTGACAACTCATTTTATGGCCAATTAGAAGAAGAGTAAATGTTCATTTAGCAGGAGAGTGCTAACCTGTTTTGAAAACATTTTTTCAAGATATTGGTAAGGATTGTTCATGATTTACCATTTGTTAAATGCTTAGTTATATTTTAAGAGTAAACTGATTATATTAACAAATGTACACATGGTAATTGTAGTTAACATATGCCTGTATTAAAATAGTTGATTTTACATGAATGATTAAAATAAAAATGTTCAAAAGGAGTGCTGAATTTTAAACCTGTTATTATGTATTTGTTCATATCAAGTCACCTTTATTTATATAGCACTTTTAACAATACGGATTGTGTCGAAGCAACTTCACAGCATTCAAACAGCACAATAGTGCGCAAGTAACTTTATTGTAAGCAATCAATTTTCAGTTAAAGGCAGTTCATGAATGAATTCAGTGATGTCAGCCTCCAGTTCAGGTCAAATAGTATACGATATCGCTGGAAAGTGTCCCCAACTAAGCAAGCCAGAGGCGACAGCAGCAAGGAACCAAAACTCCACAGGTGACAGAAATGGAGAAAAAAAATCTTGGGAGAAACCAGGCTCAGTCGGGGGACCGTCACTTCGCTGGTTTGAAAAAAGCACGTAAAAGTCCTCCTAAAAGTTGACATGCACACAGATGTAGTAGGAGGACTTTTACGTGCTTTTTTCAAACCAGGGAAGTGACGTCGACGTGTGGCCATTTGTAGTTTTTGAGACTAGTAGGGATCGGCTAAAATATGTTTTTAAAACATTCATGGTGGACTTACAAATGTTCTGATGCAGCGTTTTGTGAGTACATAACCTATTTACACTACTGTACAAGTTTGGTAAGATTACTTGCACGTTTAGTGGTGCAATTTACGAGATACATCACATGTACCATTCACTCCTGTAACAAGCAATTCGAAAAACTCTAATATCTCCATAAATGTTCGACTAAGGTAAGAAAATCTTCGGATATGATTTATTTATTGCAAGTTTTGGATGTGGGGTATTTAGATGGGCTTCGGAGTGCATAGCAATGAAGTCAATTCTACTCCGAACCATCCCTTTAATGCCTCTTTGACTCTTGTAAGAAATGTATTTCAGTTAATCATAAAATGGCCCTGACATGTCACTAGACATTAAGAAATCATGTTCATTTCAAATACTGCCAGGATATTGTCATTTAAAAGTGAAAGTTGCAGCCCTCAAAGCGCGTGGTCTGAGACGCAGAAGCGGTGTCTGAATTATGAACAAAATGATTCTTTTCAATGAACCTGTTAAATCGGTTCGCAAATCCCACCAAACGATTCATTCACGAATTGGACTGATCCGATCGCAGCTGTTCTCGAGTCGATAACTCACTGATTCAAATGAGCCGTTTAGAGCGAGTCTCAATTGAATTCACTCGTGAGAACCGGGAGATCTTGTGAGCGCGCGCGACCCATACTGCGAAAAGTAAGTTACTAATGTCGAATTTTAGGATACATTTTTGTAACTGAAAATCATGTTGAGGTCAAAACTGTCAGTTGTTTGTGAACTAAATCTGCTTTAAATGGTTATCTAGTTAAGCCTACTGAAAGCTTGAATGCAGGTCATCAACACCAGTGTGTTTTAGGTCAAAAAACGAAACATTATAATGACAGATTAAATAAAATAACTCATGCACGTTCATATTCCCCGCTGCTGTAACGTTAGCAGTTTCATTAAAATGCCTTATGTGACGTCTGTTTTTATGTTGTTTACCAACGGTATAAATTTGTTTATTGTTTAGATCAACTAACCGAGTAGACTGAATGTTTATTCATAATATATTCTGAAAATAATAAGGAAATACTGATAGCTGATAACAACAGGAATTTGGCCGGGGGAGTTTTTACACCACAGACTAGATTTTAGAAGAAAAAGACTTATGAAAATGTAATTATATTTTCCTTAAAATGTTCTTTCTAAATGTAGGCCTTATTCTCATACCATTGTCTCCTTCTGCAATACAACAAGCTTTAAAACACTTCTTTCTTACTGGTGAAAATTAGGTGGTCAAATCTGTTTTCTCTTACATCGCAGTGTAAGCTTCACAGTGAACATTACTACATCACTTTCGTCAAACGTAATCCATATCAACAACAAAAATATATCTTGACTCCATATAATGGTTATTTTGGGAAATTTCCAGGTATTTTGAGCAGTATGAATTATATAAAAAAAAGTGCTAATATAAACTTAAATTAAGTAGCCTGCATAAAATTGCAGTATTTTTTTACTTAAAAAACATAAAAAATGTACATAAAAAATCAAGTACTTAATTAGTAAAAAAAAAAAAAATGTATATGTAATAATATTAATAATAATGAAATTGCCAATTGTTCATTGTTTTCTCCATTTAATACAAATACTGTAGGAATAAAGCATGTGATTTAGGGCAGTTGTTTATTAAGAAAAATCTAAATTCCTTTGATCTTTTGACATATAAGTGGTTATCCTACTGTAAAACATTATTTAAGTTTAAGAACTCAAAACTTTATTGTTATTGAAGTGAAACAGTTTAACAGTTTCAAACCTGCAATATGAGGTAGGCCTAAAGTGTTATATTATGTCAAATTAAATAAAATACTGTATAGTACATAGATTACACAGAAAAATAAGTTCATTAATACAAACTTAAATATGTTACACTGTATATGATGCACTGTAAGCTTTACAAAGTAAACTTTTCCAGCCTCAACCATCAACCTGTTGACCATTTCTGGCTTCAGTCCTGTCCTGCTAAATGTGATGACATTGCCCCAAGTGCTGAATGTCCTCTCAGAGAGCAAACTTGTGGCAGGGATGCATCAGTACTTTACCAGACAACTCACACATGGGAAATTAGATCCATGAAATCGCCACCACTCCAAACGATCAGTCTCACTGTCTGGTGCCATTACCAGAATGTACCAGATTCTGCCCCTGATGGTCAGCATCCAGTTTGTGCTTGAAGAAATCTCCTGTAACAGACAGTGTCACAACACCCTTTTAGTCTTACTTTAGTTTATGATCAGAAAAGACAACTACTGTACAATCAATCAATCAATCAATTAATCAATCAAATTGTATTTATATAGCGCCTTACAACAGCCAGAAAGGTGCCCAGGGCGCTTTCCAGAATAAAAACAAAAATCACAGTACACAGCAATAAATAAAAGCACAAATTTACATAAAAACAGCAATCGAGTCAGTGGCTACGTATCGAAAGCTTGTCTAAAAAGATGTGTCTTCAACTGTGATTTAAAAACACACAACTCAGTGTTGCTTCGAAGCTGTACCGGAAGTGCGTTTCACAGCTTTGGGCCCTGAACGGCAAATGACCGGCCTCCAAACTTTTTGTAATTATACTTGGGCATAACCAGCAAGGTGTGTTCAGAGGAGCGCAGGGTTCTGGCTGGTTGGTAGACCATTACCAACTCCGTGAGGTAGGCAGGGGCCAGCCCATTGATGGCCTTGAACACAAACATCAGGATCTTAAACACCCTGAACCGCACTGGGAGCCAGTGGAGAGAGCGGAGGACTGGGCTGATGTGAGAGCGTTTGCAGGTGTTGGAGAGGAGACGTGCTGCAGCGTTTTGTACCAGTTGAAGCCGATTGAGGAGTGATTGATTAAGTCCAGTGTAGAGGGCATTGCAGTAGTCAATCCGTGATCTGATGAAGACATGGGCAGCCTTTTCAAGGTCAGCTCGGGACAGGAATGGTTTGACCTTACTGAGGAGCCTTAGCTGGTAAAAGCTTGCCTTCACGACAGCACTTATCTGTTTTCCTAAAATCATACCACTGTCAAAAATAACACCCAGGTTGCGCACTGCCGGAACAAACTGAGATGTTGGAGGACCAAAACTGGGGGAACTTAAAAAAAGCTTTAAAAATCCCGCTCAAATTAAGCACTGGTGGAAACGATGCCATCGTCCATCGCGATGTTTCACATTAGACATCGTACGATGCCAAATTGGTCGACATCGCCCAACCCTAACTCCAATACACCTCCGATGCAGACGACATGACCACGAGACCACAAACTTGAAAATAAAATACAAAAGATGCACTTAACAGCGGTGTTTCAGTTTTACCTCAGTGTTTCATGTTAGCACGCTGTTTATGTCACGTCTGTCACTGAATTTATGGACCGTCTATAAAATTACATACGACATGGATACACATTTCTTACTTAAACATCATTTGAAGAGAATTAACTTGCTAGCTATAAAGAGGCAGCGTTGAAAAGATATTGTGCTGCTCTGTGACTAACATTAAGTTTGTCAACTTTGGCTTTCTGACGTTAGCTTACCAGATCATGTATTCATCGATACTGTGGCACTCATTCACAAGAAGAGGATCCAAAATACACCTCATCCAGACCAGAAACTTGAAAATAACAAACAAAAAAGGGCTTGAAAATACAGTTTAAAATCGCGACAGAAACAGCGGTGTTGCCTAATGCACTTTACCTCAGTATTTCACCTCAGTTAGCTGTTAAAGGTTGTATCAGCGATTTCAAGCCTAAAACATAAAGTGTCAAATTCAGCTGACCTTTCTTCACGATCCGCTCGCTGCCTGCCCCATAAATCGACTGTAATAAAAAAAGCGTCTCCCTGGTCAGCCTAGGGTCCGAGAAATGCCAAAAAAAACAATCGGTGCTACCAACTATTCAATGCACGTGATGACGTCATTCATGCCCACTGGAATCGTTAAGGGAATCGTTTGCAAATTTTGCAAACGATTCGAAGGAATTGAAACACTGAACTCTCAACAAGAACCGGTTTTCGATTCCCATCCCTATTTACTACTGCCTGTGCTCTTTTGTAACAAATAAAATCATTCAAATGTAAAGATTTCCTTACTGTTTTAAGTGCTTTATTTCTTTGCTCTATTACTTTATTACATTCCTCACTCCAGCATGGCACTGCTTTCCTCCTACTGTCTGTAATTGTTTTACCTATTACTTCGCTAGCAGCACTTCTTAATGCTTCACTTATCTCTCTGTTAAAAGCCTCTACATCCTCCACATACTCATTTACATATTCTATTTTCCTTTGACTTATCTCCTCATATTTAACCCAATCCACTGATATGAACCTCCACCTTGGCCTTCGTTCCACCCTAGTTTGTGCTATTTCTTTCCAAATTTTAGTGCATATAGGAAAGTGATCACTACCAATGGTGCTTTGCTCTAAAACTTTCCACTGACATTTTCCAGCTATTCTCTCCGATACAAGCGTCAAGTCCAGCATGGAATATTTACCTTGTGCCACATCCACCCTTGTATACGTCCCATCATTAATACATACGAAATTTCCCCAATCTAACATTTCCTCTATCATGCTTCCATTATTATCTGTTGTGGTGCTCCCCCATAGAGTACTGTGCGCGTTGAAATCTCCACACCAAATCGTTCTCTGACTTCCACTTCCTCCAATTTCTTCTAATTTACCGCCACTTCCTCTCAACAGGAAAAAATAAATCTCCCTTGCCATTGGTCAGTTTTTCGCAGGCAAGTTCACTACTGTAAACGGATTTACAGTAGAGGAGAATTACATTAGTGATCATATATTTTCCCACAATCCTTTGCAGTTTACAGTAAAATACTGTATATACATTTTACAGTATCTTACTGTAGATATTACAGTAAAATACTGTTCAAATTACAAAAATCGGTTACAGTCCAGAGGATTCTTCACATTGCCTGTCTTCACTGAGTCTACTATATTATAGATATCATATTTACAGTATAAAATAACAAAAATGAACTTGGTTCACTACTATAGTGCTTGTTTGCTAAAGCCCTTGGTAAATCTGATAAATTTATCAATTAGAGAAAATAAATTCCCTTCAAATTGGAAAACTAGTATTGTAACTCCAATTTTTAAAGCAGGATCAGCTGATGAGGTTCAGAATTATAGACCAATTTCTATTCTTCCTGCAGTTTCTAAAATTCTGGAAAAATTGGTAGCTGAACAACTTATCGATATTTAGAAAAACATGATTTACTTTATTCTAAACAGTTTGGTTTTAGGCCTAAGTATTCAACAGAAATGGCAAACTGCTATCTCACAGAATTTATTAAGGAATCTTTAGATAAAGGTAATGTAGTAGGTGCAGTGTTTTTAGATCTCAAAAAGGCATTTGATACTGTGAATCATGAAATTCTCCTCCACAAATTAAATTTATTCAACTTTTCCCAGCAGGCAATGAATTGGTTTAGATCATATTTACAATCCCGAGATCCGTGTGTTAAAATTAATAATTCAAGATCAGCTTTACGAAATAATAAGATGGGTCTCCCTCAAGGGTCAATTTTGGGCCCATTGTTGTTTTCCTTATATGTTAATAATTTTCCAAACTGTTGTAAGTAAACAAAATGTCAGTTCAGTCAGGACTCTCAAGTCAAAAGGAAACTCATAGGCAAACTTTAGTCAACTTTTTATTAGCATAATACTAAAGTTACATTTGGCGGTATGGCTCTGTTCCAAGTTCCCTGTCCTTTCCATGAGCTCCATGAAAGCCAAGACAGGGAAGCAGCTATTTCAGGGGCAACCCTCCTATTTTAAGAATAGTAGAGTAGCACAAACCCCCCAACAGACCATACCAGGCAATCCTCCCTGACTCTTCCCGGTCTGGAAGAGCCAGCGAAGGAACCAAATGAGCGTTACCAGACTAAATTTACAATTATCAGCTACGACCAATTCATCATTGGCCTGACCAATCCTCCTTAAATTTAATTACCCAAATTACTTTTAGTAAATTGAGCAGCGCAAATTACATTTGAGCCAATGAACCCAGATGTAATGGTCATAAGAAACCCTGAGCTAGAGGGTCCAACTCCTGCAGTGTACAGCTTTGAGATAGCCAATTACTACGTGACGATAGCGTGACTTGAAATAAAGTAAACACACCCAATAGCGGTTGAAGCCATACATTTATTTATGAGCTGCACTCATAGCTTTTTGAGCCTCAAGGATGGCTTGAGTGTCAGGTCGTAAGTAGCGTTTGTAAGCCGCAGAGGACCATCGCCCCATGGCCTTCAAGGTAGAGACAGGGGTTGAGGAGGCAGCAGTTGTAGCAGCCCCTATGCGTAGAGAATGAGCTGTGTAGCGTTCTGGGGGAAGACCACAGTATTGGCAGAGAAGGCGTAGATGAGAGGACAACCAGGCTCTGGACATTGGCTTCCCCTCCTCAGTGGCAAACAATGGGTCCTGTGGACCAGATTGTGGACGGCTTTTCAAGTAAGCCAACATGGAAGACAAGGGACAAAAATCTGAGTTAGAACCAGAGACATAAATTACAGTGCCTTCTTTCTCTCTATCAGTTTTAGAATGCTTTAAATATATGGTGAAATATTGTGAATAAATCGTTACATCAGAAATTGTGAGGTCTTGTGATGGATTAAAAGTATTAGTGCGTGTCGTAAACTCGCCCCCTCTTAGAAAACCGTAGAAAGCTGTGAGCAAGGCCGACTCTAGCATTGAATCAGTGTAAGCCCCAAAGCATCCTGCTCTTAAACGTGATATTAACTTTGACAAAAGTGAAAGTGTAAAGGGTAGACGCTGATCGTTGCCTTGAGGTTTCTCTCTTTTGAGGCCATTTAGTAAGAGGCGAATCGATGGGTTTCCCAGTAAGCTGATGGTAGATGGATCCAGGCAGCGCAGGTGGAATTGGATGCCTGCGATCATACTTTTAATGCTTGAAGGCTGGATTTTTTGAGATTCATAACAGTGGACTATAAAAGCACAAACATATGTGACATTAACTGTTATAACAGCAATGGAAAAAGTAGCACAGAAGCAACCGAAGTGAGACCAAGCAGAGTCATACATTTTTAATGTACTTCTAGCCAAACCATGGCGCATATAGTGAGCTGCAGAGTGCAAGTATGATTGTAAAGTTATGGCTAATCTAGAATGGTTTGGCTGAAAGAGGGACAGAGCAGGCTGTATGGTGCTGCCTCCGGGCACAGAAGGTGGAATTTCTGAAATTCAAACCGAGACAAAGAATCAGCAATTTGGTTGTTTAAGCCAGGAACGTGAGCAGCCCGAAAATGAAATTTACCCAATATAGATAGCCAAGTAAGGCGCCTAACAAAACGATTTATGAATGGTACAGAGGAGCATCCCTTATTAATAATTTGAACGGTTGCTTCGTTGTCGCAAAAAAAATAATAATTTGTTTCCTCGACCAGTGTTTACCCCACAAAATACAAGCTATAAAAATAGGGTACAACTCCAACAGTGCAGTCGACAGGGTATTAACAGGTACAGATAACAATTCAGGTGGCCATGACTAGCGAACCACTGTCCGTTAAACACCCCCCCAAAACCAATGGAAGGCGTGGCATCTGTGTATAATTTAAGGGTTGTGGAAGACTCCAAATCATCATAATGAAAAAAAGAGATACTGTTCCAATCATTTAAGAGCAGAGACCAGAATCTGAGGTCTGATCTGCAACCTTCATCTGAGGTAACTTTATCATTTAGGTTTTTAACGGACTTTGATAGTTCAAGGAGCCTGGCTATGAAAGACCATCCCTGTGTAATTATCCGCATAGCAAAATTAAGATGACCTAGTAGCGAAAGCAAATCTCTTTTAGAAAAAGAAACAACTTTTATAGCACTTTCCATTATTTCTCTGATACGATTTAATTTCTCCGAAGGCAGGGAGGCTTGCATTAGGTTAGAATCTAATGTGATTCCTAAAAATTCGATGGTTTTAAGAGGACCTAGTGTTTTTTCCTCAGAAAGAGGGACACCCAAATCATTGAAAGTGTACTTTAATGCTGAAATGCAACGATCGGATTTAACGTGCGGGTAGTCTACTAGCAGAAAGTCATCTAAGAGATGAAGTACAAACGGTAATTTGCAGTTATTAAGAAGAATCCAACAAAGTGCCTCTGACAGAGTGTCAAATATTTTTGGGCTACTGCGACAGCTGAAGGGGAGCCTAACTGAAAAATATAGTTTATTTCTCCATTTGACACCGAATAAATGCCATTGAGAAGGATGTAAAGGCATGACTTTAAATGCATCCGAGATATCCGCTTTAGCTAACCATGCTCCTCTACCTGCCTTTACAATTAACTTGATTGCATCATCAATGGTAGCGTAGCACAGAGAAAAAGGAGCTAGAGGAATAAGGCTATTAATACTTTGAGCTGAATCATTATGAGGGGCAGACAGATCAATAATTAAACGCTTCTTTCCTGAATATTTACGAGTCGCAATTCCTATGGGATTAATTTGGAAAACTGAAAAGGGAGGATCATCAAATGGCCCGATCATAAAACCCTTGTTAAACTCTTTCTCCAACAATGAATCTACAATTTCAGGTTCCTTTAAAGCAGAAAGTAAATTTTTACAGACAAGAGAAATATTAGGCATCCAACACAATCCTGCAAGAAAACCTTGAACAAGACCAGTTAATAAGGAATTGACAAAACAGCGATTAGGGTGATTTTTTAAAGCCCGACCCAGCTTAGAAACGTTGACTGGGGTTGATGGTTTTATTTCTTTTTCTCCTTTCTCACAAATCGGGTTCGTCTCGGGCACACAGACTTCGGGTGACCGTCTCCACAGTAACTACAAGCATGAATATATTTACAATTAAATAATTTGCAAACATTTTTATTAAAATTATAACACAATGGAGTGGCAAATTGTGTCACCTTAGGATCAGGCTGAAGATTTGAGCCAGGCTTAGGAGACTGAAAAGTGACAGTTTTGGGGCACAGATTGGGCGTGTGAGTCTGAGAGCCACAGATCGAACAAGAAAGAGCTTGATGGCCAGTAAAGTGTCTACTGATGAGCGTTAGGTCGATTACGGACCAGTCCAGTCTCTGATTGAACCTCTGAATAAACATGGCAGCTTTTGTGGAGAAAGACTTATGATATTCATAAAACAGTGTTCCTCCATAAGTGACAGCTAAATCAGCGATGATGGCTAAATATGTGTCTAGCTCGGCTCTACGGGATGGAAAGACTTCGCATATGACGTCCCTGTAAACCCCAAATGCCACGACGAATTCGGCTAGAGTCAAAGTTTTCGAAAGTCGAGGGTCATTGTCTTTAAGCATGACGGATATATCTCCGCAATCTACAACACGACCATATATCTTTGAAAGCAGCCAAGTTATACATGCATGCAATGATTTTTTTACACTTATCTTACTGTGTGACTGTCTGGAGTGAGGTTTCTCAACTGACTATTAAACCTGTTAGATCCTTATATAAACAAACACTAAAAGTTTTGGATAAGAAACCAACCAGATGGCATCACTGTAACATTTTACAAAAACATAGTTTGCTTAGTTTTGAAAATTTTATAAATTCATCTCTTATTAAAATGTTTTTTTTAAATGTTTAAATAATCTTGCGCCAAAAGTTATATGCAAATTAATATCAAAACAGAGTAGTAAGGGGATCACTACAAGAGGTGCAACTACACAGAACTGTATAGCACCACAGAGAAAAACTACATTTGCACAATCTACATTTTCAGTTCAAGGTACATTGTTATGGAACGGTTTACCAACTGAATTGAAAATGCAAACACAGTTGAATATTTTTCAAACAAAACTGAAAAAGTGGTTCAAACAAAAGCAGATATGTGAACACTGATGGTTGTACAGAGTCTCAGCTGTTTATTTCATTTTATTTTATAATGCCTGTGATTGTAGCCATTACTACAAAGTACCTGAACGCAGCCAAAGTCTATCAACTTAAGCTCCAAAGTGTGTTTTCTCAATGAGATATTCTTTGGATGAATATCATTATGAAAACACCATGTTCAACGCAGAGCTGGACTGCTTGCACAGCCTGACGCATGATGACCCGCGCTGTTGACATGTTCAAGAGATGGTGCTAGCTAGCTAAATTAAATGAACTTCATTGAAAACAAATTTTTGCTTCAGTAAAATGTATCTTGTTGTTGTTATTATGATCATAGGCTTACCATTGGTTGGGACAAAGTCTAAGGACTCTGGGACAGGTGACGGCTCAGGATCATCCAGCTCTGGCTGAGGAGGCACAAGCGGCTCCACTCAATTCCAGTCTCTCCACACCGTCCTCAGGGATGAACAAGTTGACGTCTGGTGTAGAGTTGTCTAACTGTGGGTCTATTGTGTGCTGGGAGCAGCAGAAGGAGAGCTTTGCAGCCTTACATACTTTCATAAAGAAAGAAGCCATGATCATCTTCCAGCTTGTATGTCTTTCTGAAACTAAGAAAAACAAATAGAAAATACTATTAACAACAACTATGACCCAGGGCTATCATCATTACCTAAAACTATTAATTTTATTAACTAGATAATTTTAATTTCACCTGTTGAGCTCTTCTCCATGACACTCTGAGTGTCGCGGCTCAACTGTCTCTCTACACTCTCCTCAGAGATGGACGATAATGTTGAAGACAAAGTCCAGTCTAGATTTAGTGTGTTTCTGTAAAGTCTGCACACTATGTTTAGACTCGTGTATGGTCTGCACACTGTGCTCTCAGATATGAAGAGGATTTCACTCGTGCTGTCTCTTTAGACTGAAGCTGGACTAACTCTCAAATGAAACTCTGAATCACTCGTTCACAAGATTCATGTCTGTCACTGTCACAGATGATACTCCTACTATAAACCCTCAGAACGATTCTGAGATGTTTGCTTACATGTGGGCATGACTGGACGTCATTGAAATGAAACGCGTACTGCATAATAGATCACAATGAAGGAGTCTCAATGTGCAATTTTTAAACAGTAAAGAACTGTTTAGCTTTTAAAAGGCAAGTCTCCAATGGGAGTGTGTGTGTGAGTGGCCAAATAATGTTTGGGATTGGCAATCATATTCATCAACTGATGTGACTCTAAGGGTGCTTTCACACTTGGTTCAGTTGTCTAGTGTGAACCCAAGTTCAATTGCTGCTCCTCTCACTGTCCCAAAAGCAAAAGCTTAATTTTTGTACTTTGGATTTAGAAAATTGTTTCATTTTCAAAGCACCAAGACAGAGCGGCACGTTTGTCTATTTGTCACGACTGAAATGCAAAGGTTCAACAAAACGAGCAGAAATGAGATATAAATTCTGTCTTCTGCATCGCGTCAGTCACACTTTTCAGGAAAGCGAGTGAGTAAACAAAAAGACAAGTGGGGTGGCCAACCTTAGCCCTGCCCCTGCGTTAAATATTTTTAACACTGTTAAACTGGAAAAGATAATCAGCTGCTAATTTTGACAGTAGTAATAAAAATAGATAATATGTTTCCTAAATATCTGCAAGCACATTATTCTAAGTTTATATATATATAGAGCTTCCTAATAAAACATTTATTTTAAAACTAAAACTAATATTTTTATTAAATTATAATTTTTATGATATATAGTTTTTGTATTTTTTATATTTGTAATATATATCATTTTTGTATATTTTTTCTTAAGTAATTTTAATATTTTTTTCATTGCTTCCCAAAAAAACATTTATTTTAAAACTAAGCTACAATCATGCTTTTAAAACAATAGTTTTATAATTTAATTCTAATTTTTATTATATACTCAGTTTATTTGTATTATTTTATTAGATACAATTTTTTAAATAATTTTTCTATACATTCTTTATTCTTTTATTGCTTCCTAATAGAACATTTATTTTGAACATTTATTTTATTTATTAAAAACATGCTTTTAAATCTAATCATTTGTTTTATTAAATTCTAATTTTATTTTATTATTATTTTTTTTTTAAAGATATAATTTCTTTTTTTTACATTTTTATTGGTTCTTAATAAAACATTTATTTTAAGACTAAGCTATGCTTTTAAAACTAATATTTTTTTATTAAATTATCATTTGTATTATATACTCAGTTTAATAAAACATTTATTTTAAAACTAAGCTACAACCATGCATTTAAAACTAATATTTTGCTTTATTAAATTCTAATTCTTTATTTTTATTTTTTAGATATCATTTTTACATATATTTTTTCAATTTTGTTTTAGATATATAATTTGTTATTGCTTCTTACTAAAACATTTATTTTAAGACTAAGCTATGCTTTTAAAACATATATTTTCTTATTCAATTATATTTTTTATTATATACTCAGTTTATATTTTTTATATTTTCATTAAACATAAATTTTTATATATTTTAATTTTTTCATGCTTTAAAACATTTTAAAACTAAGCTACAACAATGCTTTTAAAACTAAGCCTAAGTTTTTAAAACTAAACTAAAACTAAGCTTTTAAAACAAATATATATTTTTTTTAAATTACATTTTTATTATTTATTCAGTTTATTTGTATTTATTTATATATTTTTATAAAATTTCATTTTTATGATTTTTTTTATTTCGATACATTTTTTTATATTTTTTATTACTTCCTAATAAAACTAAGCGCTTAAAACTAAGCTTTTAAAACTAAACTAAGCTAAAACTACGCTTTTAAAACTAAGCATTTAAACTTTTAAACTTTTTAACTTTTAAACCTATTGGGATACCAAGTACTGCAGTAAGTTCTTCAGAGTGATAAATCATTGAACATCTATATTCCCCCTAAATTTAATTTATACATTTCATGAATTTCATTTGTCAGCAACAGGCTTATTATAGTTAAGTAACACTAAAACTATAACCAACACCATAAAAATTATGTTACTTCAAATAAATTAAACACACAGACACACACACACACACACACACACACACATATATATAACAGAGACACATATCACAGAAACAATCTTTATTATTTATTTATGTTTTATTCATTTCTTATTATAAACTCAGTTTATTTGTATTTTTTTCTTTGATATCATTTTATATATTTTTATATACTTTTAAAACTAAAACTTTAACACAAAACCGTTTAAATGTCTAAGCTAAGCTTTTAAAACTATGAAGTTTTATTAAATTATTATTTTATCATATACTCAGTTTATTTGTATTTGTTTTTATATTTGTATTAGATATCTTATTTAATATTTTTTAATACATTTATAAATATTTTTTATTGCTTCCTAATAAAACATTTATTTTAAAACTAAGCTACAACCATGCTTTTAAAACTTATAAAATTATTAAATTCTAAATTTTATTATATACATTTTTAGATATCGTTAATTTTTTTTATTATATACTCAGTTTATTTGTATTTATTTTTATATATATTTTTTATTATATATATATATATATATATATATATATATTATTATTATTTATTTTTTTTATTTCCTTTACATTTTAATCACTTCCTATATTTTTTATTAGATGTAATAAAAATGTATTAAATTATTATTTTATTATATACTCAGTTTATTTGTATTTGTTTTTATATTTGTTTTAGATATCATTTTTAATATTTTTTAATACAATTGTATATGTTTTGTATTTTTTTATTTCTTCCTAATAAAACATTTATTTTAAAACTAAGCTACAACCAAACTAAGCATCTAAAACTATTCTTTTTAAACAAAGCTTTTAAAACAAATAACTTTTATTAAATTATAACTTTAATTATATACTCAGATATAATTATGTATATATTTATAATTTGTATAATTTTTTATTATATTGCTTTCTTATGAAACATTTATTTTAAAACTACGCTACAACCATGCTTTTAAAGCTAATAAAATTATTGAATTAAAGTTTTTATATACTCAGTTGATTTACATTATTTTAGATATAATAATTGATATATATTTTTATTATTATTATTATTTATTTTTAAATAAATGTAAATATATTTAATTTTTATTAGGTATAATTTTTATTGTTTTATATATTTTGTTTGTAATCTTTTTAAATATCTACATTTTTATAGCTTCCTAATAAACCATTTATTTTAAAACTAAAACCATGCTTATAAAACTAAAACATTTTTGTTAAATTATAATTTTTATTATATACTCAGTTCATTTTTATATATATATATTTTTATTAGATATCATTTTTGTACAGATTTTGTTATTTTTTTATACATTTGTATATTTTTTACTGCCTTCTAATAAAACATTTATTTTAAAACTAGGCTACAACCATACTTTTAAAACTATTTTTTTTATTCAAATTTATATTACATACTCTGTTTATTTGTATTATTTTTATATTTTTATTATATATCTTTTTTTATTTTTTCTTCATATTTTTTATTGCTTCCTAATAGAAAATGTATTTTAAAACTAAGCTATAACCATACTTTTAAAACAAATACATTTTTTAATTGAATTCAAATATTTATTATATACTTAGTTTATTTGTATTTTTTATATATTTCTATCAGATATACTTTTTTATATATATTTTAAATTTATATTTTTTAGATTTTTTGTTACTTCCCAATAAAACATTTTGAACATAAGCTACAACCATGCTTTTAAAACTAAGCATTTATCACAAACCGTTTAAAACCAAGCGTCTAAAACTATGCTTTTAAACCTAAGCTAAAACTAAGTGTTTAAAACTAAGCTAAAACCATGCTTATCAAACTAAGCTAAAACTAAGCATTTACAACTAAGCGTCTAAAACTACGCTAAAACTATATGCTTTTAAAACTAATTTAATCTTTTAAAACAAAACTTTTTTTTTTGCTTTTTAGATGACAGGACAGTGGAGACTGACAGGAAAGTGTTGGGTCAAGAGGGGGATGTGGGATCGGCAAAGGTCCCTTGGTGGAGATTCGAACCCAGGTCGGCCGCAAGCGCAGTAGCTCTATTTGTCAGTGCGCTAACCACTAGGCCATAGGCTCTGACATGCTCTGATTCTTCTGCTCTTTTTCAGACGGGGCTGTAAGAACGTGGACAGGCTCTAGTTCTGCTGTAGTTCTGGCTTACTTGAGAGGCCTGAGTTTCCCGTCAGCATGTGTCAATCCAATCTGCTTTTTCACTGGATGCTGTATGTCCAACCCTGGCAAAGAAAAAGGCAGCGCATTCTTCACACTGACTGTCTTTTACTCAAGTCTTTTTCCTGTCATCATTTATTATAGTACAACAAGATTGCTCAAATTAACTCACTTCACTAATCATATTATAAATGTATATTATATATTGAAGATGACAAATGTCTCACCTCTGACTCTCTTCATTTTAGATCCACTGTTTCAAACCAGTCATGCTGCAAGATGTCTTCGATGACCGGCCGTTCAGTTAGATCACGGGTTAGACACTGAAGAATCAGATCACGGCATTCTGTTTTCAGGAGAGAGCCGCTTAGTCATGATCATGTGACACTAATGTTGGCATGTATGAAAACAGCTTTGTGTTGTACTATGCTCTCCACCAGTGTTTGTTCATTCTGTGCAAAGGCTGTATGTGTGCATCAATGCTATTCTCTCACCTTCAGATAAATCTGGGTTGACAAATCTGACGTCGGCTTCCATGACTTCGTTTCTGTCACGAAATGGAGGACACCTGTTCATCATCTCATACAGCAAGACTCCAAGAGCCCAGACGTTTGTTTGGACGCAGTAGAATTTGCCATAGATGAAGAGCTCAGGTGGAATGTAACCGTTTATTCCTGTGAGCAAGACATTTTCAGCATTTAGCAATACTTTAAAACATCTCATGATCAATAAATCACTACATGCTGGTTTCCACTCTCTGTTACACTAAATGCCAACTCACCTCTGTATTTCGTGCAGTTGTAGCCTGTCCTGTCAAGTAGATGACCGCAGCCAAAGTCGATCAACTTGAGCTCCAAGGTGTGTTTTCTCAACAGGATATTCTCTGGATGAATATCGTTATGAAAAACACCATGTTCAACGCAGTGCTGGACCGCTTGCACAGCCTGACGCATGATGACCCGCGCTGTTGTCTCACTCATTGGAGGATTGTTGTTGATGAAGTCCAGCAAGCTCTCGCAGGGATCTGGAAACTCCATGATGAGTGTGAATTTTCGGGGATGCTCAAACCACTCGTAGAGCTGGATGGAGTGAGGGCTTACGGGCTCTTCCTTCATCATTAGAAGCAGCGCAACTTCTGTGATGAGAGGTTTCGGATACCCAGGCTAGAGAAAAGATGCCACAAAAGGTTAGTTTGGTAAAACATGTATCATTTTAAATGTTAAGAGTCATAAGTTTTTGCTGCTTAATCTACAATAATCAGCTCTTAAACAACTAAACACATATTATGTTTTGCCAACTTACAATTTGAAGATACTGATCCTGTGGAGTCTTGCGAATACGTTTGATGGCAACCTGCAAAAACACAGATGAGCATATTGAACACCTGACCTTACCTTGACCACGAAGAATTGAGTATTGAAGCATTAAACTATATGTAGGTGCTTTAAAAACACAGTGGATACAGATTTTAATGTACAGTAAGAGCAAAATGTTTGTCTACCTTCTTGCCATCAGAAATTCGGATGCCCTCATAGACCTTGCCATAGCCTCCTCGTCCAATAATCTTTTTCACTCTATAGCGAGAGCGAATGGATTCTGAAAAAAACACACAAAAACATGAGAACATATAAGCATGCTAGACCCTTTGAAGTGGCATAAAATGCTTAAAGCAGTATAACAAATTCTTCTGTTTTCGTCTTTAAGATTTGTAATAACTTACAAAGTCATTTGCATAAACACTTTACATTTGACAAACTACATTTTAGTTAATTCCTAACACACAGTTTTAATTTATATAACTGGTGCCTTGTGACAATAAACCATATTAATATAGAAAAAATAAGACATGTTAATTTTTGCTTCAATCAAATTTATCTTGTTATAATGATCACAGACTTACCATTAGTTGGGATGAAGTCTAAGGACTCTGGGGCAGGTGACGGCTCAGGATCATCCAGCTCTGGCTGAGGAGGCACAATAGGCTCCACTTTATTCTTGGAGCGGAAAGGACGCTTGACAGCTTTCCACACTCTCCTGAAGAAAGAGCGGACTCCTTTCCCTTTCTTAGGCTCTTCTGTGGCCTTTTGTGGAACTAAAATCAACCAGTTTGATAACACAACTATTAGAGATATTCTCTGACATTGGATTAAATAATTAGTTGACAGTTTACTGTTATACCTACATGAATGTCACTGTTTGTAATGCATTTTTTTTTCTCACCTGAAACCTCCAATCGCAGCCTCTCCATACTGTCCTTAGAGATGACGTTGGGTGTAGAGTCATCTACGTTGGACAGTGCCTTTAGTTTTAGGCAAGCTGAAGCCTCCACTGACTCAACAGGAACTTCACCTGGAAGTACAAAGCTACTCTCCTCTTGGTAGCTATCAGAGCTGGAGAGATGGTCATCGTTCCACACGTCCAGGATGTCCACAGTTCCTCTCTTAATGATGCTCGTGCCTACGCTAAAGCACAGCATATCCTGGCTGCTGAGGCTCAACAGTTCCAGGCTCTCCACACTCTCTTTAGAGATGGACAAATTGACATCTGGTGTAGAGATGTCCAGCTCTGGTTGAGACTCCACTGTGTCCTGGGAGCAGCAGAAGGGGAGCTTCGCAGCCGTACATATTTTCCTGAAGAAGGAGGGCATGGTTTTCTTCTTCCTCCAGCTTGTTTGTTGTTCTTAAAGTAGGAAAAACAATTACTAAAAAAATACTATGAGTGACAAATATGACCCAAGGTTATTATCATGAAGTAAAACTTGAACATTTTATTTGTTTTGGCACCTAACTGTATATATAGTACTTTTAAAATACAAGGTAATTAGCATAATATTGACATTTTCCAAACAGATAGGCCTACATTAGTCAATGTATAATATTTACTACATTTTAAAATTGACTAAAGCATGAGTTGACCACTACCAGCAGACATCGAATGCTACGTTCTCTAATGCTAAAGCAAATATAACAGGAACACAACAGATATATAACTCCTAGCCCCACTCTAAACCATCTATTTTATCTTTTATCCTGAATTTGTGAGGTCTGTGTCAATCACAGTTGAAGTTTCAAACATAATTTCAATCTCACCTTTTGAGCTCTTCTCCACAGAAGCCTCTGTGACACTTTGGAGGCTCAAATGGCTCTCTGCACCCTCCTCAGAGATGGACGATAGTCTTAAAGACATAATATCGGGTGCAGATTTATCAAATTGGCACAGGGTGTTTCACTGTGTGCAGTTCAGCTCGCTGTGTAGACTCTGTACGGTCCGGAGACTACGTTCAGACTCTTCTTCACAACTGTGCTTTCAGAAATGAAGATTGTCAGCAGATGATTTCACTCGTGAAATCCGTCTTTTGACTAAACATTCAACTTTCACATAAAAACATAAACATAACATAAACAACTTTCATAGTATAATCAATAGCGTATTCAAGATTTGCGTTTGTCAACAGAATTTCTGCGGTCTCCAGGTGATGTTTGTAAACAGAACAGAACTGTTTACTTTTAAAAGGCAAGTCTCGCAATACATGAATGGCCAAATGAATGCTCGAGACTGGCACCGCATTTAATAACTGATGTGAATCTAAAACTGTCGAGTCGTTAATGTATGAAATATAACCCGACATCTATCTATTCACACGGATATCACAGTGAGAGTGACTTAAATAAAATAAATTAAACGTCACTACCAGTGGTGGACAGTAACTTAAATACATTTTTCAAGTATCTGTACTTTACTGGTTTTATTTTGAGTAACTTTTACTTTTAGTTCACTACATTTCATAAAACATACCGTTACTCCTCATAAAGCGCGTGCTCCGAGACGCAGAAGCGGTGTCTGAATTATGAACAAAATGATTCTTTTCAATGAACCTGTTAAATCGGTTCGCAAATCCCACCAAACGATTCATTCACGAATTGGACTGATCCGATCGCAGCTGTTCTCGAGTCGATAACTCACTGATTCAAATGAGCCGTTTAGAGCGAGTCTCAACTGAATTCACTCGTGAGAACCGGGAGATCTTGTGAGCGCGCGCGCGCGACCGATACTGCGAAAAGTAAGTAACTAATGTCGAATTTTAGGATTATTGAAACTGGAAATCATGTTTAGGTCAAAAATGTCAGTTGTTTGTGAACTAAATGTGATTTAAACGGTTATCTATTTAAGCCTACTGAAAGCTTGAATGCAGGTCATCAACACCAGTGTGTTTTAGGTCAAAAAACGAAACATTATAATGACAGATTAAATAAAATAACTCATGCACGTATATATTCCCTGCTTCTGTAACGTTAGCAGTTTTATTAAAATGCCCTTGTCTGGTTTTATGTTGTTTATCAACGGTATACATTTTTATATTTTGCTACATGGAAGGTTATTGAACTTGTAATTACAAACTCAAAAATATAAAACACTATAATGGTTTCAATCAAATCTTTTTTAATTAGTTTTTCTCCAAACAGTAAAACAGTTTCAAACCTGTAATATGAGGTAGGCCTAAAGTGTTATATTATGTCAAATTAAATAAAATACATAGTACATAGGAGATAAAGCAGATTACACAGAAAAATAAGTTAATTAATACAAACTTAAATATGTTACACTGTATATGATGCACTGTAAGCTTTACAAAGTAAACTTTTAAAGCCTCAACCATCAACCTGTTGACCATTTCTGGCTTCAGTCCTGTCCTGCTAAATGTGATGACATTGCCCCAAGTGCTGGATGTCCTCTCAGAGAGCAAACTTGTGGCAGGGATGCATAAGTACTTTACCAGACAACTCACACATGGGAAATTAGATCCATGAAATCGCCACCACTCCAAACGATCAGTCTCACTGTCTGGTGCCATTACCAGAATGCAGCTGTTCAGCTTTTGCTCAATGATCTGCTTCTGTGAACGTGAGGAAGATGCACTGCTGGTCTTCTTGAAGGAGCTACCAAGGCTCTTCTTGAGTTTCTTGGCTGATGGTAGTGGAGTAGTGACTGCTTCTCTCTCTCTTTCAGGTTGATTCTCTGCAAGAGACGATTTTACCAGCGCAGCTCTTACCTTAATGTCCTCCAGCTTCTCAGTGGACATGTACATGGTCTTGAATATTGGGTCCAGAAAGGCAGTCATGGTGAGTAGCTCATCTCTTTCAGGATCAGTATACTTGTCATTAAAGTAGTTGAGAACCTTAGTCTTGATCTCCCAGGTGGAAAAAAATATACTTAAATGCAATGAAAATACACTTAAATACCCGCAAATACATTTTAGGTACATTGTTATTTTTTGTGTTAAATAAAAGTGTGATGGTTATAAACTATAAATATACTAATTAAAAGTATGTTTATACTTCAGTAGGACTTTAGTACACTTGAAAAAAAGTATACTAAATACCAGTTACACTTAAATACATTTTTAGTGTACTAAAATAAAGTATACTACAGAAAAAAAAAACATACAAAAGACTTTTTATAAGTCTTTAAACATTAGTTGATTTTCAGTTATGATCCTAGAGTTTGGATATTAGGGGATACTGAGTCATTAGATTTGTCTCATCATAAAAAATATTTCATACTTACAGCTGGGAAAAAAATTTATATTAGTGGGTCATTGACGTATAAGGATTTTCAACAAGCAAATTTTAAAATGCAAAAACTAATAATATATTTTGTAGTTGTTCAAACAACAAGAATGTTAAGAATGTTAAATTCATATTACAATTTTAAATTAAGTGATTTTATTGTTTTTTTCAGCTCGATGAACTGGCCGCAGCCTTAAAAAATGTCATGTGGTGCGACCATGATTTATATTAAAATTAATTAATTCCCTTAAAGGAGAAGTCCTGTGATTTTGACCTAAAGTGTATTGAATCATGACACCGAGTGTGAACGTACCTTGCATATCTCATCTCGGTTTTTGTCCAGCAGTCCGAAATCTGGGGTCAGTTAGCCGATGCTCACAACAGGTTGTCAATGAGAGTCAATGGGGCATCGAAGTAGCCATGTAAATAAATCACTGTTTTACGCCATTTACGAGGCACAAAGTAGCTCCACACTTCATTGGTAGACTTCCAAGGGCCCTGACATTTAAAACGAGACATTGAGCGCGTTTACATGGACCCTCTTAATGCGATTATGATGAGATTTTGGCAATATTGCGATTAAACTTTTCCTCATGTAAACGCAGTACTTCGATTATAATAATGCGATTAAGCTCATAATCGCAGCAAGCATAATCGGATTAATATAGGTGGCGCACGACGATTTTAATCGAAATATACAGGCATGTAAACACCTTAATCGCAGTATTGCTGCTTTGACCAGAGTGCGCATGTGCTCGTGACTTTACACGAAGACATGCCACGCACCTGCAGACAGGGACAGCGCTACACAGGGGCTAGGGGGGCTATAGCCCTGTTAGAATTTTGAATAGCCCCGGTTTAGCCCCCCAAGCAGCTGAGATAGAAGAGTGCTGTCCCGTGCTGTTTGCACATAGGTCATCTGTCACAATAATCTGCAACATGCGTCATGTGAGCGCAGTTTAGGCTACATTTAATTCATTAAAACATCACTAAGATTGATATGATGTGGTGTTAATTCGTTTAATGTTTAATTTAAATGTAAAGTATGCACAGTTCTGATTACGCATTTATATGAATTGTGTTAACGTTGAGCGCGCAATCCAGACTCAGGGAGCGCATGGTGCTGTCCAGTTTTGGAGTCTTTCCTTTCCTTTCCTTTCCTTTCCTTTCCTTTCCTTTGTCTTTTTCCTTATGCGAAGGTTTTTTCGTTTTCTTGTGTAGAGCCCTAAATGGCTGACATCTTATTAGAATTCTTGGTAAGAGTCTGGACTGACTCTGACCTGAGTCCGTCCTTTTTTTCCACTTCTCCCAAAACAGCTTATGCTACTTTTCAGCTATTGAAATAGTTCAGTTTTATATATAGGCCTAATAGCAATGTTATTATTTTTCGTTTAGGTTTTTTACGAATAGTTAATTTAGAAAAACATTTGGAGAATTTTTTTTCCCCCGTTAAATATTATTTTATTTTATTTTTTCAAAGACCAAGCGACCAGCGGCAGAACATGAGTTGTTATGCTTAATCAATTTAGCCTTCTTAAATCATGGCTACTTGCCTAAAATATAATCAATAAATATTAAACAGTTCAAGCATATTTAAATGTTAGTTTAAACATTAAACCTATAGATGTGCGCTGTTAGACTCATATCCTATCGTTTGTGCGGAGAGTGGAGACTACCGCGCGCTTTACAGGACATGTTGTATTGCAAACATCTTAAAATACGCCGACTTTTTTGCTCGTAAAGGTAAGAATAATACATTATTCGTAACTGTAAAGGGTCTACGTTTATTTGTGTGCACTCACAAACAATATCAACTTGATGTTGTGCTTTTACTATAAAGAAAACGAAGAGGATGGGCTCTATTGGTCAGGAACAGGATCGAGCTTCACATGAACCGACACTCAGCGAATAGCCTACGTGCATTAGAGACAAGATAAATATAATGCTTTGAATAACTACTTTAAAACGAGATCATTTGAATCGAAAACAAAAACTCTTTTATTATGCAATCCGTAACGGATGCATTTCTAAAGGCGCGGAAATGTACGGAATCAGGATCATCAACTTAATCTTTGCGACACTGACTCAGCAGTTTATTAATAATTCAATCTCCTTATTTCATCTCTACACATTAATGGTAATTACTTTTACCGGTGCTTTGTGGCAATGTTTAGCCTTTTATGTGCGCTTGATATCGCATTTGCGGAACTCTTGAAAATGCTCTGAAGGCGCGCTCGTTGCTGCCCGTCGGACTCGGGCTGAAATGCAGGGCTCTGGTCACTTGTATTAAGTTTGTCTCTATTTTGATGAATAAGCCTATTATTTTGTGTCAGATTTAAATCTAATTTTAAAGGCAGTTTTAAAATATAATTTAATATAATTTTTAAATATAATTTTAAATATAATTTAAAACTGTACTTTTGTTAAATGTGGTGTGTAAAACACAATTTCTTCATTAAGTAACTTTGACGTCATGAATACTGATTATTACTTAGCACCCCCACATATTGGTCTAGCCCCCCGTTAGAGAAAATATTCTGGCGCCTGCCTGCAGATTAGAAACGATGGAGGCAAAGAAGGCAACACACTTTTGGCGGAGTTTATGTTGCGGACATTGCCCGACATGAACATGATGCAATTCACTGATGGACAATAGGAATAATAAGAATAATGGAAATTCCATGTAAACCGGAGTGAAGAGCTTTGCTCTTGACATGTAAACATCATAATGCGATTAAGTCTTTACTCTGACTATTGGAAATAATCGCGTTATTCGTGCGCATGTAATTGTAGTCATTGAGAACTCAGAAAAAGCACCGGTAGTTTATTTCCGTTCCTTAAGTTCCTTCCTGCTCGACACTCGACTTATCGTGACTAAATTAAAAGTTGGCGGCGACCACTTATATTCAAAGGACCTGGCGATCACGATTTCTGGGGCCTCATTTATAAAACTTTCTTACGCACTGATTTGATCTTAGAGTGTTCATACGATCAAATCCACGTCAAAGTACAGATTTATAAAAACCGTCTTTGACGTGGAAAAGTACTTATCTCCACGTCAGATTCCAGCTTGGCGTACGACCGTTTCCTTGTGGTAATGCCTGGTATTGCAGATAGATCAGCCTCACTATAATTTGATTTCTTGCGCTCCTTTTTACTTGCCATTGTCACAGAGTTTTTGCTTTAGGAATGAGCTCATTTTATATGTTAATTAATTAAGCAGGGGCGTTTCGATGGCGGAACATTCAGCTGCATACAATTCCACGATCATTTGTGATTTATAACCGAATGACTGGCGTACACATGGATTTCGTGGTACGTTCGTTTTCTCTGAATCGCTCTTACGATCAAATCAGAAAAGTTCTTAGATAAAATCAAGGATGGTTTCTACGCAAGTCTTTATAAATGAGGCCCTTGATTTTATATAAATGCTTTAATGTGAGTTTTTTTATATTTAGGTTTAATTGTTTCATGTATGTGTTTTCTGAAGCAAAACCAAAGAAATGCAGCAGAATTGTGGTGTGTAACACAATCGTTCTGCGCTGGAAAAACTGTTCACAGGTGCCGGAAGTTAATCGACTCTGTGCAACACAGAAGTGAAGCAGGTCTGGTCATGCATCTAAATATAAGTTCAGTGATTCACAAGAAAGCTAAATCTACAAGATTTGTTCAGTTTATTCAGTAAATGTTTGACTTTGTAAAGTAAAATGCAGACACTGCTATTTTTTGAACAGCGTAATATATTTATTTTTCTTCATTTTCAGTAAAATAATAACAAATTAGATACATTTTTCTTCATGGTTTGATTTATAATAGAATTTGCATGTTTTTTTTCTAAACTGTCTGCTCCACCATGGCCTCCTGAACTGTCCACTCTGCCATGGCTCACCAAGTTCCCCAATCTGCCATGGCCTCCTGAACTGTCTGCTCCGATATGGCTTCCTGAGCTCCATGATATGCATGACTTTCTGAGCTTCCTGATCAACAATGGCCCCTCCCCGGTTGATTGTTGAGACGCGAGACACGCCTTCCGGGAGTTATGTCACATTTATGGACTGAGTTTAATTATCCTGTGTATTTAAGTTCCTGCTTGTCCCTTCCTTTTCGACGGGTCTAAAATGTCTTTACATTGTGTTCGATGTATGTTCCCCTGCTTGCCTGTCTGGATCACCCTTTGTTAAAAAAACTTTCGTTTAATTCCCATCTCATTGCATATACACAGTCATGAAGGTAAAAATGATATAAGGCTATAAGTTAAACAAAAAGAAGTGGACCACATGATGAGAACTGATAGGTTCTTAAAGTAATGTGTGTGACTTTGAAAGAGCAAAGAGTGAAGAGTTTTACCCACTGTGTGAGCAGTGTATGGTTAAAAAGTATATATATATATATATATATATATATATATATATATATATATATATATAATACATTCTTTCATGTATAATTAACAAGGAAATGATTGAAGGCCAACTGCTGAATATTGTTTATTGTAGCAAATGAATTAGAAAGGAAACATATATCTACTGTTACATACAGGCTACTGGAGGCACAACTAAGAGTGAACTGTGGAGATAAAAAAAAACAAAAAAAAACTTGTATAATATTTCCATGCCTCTCCTGATAAAGTCCATTAATTTAAACAGATATTACAACATTAAATTGAGATCAACTAAACAAAAAGCTAAAATACACTTAAAATCAATGCGAACAAGTCATTTTGTGAGTTGATGTCAATTCATTTATAATCTTCCAGTTGCTTTGCTTTTCCCAGCAAGGTGAAAGTTTGACTAATATTTTGATTCAGAGAATTGAGTAATTGTCTCTACATGGTCAAAATTTGAGGGAATCCACTGTAATCACTCAATATTTGAAACTACAGTAAAGCCGATGGTCAGGTATGGCCTCAGAAGTACAAAAACTAAAAAAAAAAGAAAGAAAAACCCCATGGAATAGCATAAAACTGAAGGATGCATGAAGGTGATCAGATGTAGCCCGCATTCAGCTCCGGTGTGAACAGCCTTGATTTCACACAGCTTTTTTCTCGTTACACTCTCGTTATTTCAAAATAAATGATAGATGATTGTAGAAATCACTCTTTCTAAACCTCTTCTTGCATTGAAGAAAACGGCAGTTTCTTCCTAGAATGAGTTTGCAAATGACGTTTCATGTTGCTTTGACATGTGAAACTCTTCTCACACTGAAGACACTTGTACGGTTTCTCTCCAGTGTGAACTCTCATGTGAATCTTAAGGGTTACTTTATGCGTGAAACTCTTTCCACACTGAGAGCAGGTGAAAGGTTTCTCTCCAGTGTGAATGCTCAAGTGAATGTTAAGACTTGCTTTATATGTGAAAGTCTTTCCACACTGAGGGCAAGTAAAAGGTTTCTCTCCAGTGTGAATTTTCATGTGGACAGTAAGGTTATTTTTATGCGTAAAACTCTTTCCGCACTGAGGACATATGAACGGCTTCTTTTCGGTGTGAATTTTCATGTGAGTCTTAAGAACTCCTTTTTGTGAGAAACTCTTCCCACACTGTTTGCAGGAGTAAGGTTTCTCTCCGGTGTGAATTCTCATGTGGATATTAAGGTATTGTTTCCATGTAAAACTATTCCCACACAGTTTGCAGATGAAAGGCCTCTCTCCAGTGTGAGTTCTCATGTGGACAGTAAGGTTATGTTTATGCGTAAAGCTCTTTCCACACTGTTCGCATATTAACGGATTCTTTTCATTGTGAATTTTCTTAAGATGTGACTTAAGATCTCCATTTCGTGAGAAACTCTTTCCACACTGTTGGCAGCTGTAAGGTCTCTCTCCAGTGTGAATTCTCATGTTAGAAATAAGGTTTGTACTTTGTGTTTTTTTATTTATTTCTGGTGAGGAAGTATTTTTATTCTGTGAGCAACTAATTGATTTTTCTTCAGTTTTGAAATCATGTTTCTCATTTTGATCTTTCTCTTCTGTTTCATTGAGTTCTTGACTCTCCTCTTTCAGTGCCATCAGGTCTGAGGTGAAATAAGAGAAATGTAAGTTAACAGCAGTTTAATGCCACAAAGCAACAGACATCAAAACATTTAGACTAGTGCTGGCAATCAATTAAAAACTATTTGGCAATAAACAATTTCACATTAAATCTCCAAATTAAAAAATGTAAATGGAATGTAAAACAACATAAAGATTGTAGATTTAAAATATGGGGCTTATTGGCATCTTCCCCCCAAGTAGCCTCTTGTTACTGAAGACCAGTCTCATCGATACAAATACTGCTACTGATCTGTCTCTATTAAATGCATTTCCTTCCAATTTTAGCCATTAATTATAGCTATAATTAAAAACAATTATTTGTAACATATTTATTGTTATTTTTTTATGATAACTGCCATATAATTATTAAAAACCTTAGCTCCTTTAAAAAAAAAACACACGATCTGTCATATTTATCTTCACGCTAGAGAATTTAAAAGCAGCTTTTAAGTAAATCTTCTAATTAAACCCACAGAAGTTATGATGAGTGATTTTCGGTTTCTATTTTATTGTTTGGCTAAAGAGTTGGAGAGTAACAAAGTACATGTTACATCATTTCATATTTAAAATACAAAATGAATAACTATTATGGAACATGTTACCTGTTTCTGATGCAGAACAGTTATTTCATGCATTCATCTAGACTGGACTATTGTAACACACTACTTGATGGCTGTCCTGCATCTTCAATTAACAAGCTGGTGTTTCTGAAACATGACTATTTATTGCTTGTTGTAATGAACATTCAGTGCTATTTACATTTTATATCACACTTTTGATGATAGCAGAAAAAAATCACTTACAGTTAAAAAAAATGTCAAGTTAAAAACTGAAGTGTCATTGTTTGCTTCAAGCAAAATAAAGTGTTTTATCAGATACCGCTTTCATTGTTTTCTAATCAAAAGTAGATACTGTGTTTAATGTTACACATTTTTTTTTCTCTTTTAATAAGGATCAAATGAGTCAGTCCAGCTTTGAGAATAAAAACCAACCTGTTTGTTCCTCAGTATCTTCTTGTTTGACTCTGAATGTTTCTTCAATCTTCATGTCTTCACTCTCCTCTTTAATAAACGCCATCTTTATAATAGTGTGTTTGAACACTTTGTCCTGTTTAAGATGAGAATAATTATTAGAGAGAAAAATCAATGCAAACTAAATCTCTATCTGCTTGTCAGTCAGCTCCTAGTTCACTAGTCAGTGCACTAGTAAGACATTCAGAGAGTTAATAGACATTTATAAAATATATACAAATTACACCAAAGGTTCAAATTTTTATTACAATGTAAAGCTATCTTGATTTATATTTGCTATTTAATTTTTTGTTCATATCTAATATATTACACTCTCATGAAATCATTCTCGGTTGTGATTCCACTCGTTTGTGTTTGTTGTTGTCGTTTGTAGTTCGCGTGCCGCTGGATCGAATCACTGAATCATTTCACAAATGATTTGATTCAAATGATTCGGATTCTCAGTTTCTCTCATCACTTCTTATCATCGACACGATTGATTCATGATATAGAGATCGAACTGAGACGCAGTTCTCTGTTACTAAAGGCTAACGCTAAGTATCTAAATCACTAAATAAAGCATTGCAAAGTTACATTTAACAATATTGCATTTATTTTACATAGCTTGAAAAAAAGCTTTAATTGATGTAACAGTTTGCATTATATAAAAACACAAAACTACAAACCTTTTGCAGATGAATCACAACAGATGAGGAGCACTGCGCGTCTGAAACACGTCACATCACCAGAGCAAAATAAAAGTCCCATTGGTGCACTTCCCTCTATAATCACAAACACATCATAGAAATGTTGTATATAGAATCGAGTGTCGAACCCATATGATGATGCTTTTCCAAAGCTATTAACAAAGTAAATCTAGGAATACTTTGGTCTATTTATTGATTTTTTTTTTCATTTAATGTACATTTAAAACACTATACTTTCTGTTTTTAAACAGAAAGATTTTTTTTTTTTTTTTCACATTTTGAACCCTACAATGCATTTCAATGGGCACCGGGAGGTCGCCCCAACGTGATTTCGTAATACGCACTGATGCGTGCTCGAAGATGTACAGCACGCACGCGTAGCGAGACATCTGAATGCATTGGCCATGCTTTCAATGGAGAGAGAACTTGTCATATCAGGAACATGCCTGATTTTAATGAGAGGGTAATTGATCACTTTGCCTGCTTAAAAGAGAGGCGAGCAAAATTTCAATACAAGTGATGTGTTATTTAATGGTGCATTGTTTATTATCACGGTCAGGGACGTGCACAGACATTTTGAGGGGCAGGGGCTCAGGTGAAATAAAGGGCACTTCTCATAATTAGGTATTTTTAATTATTTTTTAACAAAAAAGTATATATATTAACGCAACACTGACTTCCTTTAAAAAAAAATAATTTAAAAAGTTAATTTTATCTTCCTCAAACTCATGCAATTGTTTAATTTTCAAAAGATGTCTACAAAATAATCAGTTCACAGAAACCATGGTCTCCTTAGTATTCACTGGGTTTATAGAGCAGCAAAGGAAACCATTCCACAATGTGCATGTTTTGAAAACATTTGCTATGCTACTAGTTTCAAGTATATATTTAGATTAGAATAACCAAAATAACTTATTTCTACTCAGTTTTATTGATTAATGTACCCAGGTGTGCCGTAGGTGTCCTGAAAAGTTAAGCCAAAAGTTTTCGATCGCCACCCGGTGGCTGGCTGCAGTATAGGTCAAAATCCCCGCCCTCTCCATGTAATCTAATGGGACGTGAGCCAAACTATATAATCGAATTACATTTCAAATAATTTTTTTCCAAAGAAGATTTCCATCGTGTGAGGTAGTTCTTATAATGCTGATTCGTGTTCAGGTGTTCGTTTTTCTAATAAATTCGCTTATAAGTACTTATTTGATGCTATAAAAACGGGGTGTGGTGTCATGATTGTGATCGTGGGATTGGGTCTGCGGGAGTTTGGGCGGGACTTTGACACCGCGGCTCCGCCTCACGACACTACTGCGCATGCTCTGCCTCCAAACGAACCTCTACTGCGCATGCTCTGGCTTCAGAACTCCTGACCTGATATTTAGATATACTATTCTTCAATAAATATATTTGTTTGACAGGGAAGCTGTGCGCAAACAGGAATATATATTATTTTTCAAAAAAAAAAAAAAAAAAAAAAGCACCCCAGAAAAAAGGGCACTTTCTCTCCAGGAATAAAAAGGGCAGGTGCTCAAGCCCCCTTTGATGTCTATGTGTGCACGTGCCTGATCACGGTCGTAGCCGGCTATGAGATCACGTGGATCACTTAAAAGCATTTTTTATATTCAAAAATAAAATGTCAAGCTCTTTGAATGATTATTTAGCCGTTTAAACCACCTCATATCACATAACTGTTTGCAATTCATGTTGCTGCGAGAAGCTAGCGCAGTGAACGGGGCTTGAGAACGCGCTGAGTGAGAGCGTGGGTGCAGTAGCCTCCGTTTGTTGCCAGATCCATCTATTATCTTTTTTTTTTTGACTCGTTTGTCCAATTTTGTGTGACACTTTGGGACATTTATAAGTGGAAAGTTGAACGTTAGTTTTATGCCAGTTACTTTATTCTAACGTTATTTTTATACCTAGTTATAAAATAAAAATTCCCTCAGCTAAAAGAAAACCGAACTGTCCATGTACAACATTATCATGAATAAAAAATCTTTCACAATCATCTACATGTCTGTCTATTTTGAAGTTTAGGCTATATGTAGTGCATGTGTGGATGTGTTATTAAAGCACAAATATTAACACCTCACTAATTTTCAAACCCTGTTTACGTCCTTGTATGTTATAAGTTGTATTCTTCAAATGCTGAATTTTAAATAGTTGTATTGATTGCATTTTTAATATGAAAAATAAAAAGTCTTTAATTGTAAAGCAGTATTGTTTTTTTTGTTTTTTTACTCTTAGAGGGCAAACTAGTTGATGACAGTGTCTCTTGATGGCCATGGTGGAAGCGTTTCAGTGTATTTGAGACCATTGCGATAATTTAATATTGCTATTCAAAATACAGTACAGTTTGTACAATTCATGCCTGATGTTGCCATCTAGGAACAGGGAAACCAAATCAAACAATGTAATGTAATGCTGTAAAGTTGGCTATCTGAATTTTATCATAATTTTACCCATTAAAGCGGTTATCTTTACCATCATCGGAACAGTTGCCCCCCCAGAGATATTTGTCAGGAGCCGCCACTGAATATCTTGTAACGTCCACAAATGCATTCGTTTATTTAATATAATCGCAACATTTGCTGGAATGTAATCGCATAGGCTGACATCGCGATTGCGATTTAATTAATCGTGCAGCACTAGTAGTTACTATTGTTCTCTTACGCGAGGTCTCTCGTACTGCATAAGTATCTTACGCTAGGGGAAAATCCTTTTCTGCGAGATATTGAAGCCAAAAATTATCCTTAATTTTGAAATAATGTAAAGCGCGTTGCAGCAGTATACAGACATAGGCGAAACAGCTTGCGCGCCTATTGGCTGCTCTGCGGCAACTGCAGCAGCCTATTAGAGCGAGGCCTGACGCGACGCCAGATCCAATGGGGGCATTTCGCGCCCTTTGCGTCGCTTCGCGCCCTTTTCGTAGCTTCCTGCCTAAAAGTGTGTGGTCTAGACCTATAAAGATCGCTCATAGGCAGCTATTATCCGATTTTTCATCCTTCAAGCGAAGCACACGCATCGCTGGAGCCAGATAAGAAGCCGCCGTTTGACTGCAAGCATCTCAGCGGGACGAGCCACTTAAGCTGCTGGCCACGCCGCCTTCCGTGCCTTCCTGCTGCGCTTTCCGGCGCTAATATCCTTTCACTAAATAAGTGTGTTTTGCCGCTGCAATATACACTTATCATAAAAGAGCAAAGCGTCACTCGACGAGAGTGCGCCCTTCTTCTTCTCTTGCGTTCTCTGCTGTAGACGGCGCCGAGAAGAGAGGATACCTCTCGATGCCGCCGGTAGAAGAGGCGATTGCAGCCCACTTGTGCCCGCCCTCTGCTGGACGGCGTGCTAAGTCGGCGCTGCCCTCAAAAGCCTGTCGCCAAACGTCTAGCCTGCTCGGCCACGCGTACACCGCCGCTGGGCAGGCCGCATCAGCGTTGCACACTATGGCCACGCTGCAGATCTTCCAGGCTGACCTCCTCCGAAAGCTGGATGAGGAAGGCTCTGAAGCGATCTGTGTGCCGGACCTAAGAAGCGCCACGGACCTCGCTCTCCGCGCTACAAAGTCCGCAGCACAAGCCATGGGACGTAACATGGCCGCGCTTACGACAACCGAGAGGCATCTGTGGCTGACGCTTTCAGAAATGGCCGAGTCCGAACGCACCGCGTTCCTCGTTTGTCCCAGGCACCCCGTACATTTACGAAGTGCATGGACGCAGAGCTCGTTCCTCTCAGACTGTAAGGCGTGCGCATTCTGAACTATTTGGACGATTGGCTGATTCTAGGGCAGTCTCGCTCAGTGCTTGTACAGCATACGACCATGTTACTCGATCACCTCGAGAATTTGGGTCTCAGAGTCAATTGGGCGAAGAGCTCCCTGTCCCCCAGTCAGAAAACTTCCTTCCTGGGCACAGAATTGGACTCGCTGTCAATGATAGCGCGGCTGTCACCACAGCGTGCAGCAGACATTCAGCGCACAGCGGGCTCGTTCCGCTGCGGCGCGTCTGTCCCACTCAAAAAATTTCAGAAAATGCTGGGTCTCATGGCCTCAGCGTCATCAGTTCTGCAGCTGGGTCTGCTATGTATGCGCCCACTGCAGTTCTGGCTGAAAGCGCGTGTCCCGCGTCAAGCGTGGGCGTCCGGTCGGCTTCGTCTCACGGTCAATCAGAAATGTGTCACAGCCCTGAAACCGTGGAGAGCAATCGACTGGTACCAGTTAGGTGTAAGCCTGGGGACTTTCTCGAGAATAAAAGTGGTGTCGATGGACGCGTCCACCTCAGGATGGGGGGCTCTGCTCGAGGGCAGACCGTCTTTTGGCCAGTGGTCAGAACGGGAAAAGCTCCTGCATATCAACTGCCTCGAAAAGCTGGCAGTACAGAACGCGCTGATGCGCTTCTGTCCCCAAATAAAAGGAAACCATGTACTAGTCCGCTCGGACAACATGTCAGTGGTTTCCTATATAAATCGCCAGGGCGGTCTCAGGTCCATTAACCTATACAGACTTGCAGAACGCCTCCTGGTATGGGCTCAGCGCAACCTGCGCTCGCTGAAAGCAGCGTATGTGCCGGGGCTTCTAAACATAGGGCCAGACAGACTGTCCAGGAACAATGTTCCAGCAGGCGAATGGTCTCTACACCCACAGACAGTACAACTACTGTGGAAAAAATTCGGCAGAGCGGAAGTAGACCTGTTTGCGTCTCCGAACAACGCTCACTGTCAGGAATTTTACTCAAAAAACAGAGACGCGCTGGCCCACGAATGGCCCCGCCGTCATCTTTATACTTTTCCCCCGTCTCTCTCCTACCTCAGGTGATAGAGAGGGTCAGGGAAAAAGGATGTTCAATACTGCTGATAGCGCCGTTTTGGGAAAACCCACCCAGAGCTGTGGTCCCTTCATGTCTGGGCCACCAGCGAATATATGATGAACTCCATAAAAAAGGAGTATTAAACACTATCACGCAGGCTAGAGCCCCTTCTACGAGACGGCTCTATTCCTCAAAATGGTCAGTGTTTTCGGGCTGGTGCGCAGCCCGCGGCTCGTCACCTACTAACTGTGGTGTGATGGAGGTGCTTTCCTTTCTACAAGAGCTGCTGGACAAGGGCAGAACCCCGTCCACGCTCTAAGTCTATGTGGCGGCTATAACAGCGTTTTCGAGCACAACGCTATGTCAGTCAATAGGAAGGAACGATTTAGTTATTCGCTTCCTGAGGGGAGCTAGAAGACTAAATCCCCCCAGACCTCCCTCAGTCCCCGTATGGGACCTTTCTGTGGTACTAGAGGCCATGAAATGTGGACCATTCGAGCCTCTGCAGACGATTGATTTGAAATACCTGTCTCGTAAGACTGTGTTTCTGCTGGCTCTCGCTTCAGTGAAGCGCATAGGGGATTTGCACGCACTCTCTGTGAGCGCGACGTGCATGGAATTTGGACCTAATGACTCTAAAGTCATACTCAAACCCAGACATGGTTACGTTCCAAAATCACTCAACACACCGTTTAGGGCACAGGTCATCGCGCTGTCAGCCCTACCGGTCAATGATGAGGAAACGGACGCGAGCCTCCTATGCCCAGTCAGGGCATTACGAGCTGACGTGTCTCGCTCGTCTGCTTTTAGACAGACAGAGCAGCTTTTTGTTTCGTTTTACGAGCGTCCCAAGGGACTGGCCGCGTCGAAACAGAGCTTATCCAGATGGATAGTTGATGCTATTGCGTTGGCATATGCTTCCAAAGGCATGCAGTGCCCGCTAGGTGTCAGAGCACATTCTACGAGGGGCGTGGCCTCATCGTGGGCTTGGTCGAGTGGGATTGCCTTGCAAGATATTTGTACGGCGGAGGGCTGGGCCTCTCCGTCTACATTTATAAGGTTTTACAACCTGGAGGTTCCCGCCTTACAGGCCAGATTGCTGTCAGTCTAGATGTTCAGTGTTGTCTGACCTGATGTTATCAGCTCGGGATGCTGCGTCTACTGAGCACAGCTCGACAGTGAATGTAATAGCACGATATGTCTGGGCAAACTGTGTGGAGACCCTTATTCTTACGTCAGCTCAGGCCGTAACCCCGCCCTGTATGTACGTTTACTTAGCGTCTGAATGACGCTGCACTATGTGGAAGAGTGCGGCGTTGCCCCTCCCTCTTCCCCGGACTCCCTGTGAGTTCTATAGGTGATTATGAACTGTATGAACCCCGGGTTTTCGCCCCTGGGTCTTTGGTGTCAGATCTCAGCATGCACGGCATTTTACACTGGGTCCCCTAGCGTAAGATATTTACGCAGTACGAGAGACCTCTCGTAAGAGAACGTACTCGGTTACTAACGTAACCTCGGTTCTCTCTAGAGAGGGAACGAGTACTGCGTATCTTGCCGTGCATGCGCACGCTCTGGTTGCTTCAATGATGAAAAACCAGATAATAGCTGCCTATGAGCGGTCTTTATAGGTCTAGACCACGCCCTTTTAGGCGGGAAGCTACGAAAGGGCGCGAAGCGACGCAAAGGGCGCGAAATGCCCCCATTGGATCTGGCGTCGCGCCAGGCCTCGCTCTATAGGCTGCTGCAGTTGCAGCAGAGCAGCCAATAGGCGCGCAAGCTGTTTCGCCTATGTCTGTATGCTGCTGCAACGCGCTTTACGTTATTTCAAAATTAAGGATAATTTTTGGCTTCAATATCTCGCAGAAAAGGATTTTCCCCTAGCGTAAGATATTTCTTACGCAGTACTCGTTCCCTCTCTAGAGAGAACCGAGGTTACGTTAGTAACCGAGTACGTTTCTATGTAATATTAGCGTAGGAATAAAGCGTTGAGTAAATTAGCATAAATTACCTGCACTGCTGCCACATTCAAAGGCGTTTCATCCTTTCCTCTCAGTGATGTCGGTCTGTCTTCGTGCCCGTCTATAAAATCATTGTCGTTTATTATGTGAAGGTATTGGCACATTTGTTATCCTTCCACTTGCTAAGAAAAACATCTTACCGGCGATGACTTGTTTAGCCCCAGCCATTGCTCAGACTCTGCCGTTAGCGCGGGTGTGTTTGAATTTTGGCGCATGCGCAGTAGCGGTGTTGTGACATTCGCACTCAATCGCTCATGTATTTTAATGAAATGCGTTTTAGTTCATTGATGATGAGAACACATATGGACAAACAGTTATAAGTGTTTTCTGAACAGGTTATATATTTTTTGAACAGGTTATATATTCATCTCTCTTTTTTACCCAGAAAACTGAACTGAAACAATTAATAAAGTTAAGCAAAAAATGTTATGTGATTTACAATAAGCAGAATCTTTTAGGCATAAATGGTTAATAAACTTGCATAAATTCAATATATACATTGGAAACAAATGGTCAAAACATAGAGCACCATATATAATTTTGATATATATTGTTAACATATATGGACATACCATATAATACAATATACAATTTTAATATATATTGTAAACATGTATGGTCATAACATGCAATACCATATAAAAGTTGACCATATATATACTTTCAATATATGTTTATATACAAATTGTATTATGGGAAATTCATATGTTATAAACATACATATATACAGAACATGGATATATGTCATAATAATATATTGCCCTATATTTAACATATATGAGAGTAGCACTTCTGATATAGGGACATATATGTCATATATTACATTTCTGTATGGGACAGAAAGAAGTAATTTCACTCCTCAGCAGTCTGGAAAGTGTTTCACTCAAATGGAAAGACACCTGAGAGTTCACACAGGAGAGAAACCTTATGCATGTCAAGTGTGGAAAGCATTTCAATTGTAGAGAAAGTCTTAAAAGACATGTTAGAATTCACACTGGAGAGAATCCCTACACATGCCCTCAGTGTGGACAGAGTTTCCATCAAAAACAACTCTTTGAAGACCATATGATAATTCACACTAAGCAACCCTGCACATGCCCTCAATGCGGACAGAGCTTTAATCATAAAGCACGTTTTGAAGATCACGTAAGAGTTCACACTGGAGAGAAGCCTTTCTCCTGCAAACAATGTGGAAGAGGTTTCAACCGAAAAGGAAACCTTAACAGCCACATGAGAGTTCACACTGGACAGAAGCTTTTCACCTGCCAACAGTGTGGAGTAAGTTTCACTCAAAAATAAATCTTTACCAGACACATTAGAATTCACAATGGAGATCAGGCTTATATGATATGTGTGATCAGTGTGGAAAGAGTTTTGATCAACATGGAAACCTTAAAATCCACATGAGAACTCATAGAGAGAAACCCTACACATGCTCTGAATGTGGAAAGAGTTTTAGTGGAAAACGGCACCTTGAAGATCACATGAGAATTCACTCTGGAAAGCTACCCTACACATGCCTTCAGTGCAGAAAGAGGTTTAATGATAAACGGCACTTAGAAAACCACATAAGAGTTCATACTGGAGAGAAGCCTTTCACCTGCCAGCAATGTGGAAGAAGTTTCAACCTAGAAGCATCCCTTAAGAGACACATGGGAGTTCACACTGGAGAGAAGTCGTTTGTATGTGGTCACTGCGGAAAGAGTTTCAGATATAAAGCAGAACTTAAATACCACACGAGGTTTCACACATGAGAGAACTGTATGTTTATGTTATCAGTGTGATATGAGTCATGAAATAACACCAGAGAGAAGTCTTTGCTGTGGCATCACTCGAACAAGACAATCTTGAGGATCACAGAAGCACCATTTCCAAGTCCATGGAATTTGGTCATATAGTTTATTTTGTTTCGTAGAACATCTGTGAAATAACTCTTAAGTCCACGTTTTTTAGGGGTTGGTGACACTTTTAATTTGAGGTCCTTGATCCATTGGAAATGCCATTGTAGTAATGGTGGTGACTTTGGTTGAAGTGTGTGTTATGAGATCCTTAAAAAATCTGGTTTTGAGAATAGTGAACATGATCGAATGTCCTTGTTGTGCTTGCAGTATAACCTTATCCCAGAGAGTGATCCTAATCCATCTAGTCTGGTCTTGCATGAAGCACTCTTGAATTTCATCAATCGTGTCCCAGGTGGTGACATTTGGTGATGGATGTCCTTTACTGTTCCTTAAAGTTTGGGTACCTGAAAAAGCTAAATGTATATAATAAATGCTTAAATGAGCATCTTTTTTTCTGTCTTTGTTCTGTTGACCATGAGACACGTTTTGTTCTAACTAGCTAAAATAAAGTGAATATTCTCAACTCAAATGTAAAATCATTACAGAATCATTAACATGTATATCAAAGTTATGCATGAAAGTTTGTGAGGGACGGAAAAGTTGCAACTACACTGCCTCCATCTTGGCACTTTTAATAACAAAAAAACAGTAAAAAACAATTGTTTTTTGGTTGGTCACAATACAAGGTGCTACTGTGGCCTCAGAGCTTCTCCCTTGCTGACCACGGTCGAAATAAGGAAATGTCATAGTAAATAAATCTGGAACTAAATATGACATGATGCATAAATAAATACGAGATTTAAGTAAATCTTAAAGGAACATTGAAAGAAACAATTGTGGACATAAACGTCACAAATACATGAATGAATACATTTGGAAAATCTGATAATAAATAAATAAGTACTTAGATTTTATTTTTTTATTTTTTTTTAATGTATTTATATATATTTTAATATGTACTTCACCAAGAATAAAACTCAGAATACCACTGACATACGTACTATTATTTAGATGTATCTCCCTGTAAATATCTATGCACTTTTTGGATTGTAGACACAGAAGCGCGTGAACAGGACTTTTAGTTTGATCTGCTGGTTGACGTCATAAGGCTGCGGCGCGCTCCTGCACCAGTGTTTGCTTTCAGCTGAAGAAAGGTGTGTAGTCTTAACCATTTAAAGTGTTTAAATACATACAACGCGTTCAGTCTATTTTATATGGTAAAGCGATTTAAACTTTGTAATTATTGAGTGTTACATTATAATATTTTATTTAATAATGAACGTTATTTTGTGTGAGTAAAGCGTCTTGTTTCTCTCTCTGTTAGTGGTTCAGATAATCGTAAACATGAATTCCAAATACGAGTCAATTGAATCATTTGATTCACAAAATGATTCACTGTTTTGAATGGTTCGATTCGCCGCTCTCTGCTGCTCAAAAATGCAACGAAAACAAAATGCTTCTAAAAAATGCTGCAGTAAAAAGGTTTCATATGAGTTTTGCATATAATATGGGCAGTCCTGAATAAGAACTGATCATTCTTCTTTTTCTACTTATTAGACTCTAAAGTCTAATAATGTCCCATTTCTCAGAAAAGAACCGTCAAGTACACTAATAAATAAAACGGATATTAAAGCAGAAATGCAAATAAATAAGTAAGTAAAAATTCACGAGCATTTTGTAGTATTATCTCTCAGTCCTGGGCGTCTAAATGAAAAGCGCTCTGCAAGCGCGTTCTCTCTGTGTTGTTTCTGAAACTACCGTAATCACTGTAATATGCGCGCACACTTAAAATCAATCGCGGCTGGCTTGACCGTGTTATTCTGAACCACGGCTGGCTTTACCGCAGTGATTATTTGCATGAGACGCTGCTTTAAAAAAAATTATAAAAAATACGGGACAAAACCCGTCCCGTATTGATTCAAAACGGGACGCGCAATTTCATTCTCAAATACAGGTCGATTCCGTATTTTAAGGGACGGGTGGCAACCCTATTTATGCTGGTCCTTTGCTGGTTTTTGCTGGTTTAAGATGGTCCGTTGCTGGTTTAAGCTGGTCCGTTGCTGTTTTATTCTGGTTTTTGCTGGTTTAAGATGGTCCTTTGCTGGTTTAAACTGGTCCTTTGCTGGTTTATGCTGGTTTAAGCTGATCCTTTGCTAGTTTATGCTGATTTTTGCTGGTCCTTTGCTGGTTTGTGCTGGTCCTTTGCTGGTTTAAGATGGTCCTTTGCTGGTTTAAGCTGGTCCTTTGCTGGTTTATGCTGGTTTAAGATGGTCCTTTGCTGGTTTAAGTTGGCCCTCGACCAGCAAACCAGCTAAGCATAAACCAGCTAAGTACCAGCTTAAACCAGCAATGGACCATCTTAAACCAGCAAAGGGCCAGCTTAAACTAGCAAAGGACCAGGATAAACCAGCAAAGGGCCAGCATAAACCAGCAAAGGACCAGCTTAAACTAGCAAAGGACCAGGATAAACCAGCAAAGGGCCAGCATAAACCAGCAAAGGACCAGCTTAAACTAGCAAAGGACCAGGATAAACCAGCAAAGGGCCAGCATAAACCAGCAAAGGGCCAGCTTAAACTAGCAAAGGACCAGGATAAACCAGCAAAGGGCCAGCATAAACCAGCAAAGGACCAGCTTAAACTAGCAAAGGACCAGGATAAACCAGCAAAGGGCCAGCATAAACCAGCAAAGGACCAGCTTAAACTAGCAAAGGACCAGCATAAACCAGCAAAGGACCAGCATAAACCAGCACCAAAACATACCTAACCAGCATATGCTGTTTTTTTCAGCAGGTAAATTTTGAGTGTTTGTCTAATCAGATCATTTAAGTCTATCAACTATCACTTTTACTCCCTTACCAGTGCACTGACTACTGAACTAGAGCTGACAGAGACGCACACAGATATTTTTTCCCCCTGTTAATTGTTCTTATCTTTAAACAGGGCAAAGTTTCCAAACACAGAGAAACATCTTAGTGGACTAACTGAGATCCACGTGACACACTATTATAGAGATGTCATTTATTAAAGAAGAGAGTGAAGACATGAAGATCGATGAAGTATTTAAAGTCAAACATGAAGATACTGAGGAACAAACAGGTTGGTTTTCGTTCTCAAGGCTCAACTGTGCTATGCACATTTTCTCAATGCCTTTTCTTTTAGCAGGTGTTTTTCTACACTGTCTGCCTTCCTGCAGCTTTCTTTTATAAAAGGATATCAGTTTCACTTTTTCTTAAATCCCATTTTCTACTCTTTTAGTGAACTGATTTAAAAACAGCATTTAAAGACTTGTGTCTCCCAATATTTAGATGTTAATATTCACTGTTAAGAATGAGTGACATTTTTTATGTGACAGAGGTAAATAAAAGTTTTTTTTTTCATATCAGGCTATCAACTAGCATAACTATTTCAGACATTAAAACCATTTTAATGGCAAAACTCACTTTTAGAGATGAGCATCTAAATCAACCTATAATTGCGACCCAATAGGAAATATGATGAAGGGAGAAATATATTATACACAATGCTAAAGGATGCTTATGAAAATACCAGAGACTGCTTGATAAAGTTCTCTGTCCTCCATGTTCATTTGTTTATACTTGAATTGTAATAATGTCGTTAAATGTAATATATTTTGTGATTTAAATTTTTGTTTGTCTGTTTTGTGTCATTAAATTGGTGTTAACTTTTATTTGTCTTTTTTCACCTTAGACCTGATGGCACTGAAAGAGGAGAGTCAATTACTGAATGAAATGGAAGAGAAAGATCATGATTTCATAAATGGAGAAAAATCTGTTAGTTGTTCACAGACTGAAAAGTCTAGCTTAAGGAAAAGGACTGAAAAGACAGGAAGAAGTTATTTCATGTGTCAGCAGTCTGGAAAGTGTTTCACTCAAATGGAAAGACACACTGGAGAGAAACCTTATGCATGTCAACAATGTGAAAAGAGTTATTCTAAACCTGGACACCTTGGAGTCCACATGAGAGTTCACACTGGAGAAAAACCTTATGGCTGCAAACAGTGTGGAAAGCATTTCAATCGTAGAGAAAGTCTTAGAAGACATGTTAGAATTCACACTGGAGAGAATCCCTACACATGCCCTGAGTGTGGACAGGGTTTCCATCAAAAACAAATCTATGAAGACCATATGATAATTCACACTAAGCAATCCTACACATGCCCTCAGTGCGGACAGAAGTTTGATCGTAAAGGACGCTTTGAAGAACACTTAAGAGTTCACACTGGAGAGAAGCCCTACACCTGCAAACAGTGTGGAAGAGGTTTTAACCGGAAAGGAAAGCTTCATTGCCACATGACAGTTCACACTGGAGAGAGCCTTTTCACCTGCCAACAGTGTGGAGTAAGTTTCACTCAAAAAGAAACCTATAACAGACACATGATAATTCACAATGAAGATCAGTCTTACTCGTGTGATCAGTGTGGAGTGAGTTTTGATCAACATGAAAACCTAGAAGTCCACAAGAGAACTCATAGAGAGAAACCCTTCACATGCTCTGAGTGTGGAAAGAGTTTTGGTCAAAAACATAACTTTAAAGACCACATGAGAATTCACTCTGGAGAGCAACCCTACACATGCTCTCAGTGCGGAAAGAGGTTTAATTATAAACGACAATTAGAAAACCACATAAGAATTCACACAGGAGAGAAGCCTTTCACCTGCCAGCAATGTGGAAGAAGTTTCAACCACAAAGGAACTCTTAACAGACACATGAGAGTTCACTCTGGAGAGAAACCATTTATATGTGGTCACTGCGGACAGAGTTTCAGATATAAAGAAGCACTTCAATACCACATGAGGTTTCACACATGAGATAACTGTATGTTTATGTTATCAGTGTGATGTGAGTCTTGCAACAACACCAGAGAGAAGTCTTTGCTGTAACATCACTCGAACAAGACATTCTTGAGGATCACAGAAGCACCTCTGATATAATTCAAAATATCTGAGAAGCGATTTTTGGCTTTGTTTACACCTGGGTTTAAAATGTGTTTTGGTTGATCGGATCACAAATAAAATGTGCTTGTATCACAGTCTCTTTTGCCCACTTTGGACCACTTCTCTTCCCATTTGGGTGAATGCATGGGATCTTTCAAATCTTCCAATCAAATTAATAAAACTTGTTTGATCGGTTTACATATAGACATGAGTTAGCCTAGAGAAAATAAATAATGAAGATGACTTAGTAGTGTTGGTGATACTGAAAAGAAATCAATAAATTGAGAAAGCAAATAAAAATTATAATTCAATTTAAAGAGGGGTACGGAGTAAAAAGTGTAGTTGCATTAAGATCAGCGCAAAAGACACTAAAAATGCTCTGTCGGTTTTAGTCATACAAATTAGAGATATACAGCAATGTAAACTGTAAAGTGTGTACTTTCATTTGTGCACACTCACAAGAACAGCAGAAGGTTGTGCTTTTTTAATTAGAATAAAGAAAACAAACAGGCTGATTTCTGTTTTCTCTGTCTCCGCGAACTGCTTTTAGAAATGCGTCACTTAAATCATTCAAACACGGTGAATATTTAGCACACAAACAGATAAGTGGTATCTACTGAAAGCTTGAGATGTATGCTTTTAAACGAAGTAAGTTTTATCAAAAACAAATAATCTATGATAAATTAATCTATATGAAACCAAGGAGATGTCTAGTCTATTCAGTTCCAACTAATTATCTCTAATGTGACCGCGCCCACTCTCTTTAAATATGCAAATTAGCCATGTGCTACAGTGCGGCAAGGACCGTAGTATCTGTACACGAGGAAACTCCCACATTACCGCAATAAAGCAACATGACTTCAAGTTCATCTTGGTTACAGTTTGTTTCTGAACAAAGATATGCTTAGACTTATATTTACCTCGATCATAAGAAGGACGCGATGCAACGCAAACCCAGCAGGAGGAGACATTTACATCCCAGCCGGCACATGACCGACCTTCAACGTTGAAATTTGGTTGAAATAAGGTCAGTTGTTGTTTCAACGGTGAAACAACGTTGATGTGACGTTGAATGCTAAATGGTTGAAGATCAGTCAACACATGACGGAAATAGGGAGGCCACCCGTCCCGCGTAGCACGTGCGCGCACAGCGTTTGAAGCCCAATTCATGCGTCCCGCAAATTGAGACCGTGTAACGCATAATCAATGCTGCTCAAAAAAAAAAGTTGATCCCTCTAACGTTACATCCTCGAGCCCCAGGCAGCCAAACGAACATTGATTGACAGTTCAGCACGCTACTGTTGCCACACCCACCCCTCGCTTGAACTGCTGACTAGGTTGTTGTCAACTTTTTCGTTGTTGTCATGACAGCGCTCTCACGTGCATACCAGAGCCATATAAAAAGAGAGTTGCGACACTCCCATAGGCTTCCATAGGAACTGAGGAATGCGGAAGTAAAGCGTGTCATGGAGCGGTCAATAGTTCCAAACAACCAATAGCTCCTCCATTGAAGCCCATTCATTTCAGCGCTTCTCAAGCACAGTCGCAAGTATATTGAAGAAATTACTGCATTTCTTTACATTTTAACGCATCAGTTGACCTCTCGAAAAACTGGCCAATAGTGGTGTTTTATGAAGCGTGTTATAGTTAATGTTTATCGTTAAAAAATTAACAGTTAAACTGTAAATGCAGCTGGATAACGTGAGAAACACCGTAATAGCGACCATAACCAGATACTAGTTGTCATATTTTCATGTTTTTAGTCTTTCTGCAAACTTTCTCTCACTGTAGGAGGTTGAATGAGTTTCAGTAAAGACTGCATTCAAGAAACACGATAAAAATGTATGCTGAATGCAATTCGTTGCCTTGTGTTTTTTAAACATTATTTTCATCTTTTCTATTATGTTAAATGCCATTTTTGCTTGCCTTTTATAATATTTGCTTATGTTGTATATTTGAATATCATAAAACAAGAGTAAATTACTTTTTTTTAATTTAACATTAAATCGTTAAATCGAAACATACTGTATAAAAAAAGTGTTTGATCATGTCCAAATACACATGCAGATGTATTTAACCTTAAATATTACACTAACTGTAATCTAAATACTATTAGAAAATTTTATCTTTTAAATGGTCAGGATCATTATTGCACATTTTAAGTACAAAAAAACCTCCCCAAAATATTTACTAAATAGAACTTAACTATATATATTACAGTTATTTAATTGAATAAAAGTTACACTTAAGGTTTTTTGGTCACATTTGACTGCCAAAGAGTATGAGAATATATTAATTATGTCTCTTTATCACTCCCCTGAATAAAATGCGATTGTAAAGCGTATTCAGAGAAGTTATCAATACAAAATCAATGCACATTATGTGTTAATAATTACTCGAAATTGCTGCAAATATAGTAAAACTGCTGTCTATCCTATTTAACTCCATTCAAACACATTGACAGCGCGGAGCTGTTTGAAACTATTGAGAGCTCCATGAACCACGTGACCGTGCGGCGGCGAGATCAAAGCGTGTCGCAACTTTCTTTTTATATGGCTCTGGTGCATACCAGACACACGGGGAAGGAACTTTATGCGCGCTTTCCAATTCGAAAAATGGAGAAAGAGACTGAGTCTGAGGCACCGCCATCATCAATTAAAAAGAGAAGGTGTGGGTACAAGAAAGACTGGGAAAATGAATATTTGTGGCTGAAAGGTGTTATACCACCTTTCATACTAAGAAGGCTTTTTGTGACCTTTGAGTTGTGAGTTAAGACTTTTTTTTTTCAACTATTCCTGTGGTGTTGAGCAACTACAATTCCTGTTAATCCTATAATTTTATATTCTGATTTATTTAAAGTGAATAAATTGTAATGAAAAATAAATTAAATTAAAAAGCTAAAGTAAATCGTAAGTGGAAGTGCATCTGTCAATTCATTGAATGTTCAAAATATTATGAATCTTTATTTAGAAAAAAAAAATACACATTGGTTGGCCTATTCATGAGCATACATCAGCAATTACACATGTTTAGGGGAATAGGGCATTATAAATATACCATTTAAGGTGGTATGTGCTAGAAATGGGTAAACCACCATCAGTGAGTCTGCCCGCGCCAGGCAGTGTCCCACATTGTCCCTCAGAAACATACCCCTTGTCCCCCCTTGGGCTTATTAGCAGGTGGTCACCCTAGACCGAAATGCAACGTTGAAATTTGTTTGAAATTAGGTCGGTTGTTGTTTCAACGGTAAAACAACTTTATTAAAACTTTGAATGCTAAACGGTTATATGTGCCTTCAAAAGCAAGTGTTTTAATTATAATATTAATAATAATAATAATAATTAACAAGGTTAACTTATAAATCAACATAAGATATGTCTTCAGCATACAAAGAAATGTTTGCCTTTTAAATGATTATGGACAATATTATTAAAATATAAACATGTTAAATATAATCACCAACAATAAAACTAAATACACTTCGCAGCAACTTGCTGAAACAATTCCTATTGGTTGTTTTACCTTACTGCTTTGATCATGATTGGTTCATCTGGCTGTCATTCAGGAATCTGACAGGTGAAACTGCGCGGGCCTTTGTAATTTAAATTTCGACCGTTACCGCATTCTCTGGTGAGGTTGTGAGCTGCATAGACTGTATGAGAGCTGCTGCTGACCGAAATTATTCAGTTGGTCACGAATTATTTTATATTTTCCTGTTATATTTTTATTTTGAGCGTATTTGAATTGTGAGATCTCAACGGAGAACAAAAACCGGAACACAGAGGAAATAGACGTGAGCTGCGAGTCTCTGAAAACATACAGCACTATCAGGTGAGACAATAAGTATTTATCATTAAGTTACCTTTTAAAAAAATAGTACAAGAGTTTACAAATTGGTAAAGGACATGTAAACTGCAGAAGTTAAATACTTGAGTGTGTGTTTGTGCTGCTTTATTATCACAGACAGCAAAAGTTAGATGCTAATCGCATTTAGCGCGCTAGCAATATTAGCTCATCTGGTCGTAGATATATCTGGTGTTGTTGTGTATTGCTAGTATTTGTTAATGTCTGTCTTTTAGAGATTCACATTTTTCGATATAAATGCCATGCATTACTGCAGGTGTGTTTGCATTTTAATCATAAAATAACAGTCCTAAAGATGACATACTTTATCTTTCTTTTCTGAATATCATATAACGGAATGTCTTTATAATTTAAATAAATTAAGATTGTTTAAAGGAATGGTTTAAAACGAAAAACAGATTTTTTAGAAAATTCCAATAAATCATTTATTCTTTCTCCTTGTAGAATCATTAAGGATCCAGTTTATTGGCAGTTTGGTAAGGAAATGTTCATCTTTGCACTGTCAGTTCTGGTAGAGATTCATTGATCTTTTGTTATAAGTTTATTTAATGTAATACAAATGTACTCAATATGATTTGAATTGTTTCACTAAGTACACTGTTTAGTTTGAATTGTGATTAAAACCATGTTGTTTTAAACTTTAATCTGAATATGTCAATTTTATAAAATGTTATTTTTGATGTTTTTGTTTATGCAGGACAGTACAGATGGTACACCAGTGGGAGAGAGAGAGGAGGGGACAGCATGAGAGAGGACCTAGAGCTGGGACTCTTTCAGGGATCACCCGAAGCACAACCATGCTATATGCACAAGGCTGTGGTTATTATCAGAATTTGAAGAAACATTTTGGCTTAAAATAATAAATACATTCCATTTAAGGCGATTGCTTTTTGATCCCTTCACCACGACATGGTTTCTTGTTGCAGGTTCCATTCTCAAAGTCTTTTACCCATTTGCACTGTACAAATGTACACATCTCTTATAATGAGACACAATTGTAAACCTGTTTTTACAGAACTATAGTTAACCACCAAATAAGAGATCAAGTGGTTTTAGTCAAAAAAGGTTTCTCTTGTGCAGCGCAAAATATGCATGTTATTGTACAAAAACTTTGAGTCTTTAACCTTCTGGGGTCTAGGGATTTGGAGAAGTTTAAACCCTGACATCTGTGTGTTTTTTTCAGTATCAGAAATAAAATACACTACGAGTCAAAAGTTTTTGAACAGTAAGTTTTTTTTTTTTTAAATTTTTTATTAAATTTCCTTCTGCTTTATAATATTTGTATTATTTAAAATGATATTTAATATTATTTAAAATATTTTAAAATGTAATTAATTCCTGTTGCTCCAGTCATCAGTGTCACATGATCTTTTAGAAATCATTCTAACATACTGTTCAAGAAACATTTATTATAATCAATATTTAAGCAGTAGATTTTTTTTCAGGATTCTTTGATGAATAGTAAGATCCAAAGATTAGCATTTACTTGAAATAAAGCATTTGTAAAATTATATACCATACTTCAAAACTTTTATTTAGCAAGGATGCTTTACATTGATCAAAAGTTATAATAAAGACATTTATAATATTACAATAGATTTCTATATCAGATCAATTGTTTCATTTTCAGTTCATCAAAGCAAACTGAAAGAATTCCACTGAGCTGTTTCCAACATCATTTTTTTGAGCAGCAAATCAGAATATTAGAATGATTTCTGAAGTTTAATGTGACTGGATCTTGAGTAATGATACAAATTCTGCTTTCACATCACAGGATTAAATTACATTTTCAAATATCTTCAAATAAAAAAACATTTTAAATAGTACAAATATATTTTATTCAAATTTTCTGTACTTGGATTGGTGAGCAGAAGAGACTTAAAAAAACATTACAATTTTACTGTGAGAAACTTCTGACTGGTAATGTGTAATAAAGTCTGATTACTTTGTATTCATCACAGACTGGGCTACAATAAGATGTGAGCAGAATTAATGAATTTGTATTGTTTTTGGAAAATGTTTTTGACAGTTTTTATTTTTTATTTACAGTGTATGTTTCCAAAATAAAACTTGTTTTATAATATTGATCATGTGTTAGTTTATTGAAGTTGATACCATTGTAGGGCTGCACGATTTAGAGAAAAAATCTAATTGCGATTTTTCTGATAAAAATTGCGATTTGCGATTTAAAATGCGATTTACTACTATTTCATAAAAGAGCTACAAGTTTGATATGGTGGTTTTAACAGCACCAAAGAAAGACCAAGCATAATCACAAAGTATGCTACTGTCACACCCTCAGCACGTTCCCTCAGTCCCAATCACTGCACCACGCCCATCACCAGAGTTCTATCACCGTCACCTGCACCAGCAATCACCACTCCCTTTAAATACTCTCCCCAGACATTCACTCAGCGGCTGGTATCGAAGTTGCATAGATGTCTCTCTGTGGATCTTCTCCCCTTCCTGTTGTCTCTCCTGTGCTCCTCGTGGATTGCTCCGATGTTCTCCTGTGAAACACGTTAACCGTGTCAAAGGGAAGTGACTGTTGCTATCGCTACGATACTTATGAACTTGAACTCACCTGTGGTGTTGTGTTTGAAGATTCGACTACAGAGAACCTTATTCACCTGTTTGCACGTGTGTTGAACTGTGCACGTTTGTTAATAAATATCCTGAAAGATACTCACCTTCTTCCTTTGTGTGTGGTCGTGACAGGATACCAGCCCCGCAAAAAATTATTTCTTCAGCTCACTCATGGAGGCGAACGCAGCATTCAGCGGTGTCTCTCCCGAATCACTAAAACTGTCGGACGCTGAGGACAGGCTATGGAGCCTACGGCAAGGTGGGCGAACATTGGAGTGGTATGTGGAGGAATTCCTTGAGCTCTCCCATCGGGTAAGCTGGCCCGACTTCACTCTTGCTGTGGTGTTTCGTATGGGATTGGATGAGGAAACAATCCGATGCAACTCCCCCATATGTGATTTTTCCTTGATTGAACTAATCAACCTCACTCTTTATATAAATGGCTCTAGTATCGAGGTTAAAGAAATAAAGAGTGATGGTAAGTTTCCTCATCCAACCCACTACGAAACCCAGCCCGTTTTGCCGGCTTACCCCTCGCCTGGACCCCTCACATACCAAACCAATAGCTTCTCCCACCTTGCCAGCCCGGAACTCGCGGCCAGCCCTCCAACGTTATTGCCAATTCTGATGGCCAGCGTGCTCGACCCACCGTTGAGGTCAGTACGGGCGGCCATGCTAGCTCACAAAATGGCCGATGTTCCTCCAGTGACTGCGCCGCCAGAGCGCCCTCCAGTGACTGCGCCGCCAGAGCGCCCTCCCGAGACTGCGCCGCCAGAGCGCCCTCCAGTGACTGCGCCGCCAGAGCGCCCTCCAGTGACTGCGCCACCAGAGCGCCCTCCAGTGACTGCGCCGCCAGAGCGCCCTCCAGTGACTGCGCCGCCAGAGCGCCCTCCAGTGACCGCTCGCCCAGAGCTAGCTCTTTCAGTGTCTCCGCTGGAGACGCCCAGCCCTCCTGAATCTCCGCTGGGGTCGTCCAGCCGTCCAGAGCCCGCTCCTCAAGAGCGCCGTCCAGAGCCCGCTCCTCAAGAGCGCCGTCCAGAGCCCGCTCCTCAAGAGCGCCGTCCAGAGCCCGCTCCTCAAGAGCGCCGTCCAGAGCCCGCTCCTCAAGAGCGCCGTCCAGAGCCCGCACCTCAAGAGCGCCGTCCAGAGCCTCCGTTGGTGCAATCCAGCCTTCCAGAGCCTTCGCTGGTTCCGCCCAGCCGTCCTGAGCCCTCACTGGTTACGTCCAGCCTTCCAGAGCCCCAGCTGGTCCCGTCCAGCCTTCCAGAGCCTCAGCTGGTCCCGTCCAGCCTTCCAGAGCCTCAGCTGGTCCCGTCCAGCCGTCCAGAGCCTCAGCTGGTCCCGTCCAGCGGTCCAGAGCCTCAGCTGGTCCCGTCCAACCGTCCAGAGCCTCCGCTGGCCCAGCCCAGCCTTTCAGAGCCTCCACTGGTCCTGTCCAGCCTCTCAGAACCCACTCCGCCAAACGGTCCTGCCAAACCCCTGAATTCCCCAAAGAAAATTTTGGGGGGGCGCCATACACTCCAGGCCAACGTGACCGGGCCGAGGAATGAGGCCAAGGCCACGGGGGCTGTCCGGCCATGGCCGCCTGACCTACCAAGACCACCTGAACTGCCTATCCGGCCATGGCCACCTGACCTACCAAGACCACCTGAACTGCCTATCCGGCCATGGCCGCCTGACCTACCAAGACCACCGGAACTGCCTGTCCGGCCATGGCCGCCTGACCTACCAAGGCCGCCGGAACTGCCTGTCCGGCCGTGGCCGCCGGACCCGCCATGGCTTCCTGTTCCGCCCTGGAGGCCTTCCCAACCCAACAAGGTCCTGCCCCGGAACGGCCTCCAGGGCGCCCGCCCCCCCTCCCTGGTGTTTCCATCACGGCGCGAGACGCGCCTACCGGGAGGGGGAGATAATGTCACACCCTCAGCACGTTCCCTCAGTCCCAATCACTGCACCACGCCCATCACCAGAGTTCTATCACCGTCACCTGCACCAGCAATCACCACTCCCTTTAAATACTCTCCCCAGACATTCACTCAGCGGCTGGTATCGAAGTTGCATAGATGTCTCTCTGTGGATCTTCTCCCCTTCCTGTTGTCTCTCCTGTGCTCCTCGTGGATTGCTCCGATGTTCTCCTGTGAAACACGTTAACCGTGTCAAAGGGAAGTGACTGTTGCTATCGCTACGATACTTATGAACTTGAACTCACCTGTGGTGTTGTGTTTGAAGATTCGACTACAGAGAACCTTATTCACCTGTTTGCACGTGTGTTGAACTGTGCACGTTTGTTAATAAATATCCTGAAAGATACTCACCTTCTTCCTTTGTGTGTGGTCGTGACAGCTACACTGTTCTACTGTTTATTTAAAACCTCTTAAACATTGTTGTCATTTTTTAAATAAAGTTGTCATGACAAATTAAGAAAATAACTACAGTATCTTAAATAAAATTGAATTAACAATTAAAATGATATAATAAAATATTATTTAAATCTTTTAAAATAAAATATATACTATTATACAAAATTAATTAATAAAAATATTATATATTTTATTATATAAAATCCTAAAAGATTACATACATACATACATAAATAACATTATTTTATAACAAAATATAATTAAAATCTTTTAGGAATCCAAACACACTGTAAACTATTTTACATTAGTAAAACACTGATGATAACCTACATTAAGAGACACTTTGTTGGGAAGTTTAGCCGCTGCTCCCGCTCATCTTTTCCAAATGGCGTTACCGTTATTTGCTCAGTTCATGCAGTAGAGACCTGCACTCCTACGAGAGTACAGCGGGACCCGACGCAAACGAATGCGGCGCGGAACATAACTTGATGGGAGAGTGCGGCTGTGCGGGACGCGGGAAAATAAAATGATTCGCGGGACTCCCGCAAAATAGAAATATCTAAACAAAATATTTAAAAAACAAAACATTGTTATTCATCTATTGCACAAAAGCAGCAAGAACAACTAGTATACAACTTACAGCTATGATTAGTAAGCACAGGGATAGGCAGTCATCAGAGGTGTTTAAGTTAGAATCCACTCACTGCTCAAATGTTCTTGCACAGTGCTGAATATTGCGTGCTCACGAATTAAAACACACGAAGTGTAGACATTGTGAAAGATTCACTGTGCATACTATTCATTGTAGAGCTTGATAAGTTCGCGTATAAACTGAGATATCAGCTTTAAAGGAGCTGTGTCTGCTTGCATTTTCTGTTAAGAATAACAGTGGTTTGTGAATGTTGATGCTTAGCCTATAGGCTATAACAAATATTTTTATCGGGGACGTTTATGCTGGGGTTTTGTGAAACTTACGAGATCTGTTTCATGTAAATTCAATTGATGTACTGAAAAAACAACAACTATAAAGGTTACTTTTATGCGGGCTTTTGCGGACAGAAGCGGGACAAAACATGAATTTCGAGGCGGGAACGGAACGAGATAAACATATTTCTGCGGATGCAGGACTGAAAAATACGTCCTGTGCACTCTCTCTACATGCAGTGTTAAAATGCCCCCTGTTGGTTAAACTCTGCATCAAACGTAATATAAGCATGAAGATGTAATATGCACATGAAGCGACCTGTCAAAAACGATTTATATGCTTGTTACCACAGTTGATAATAAATCGAAATAATCGCAGCTCTTGCGATTTGAAAATCGCACCCTTTCAAATCGCGATTTCGGTTTAAAAACGATTAATCGTGCAGCCCTATACCATTGCTGCTAGTCATTTCATTTTTAACTAACATGCACGTACAGTGTTGATCTAAATGCAAACTGGTTGTAATTGAATGTACAGTGGTGTATTCACCGTTGTTGAAAGGTAAGTAAGACGGTGAAACTAAGTCGCGATATCAACGTTGAAAATTTTTGCAAATCCGAAAGGTTTTTCACCGTTGATCCAACCATGGTACCTAACGTTGTTTCAACGGTGAATCAATGTTGAAATGCCGGCTGGGTTACGTCTCTGTTAAGCCGAGTTCAGACTGCACGATTTTCAAAGCAATCGCGTCACAGATGTTTTCACACTGCATGACTATCTGGGGTAGCATTCTGTCGCTGCTGTGTTCACACTGCACGATGGATCTGCGACAGGGGGTTTCACACTGCATGACTTTACAATAGGAAGAATCGCCGACAACTTTGTCCCGGTCCCCGAACTGCGTCTCACAAACAAACACACGCGAGAAGTGACATGGAAACAACGCGAGGTCAGGCGTGCAAGTTCTCACGTGAGACTGAGATTATTATTTAAAAAATGGTAGCCCGCAAGAAGCTTGTCATACATGTGCACTCATTTGCAGCGTATAGAAAATAAACCGAAACTATGCTTGTTGATATTGTGGTCTAAACTTTCGTAACTCCTCCCCCACCTTCTCTCTGGCCTGGACGTTGCTCTCTCATTGGCTGAAGGTAATCGCCGATGTGATTTTCAGTCACATCACCTTTCACACGGCACGATTTTGAATCGCCGACAGGTCCAGATAATTAGCATGCCAAATATCTCCCGGGTGTCGGCGATTCTCTCAGATCGCATCTTTGATAGTTCACACTTTGTGATTGTCATTCGCGTGAACGAGCACCGATTTGCCTGTGATTTCGGGCATTTGTCGTGATTTCTCAAAACCTGTCGGCGAGTCAAAATCGGGGCTAAAATCATGCAGTCTGAACTCGGCATTAATCAATTGCCGCTCCAGCGGAACCTGAGCGGAACGCATGTGATGGAGATTTAATCAAATCACCGGCTTCATTGACTAAACGCGCCTCACAATATCATTCAATATATTGCCCAGCCCTAATTGAAGAGTACATTATGAAATCAAATGTACCTACAGCAACAAAGATGGCTTGGGCATAAGACAAACATGACAGGAAGATAGAGCTCAGGTTAGAAAACAAAACACTCTCTAGTCATCTGTAAGTATTCGACTTCTATTACATTTCCCATGTTCACACTTAATGGGACCCCAGTTATTACTCCACACCTCCATAATTTATTTCCTATTTGACTGCAACTTCAAATCATTGCTCACATACCATTTTCATTTTATCACTATCCATATGCTCTTTACTATTACATATTATCACCAATCCTTCATCTTCAAGAACTTTTTACACTTGATGTCATCTGCTTGTTTCAACTCTTTTATTCATGCAATTAACCCTCTGTAAATTGCAATACAGTTATTAATTCCTCCTGTCCTCAATTTATTGATTCCCTTTCACTATCACCAGCACTGCTTACTAAGTCTTCTTCATTATTTCTTTACCTCTTTGGTCGTTTTCTCTAGACTTACTCTTTTTTATGTTATTCGATCGGAAGATCTGAAAGATCCCATGCATTTAACCTCCCCTTGACAAAATGGGGAGAGACGTGGTCAAAAGAAACTGTGAAACAGATACAGTCTACTTGTGATCCAATCAACCAAAACACATTTTAAACCCAGGTGTAAACAAAGCCCAAATTCACTGCTCAGATATTTTGAAATTTAACAGAGGTGCTTCTGTGAACCTCAAGATTGTCTTGTTTTTGCAAGTCTTTCCACAGTGATGGACTGGTGTTATTTCATGACTCATATCACACTGATAACATAAAAATACAGATCTCTCATGTGTGAAACCTCATATGGTATTGAAGTGTTGCTTTATTTCTAAAACTCTTTCCGCAGTGACCACATATAAATGGTTTCTCTCCAGAGTGAACTCTCATGTGTCTATTAAGGATTCCTTTTTGGTTGAAACTTTTTCCACATTGCTGGCAGGTGAAAGGCTTCTCTCCTGTGTGAACTCTTATGTGCTCTTTTAAGTGTCGTTTATGATTAAACCTCTTTCCGCACTGAGGGCATGTGTAGCGTTGCTCTCTAGAGTGAATTCTTATGTGGTCTTCAAAGAGCTGTTTTCTAAGAAAACTCTTTCCACACTCAGAGCATGTGTAGGGTTTCTCTCTGTGAGTTCTCATGTGGACTTCAAGGTTTTCTTGTTGATCAAAACTCATTCCACACTGATCACACGAGTAAGACTGATCTCCATTGTGAATTCTCATGTGTCTGTTAAAGCTTTCTTTTTGAGTGAAACTTACTCCACACTGTTGGCAGGTGAAAAGGCTCTCTCCAGTGTGAACTCTCATGTGACTGTTAAGGGATCCTTTTTGGTTAAAACTTCTTCCACACTGTTGGCAGGAGTAGGGTTTTTCTCCGGTGTGAACTGTCATGTGACTCTCAAGGTTTCCTTTCCGGTTAAAACCTCTTCCACACTGTTGACAGGTGAAAGGCTTCTCTCCAGTGTGAACACTCATGTGTCTTTTAAGGGATCCTTTTTGGTTAAAACTTCTTCCACATTGCTGGCAGGTGAAAGGTTTCTCTCCTGTGTGAACTCTTTTGTGGACTTCAAAGTGTCCTTTATAATTAAACTTCTTTCCGCACTGAGGGCATGTGTAGGGTTGCGTTGTGTGAATTATCATATGGTCTTCAAAGAGTTGTTTTTGATGGAAACTCTCTCCGCACTGAGGGCATGTGTAGGGATTCTCTCCAACGTGACTCCTAACATGTGTTTTAAGATTTTTTCTATGAATTAAATGCTTTCCACACTGTTGACAGCCATACGGTTTCTCTCCTGTGTGAACTCTCATGTGTCTTTTAATACTTACTGTTTGTTTGAAACACTTTCCACACTGTGAACAACTAAAATATTTTTCTTCATTTATGAAATCATGATCTTTCTCTTCCATTTCATTCAGTACTTGACTCTCCTCTTTCAGTGCCATCAGGTCTAAGGTGAAAAAAGAAAATAGTTAACCGCAGTTTAATGAAATAAAACAACAGACATCAAAACATTCAAACATGTCAAGTGTTTCAACTAATATACAACTACATCCTATATCCACTAAGCAAATGTAAGAGGTGTTGAGTCCCACTGCACTGCACTGTTACCCTTTTAGCCAGCGGGAGCAGCGGGAGCTCACAAACAAGAAACCACAGTTACATGAGTTATATGAAATGTATGACAAATGCAAATGCAGAATATAAACAAAAGCACATGGAGGACACAAAACTGAAAACAAATAAATACTTGATTTTAATCATATATTATATAAGTTCTTCATCAAGCAGTCTTTAGCATTGTGTGTAATGCAAATCTGTCTTGACCATAAATCCCATCGGGTCGCATTTGTAGGTTAATTCGGAGGTTAATTTGCTGGTGTCTGAAAATGATTTTTTGCCATTAAAATTGTTTTAAATGTCTGAAATGTCGATGGTAGTTGGAAGCTGTAACTTTATTCGCAGGGCAGGCTGGGGCGGGTCATAAAAAAAAAAAAAATCAATGTATGTTGGGTGCCATTCCCTATAGCCTACATTACATATTTGGGAATAACTATTTTCATATTTTATTAAGTTCTTTAATAAGGTTATCAACACGTCACGTCACGAAAGCGCCAAGCAGCTCCCGCTGCCAGCCACGAGCGCATCAAGCGAACGCTCATTCGGCTCTGCTGGTCTGGTGCTATGCGTATTTAAATCTCCTCTGATGCGCATTATCCTGCATTAGCCAAAATCATGACAGTCAACCACATCCAGTCATATGTGAATGAATGTAAATATTTGCTAAAAACACACAATAAAGACGTAGATGTAGTCCGGACTGTGGCGCCGCCGGCTTGCTTTGAAATGTATTTGGTGATTGTGCCCGCTGTGTCTCCCGCACCCTAGTCATTTTAAACAGTACATAAAAACAAAAACAATATCTTGCAAATAAAAAGAAGCAGATTTTAATGATCAGAACTCCCTAAAACCAGTGAACCTGTAAACCTTTCAGTCCAAGGATGCAGTAAACGAATGCGTTCAAAACGATATTCATAAATGAAGCATATATACCCACATTTCTTCCGGCACCACAAACGTTACACCACTGTTTATCTTGTTATTAATATGATTTGATTTATGGTTCATATTCATAATTGTACAGTAACGTGCAAGTTTAAAGGGCGAAAAGCACTTTCGGTTTTCATTTGCATTACAATGCATAATATGTCTATTTAATTGTCGCGGGGCGGGGCGGGTTGTAAAAATACACACAGTACTGTGGGGCGGGCCAAATAATTTCATAATTGCGGGACCCGCGGGTTGAAAAAAAAAACTCGTCCCACGCATTACTAAAATAAACATAAAATAAAATTTTGGCCCAAGATATTTAAAGTGCCCCTATTATGCCTTTTCGAATATGATATTTCATGCAGTGTCATGTAGCTGTATGTGAACATAAACTATCTGCAAAGTTGTGACGCCGACAGTGCACTATAAATAAAGTTTTTGTCTAACAAAAAAAAGAGTCGGCTCACATTCGCCTAAACGAGTCGTCAGCAATTCGAATCTTTTTTCTGTAACGGCCACACGTCACGAGCTACACATTTGCGTAATGTCCGCCCACGTTCAATTTCGCGAACAACTTACCCGGCCACAAACAGCAGGCCTACCATTTTCACGTGGATTACATCATGTCAAGAAGACGCCCTGCGCTGTGACAGCCTGTGAGAGTGAATTTGTTTTATATGCCCTTCCGAAAGATGAAACTATCAAGAATGAGTGGTTAACATTAATTTTTTCAACACCTCAGCAGTCCAATGCCAATCTTGTGTTGTGTTCGCGTCATTTTACTGATGACTGCTTTTCTAATCTTGGGGAGTAACGTTACAACGCGAGATTCACCAAACGCTTGGTTTTAAAAAATGGATCAGTGCCCAGTTTATTTGGACCGGCTTGCTCCTCTGAACTTCTACCTGTAAGTATGATTAATAATTGTATTTTCTAGCGATCGTTCAAAATACGTCTTTGTGTACGTTATGGTGTGTAACAACCCCGCACATGTCTTGGTAAGCGGCTAACTTGCGTTTCTGTAGTTCTGTTGTTCAGCTGTGAGTGCAATGTAGTCTAAAAAGTCTTGTGATTGATGCAGCTTGACTGTCTGTCTGCCTTATTAGTAGGGATGTAACGGTATTGTAAATACCGTCGTACCGCAATAGCACATTTTTTCGATACTACCGTGGTCGCATGACTCGATAAAACGAAAGGTCTTCTGAGAAAAGTTTGCTCAGGCGAATGGAGCGAGCGGGAGGTAGAGGGAACTACAATTCCCATCAGCCCAGGCGTGGCCATAATCCTTTGCGGTCTGTTCCCCGCCCGCCTTGAACGTCAAGTTCATTTTATTTTCGATATAGCGCCAGATCACAATAGAAGTCATTTAAGGTTATCTTCCCTAAAGAACAGGTCTATACATTGTGCTTTTATTAAACAAACTAAATTGCCTTATGTTATTTATCTTATTTACACGAAGGCATGTCATCTCTATCTCTACATGATGGCGCGTTTACAATGTCTCTTCCGTGAAAACACACAGGACTCCATTCATAAAAACGGAATTTACTATAGCGCGGAATGCCACGGAATTTGTTGATTTTTCTTCATTCAAATCGCGATATGGACTAGTGTCTGTGAAAACTGAAATGCAAAAAGACTGTTTTAATATGAATCCTGCATGTTCCGTTTGCCTCTGTCTGTATGGTGGAGACGCGTTTTTTTCTCTTTACTACACTCATACTGAAGCACGCTGATGCTCCCGCTAATTTTTGGCATTTGCATCTCACATGAACAGATAAACTCATTCTCCAAAGCTGCTGTTAGTGTCACTTTTACCGTTTCATCTAAGAAAACTATCCGCATATCATGGACACACAGAAACTTCACGGCAACCTGTCAAAATAAAAGTACGGTTTAACATGAAACAGAACAATATTAGTCTTGTATTACTTTTGTACAGTATAATGCAGGTGTTTATATATTCCTATTTAAATAATTTACATAAAACAATATATATAATAAAAAATAAATATTACAAGAAGATTAACCACTTAATTGTAGAAAAAATACTACAATTATTATTTAAACGTTTTAAACTGAATATAATTTTTCTTTCATGGATGGATTTTAACAGTAAACCTGTTTGTTTGCCAAAAATTAAAAGGGTTTATTTTTCATTTGATATGTTTATGCTTTCATTTGATTATCAGACAAATTAAAACACATAAGAATTAAAAAAAAAAAAAAAAAGCAAAAGATAGTAGAGCCCTATTGTTCAAAATGTTAAAATAGACAGTTTTGGACTTATTTTTCCACTGAAATGAATGTTTTCGTTATTACACAAAGTAGGCTAAAGTACTGCGAAAAAAAGTAACGTGGTTACATGGTTTAATTTTTTTTGTTATTAAAATTGAAAAATTGAAGTTCCTGTTTCAAAGTTTACAGATAGATGGCTAATTTTTATGCCAATGATATGTTAAGTGTTCATGTAAACTGTTTAATAAACACTTCTGGAACTTTTTTTCGAGTATCTTCATTAGTTTTGTTTTTCCTGTAAATGATTCAATAAATACCGTACCGTGCCATTCATATCGAGGTATTACCGTACCGTGAAGTTTTGATACCGTTACATCCCTACTTATTAGTTTAAGTAATGATAATGATAAACGATGGCTTAACGCAGTGTTATGGATTGTACAGTGTTGAAGTTCACAACGTAGAGATGTGTCCGGTTCGCTTACAAAAGCAAATTGTAACATATGACACCTACTGAGAAACGTCCTGCTCCGGTCGTGCTTGCAAAACAGTTTCTTGTCGATGTGACACTTCAACAGTTTCATCGTCAGACTCCGGCTCGATTGATAGTGTAAAATCGAGGCTATCTTTTCTATGCATTAACAGGTCTCCGCAGCTGTCATTCAGTTATGCCAATGGGCGTTTCATTTTTGCGCTGTAGCGGTAGACCAATCCAGAAGGACTGCACCATCTGACCAATCACAGCGGTGAGGGCTCACTGAAAGGAGGGGTTTAGAGAGTTTCAAACGAGTCGTTTACGAATCATTTAGAAACGGGGTAAAAATAAATCTAATTTTGGAGAAAACTAAAGTGTTTTTTGAACTTGCATACATGTAAACCTGTTTTAAGAGACTATTACAACAATATTAACTACCTTTAAAATGGCATAATAGGGGCACTTTAAAAGATAATTGATATGTGAGGTTGATGAATGATAGGCAAATGTATTTATTTCCTGCCCGATATTCCGTTATTAGGCCTACCTCAAGAACCGGCTGTTAACAATCTGTTCAATAATGACATGGACCATTTTTACCATGACTGACTAAACAACAAAATTTTAGCCGACTAATCCCAGGGCTGCCAACTATCACGCATTCAGCGTGAGACTCACGCAATTGACACTTTTCACACGCTCTCACGCCACACATCCATTTTCTCACGCAGTCAAAAGCACCCTCAGTTAAAACTGCTGTGGATTAGTGATGCGCGGGTCAGGGTTTTTTTCAACCCGCGGGTCCCGCAATTATGAAATTATTTGGCCCACCCCAGCCCGCCCCGCAGTACTGTGTCTATTTTTACAACCCGCCCCGCCCCGCACCCGCGACAATTAAATAGACATACTATGCATTGTAATGCAAATAAAACCTAAAGTGCTTTTCGCCCTTTAAACTGGCAACAATACTGTACGATTATGAATATGAACCATAAATCAAATCATATTAATAACAAGATAATCAGTGGTGTAACGTTAGTGGTGCCGAAAGAAATGTGGGTATAGCCTATGCTTCATTTATGAATATCGTTTTGAACTTTCTGTTTGAACGCATTCGTTTACTGGATCCTTGGACTGAAAGGTTTAAAGGTTCACTGGTTTAAGGAAGTTCTGATCATGAAAATCTGCTTCTTTTTATTTGTAAGATATTGTTTTCGTTATTATGTAGGCTACTGTTTAAAATGACCAGGGTGCAGGAGACGCAGCGGGCGCAATCACCAAATACATTGTTGCTACATCATTGCTGTCTTTATTGTGTTTTTAGCGAATATTTACATTCATTCACATATGACTGGATGTGGTTGACTGTCATGATTTTGGCTAATGCAGGATAATGCACATCAGAGGAGATTTAAATACGCATAGCACCAGACCAGCAGAGCCGAATGAGCGTTCGCTTGATGCGCTTGTGGCTGGCAGCGGGAGCTGCTTGGCGCTTTCATGACGTGACGTGTTGATAACCTTATTAAAGAACTTAATAAAATATGAAAATAGATATTCCCAAATATGTAATATAGGCTATAGGGAATTGTACGCAACATACATTGATTTTTTTTATTTTATTTTGTATTTAATGACCCGCCCCAACCCGCCCCGCAAATAAAGTGACAGTTTCTTTACCCGCCCCAACCCGACCCGCGGGTTACCCGCGGGTTATGAGACGACCCGCGCATCACTACTGTGGATATCTCACTCCAAGCTGAACTCAAAAGTTGGCAGCCCTGCTAATCCTCTTCTCGCAGATTAACATTCAGTAAACTATTAAGGGGGCAGCACTAGTCGAGTGAAAGTGATGGCTGTCACCAGACTTTATTTTGCATATGTCATAATTACAGTATCTATACTATAGTTAGACCACATGCAAAACTTTTATTAAACTATTTCATATTGAAAAATGTTACTCAATCCTAGCGGTGCACCTTAACATTTACAAATTAAATGAGACACAAGTTTACAAATTCTGTTTTTAAATCAGAGCTGAACTTTAAGAAAAAAAATAAGCTGAAATTCTTTCAAAAAAAAAAAAAAAGCTGCGGGAGGGCAAACGGAGCAGAAAAACACCCGCCAAAGACAAATGAATTGAGAAGATGTAGAGGACAGTTCATAGAATAGTTCAGCTTTAAGAATGAAAACCAACCTGTTTGTTCCTCAGTATCTTCATGTTTGACTCTGAATGTTTCTTCAATATTCATGTCTTCACTCTCCTCTTTAATAAACGCCATCTTGATAATAGTGTCACAAACTGGATCTCAGTTGCTCCACCGGGAGTTTTTTTTTCTGTTTGGAAACGTTGCTCTGTTCAAGATGAGAATAATTAACAGAAATATAAAAAAAGAAAAAAATTAAATCTCTGTGTGCATCTCAATCAGCTCTAGTTCAGTAGTCAGTGCACTGGTGAGGGAATCAGAGTAACAGCTAATGGACTTAAATGATTTGATTTAACAAACATTCAAACCTTTTAACTTACTATTTCATTTTGATTAACATTTAATGATTATTACATTTAATCGATTACACAATTTAATAATTGCTGTTGTATTAAAAAGTTGTCATTACAACAACCAAACATTTGCAATTGTTTGTCAAAGTTGTCATTACTCATGTTTGTGTTTTTGTTCTCGTATTGACTCGGTTTTGAGCAGCAGGTCTCTCAGCGAGCGGCGATTCGAAACAGTGAATCATTTTGTGAATAAACTGACTCGGAGTTTGTAATTCGTGTTTCTGATCTGAATCACTAACAGAGAGAGAAACCAGCGGCTTTATTCTCATAAAATAACGTTCATTACAAGATCAAATATTACAATATTACACGCAATAATTATAAAGTTTAAATCGCCTGTAAACCGTATAAAATAGACTGAAATGATAAAATGACTTCAAATTATTAAGACTACAAACCTTTCTTCAACTGAAAGAGCGCGCCGCAGCCTTATGACGTCACATCACCAGATCAAAAAATAAAAGTCCTGTTCACGCGCTTCTGTGTCTACAATCCAAAGAGTGCATAGATATTTACAGTCAATGGTATTTAGAGTTTTTTTTTTCTTGGTGAAATACACATTAAACTATATATAAAAAATGAAATGATCAAAATACTATTTTACTAAAATTTACAAATTGTGATATTTATATTTATAATTTTAATTAATTATTTATGAATTATTTTATTTTTCCAAAATACATTCATTTATTCTTTCATTTATTCATTTATGTATTTCTGACAATGTTCATGTACACAATTGTTTCTTTCCATGTTCATTTAATGTTTAGTTAATTTCATATTTATTTATGCATTGATGTCTACATTTATTTACTTATTTACTAAGACATTTATTTATTTAGACGTTTGTCAGCAAGGGAGATGCTCGAGGCCACAGTGTGACCCACCAAAAATGTTTTGTTTTTTCTTTGTTTGAACCAAAAAGGCAGAGATAAAGATAAAGATAAATGACTGAAAATGTAAAGCATGTGAATGTTATGCTAAACACACTTCCTAAGAGGATTCCAGGATTTTTTTTTTACCACTTCCAAAACAACCCCCTTTCAAAAATGTAGGGGCATCTGAATCCTCGAACATGCATTTAACATGATATGAAACATATATATATATATATATATATATATATATATATATATATATATATATAAACATTTACATTTTCATTCCAAAGGTGAAGAAACAAATGACTTTATTAATTACCCAGTCCAACCGACTACTGAAGCCCAAGCTGAGCTGCAGTGGAGATCCAAACAATTACACAATGCCACGCCACACAGAGACTAGTGTAAGTATTCCACTTTATACTCCAAACCTAAAGTTTGTTTTACTGAAGACAGTGAGTTGTGTGATTGTAATATGCAACTGTGAACATGGCCATATCATTCAAAAAAAAAAACAAAAAAAAAAAAAACAGTTATTTCACACTTTCTTGTACAATTAAAAGTGATAAACATAGACTGACAAATTCAGATCCTCAAATAAATGGCAATAAATGTCTGCAGGGCCCTTTTTGAATGGCGAAATATCATGACAACAATGTTGAAAAACTGATTTAAACTGAATTGTAAATTTGATAAAATTTGATAAATGTATGTTCCAATTTTATTACACTTTTGTCTTTTAAAATTACTTTTATTGCTTTTTACTTAAGTACTTTTTTTTTAAGTAATCAATTTGTTAAATAAACTAGATTTATAAGATTTTACCTTTATTGTGGATATTTCTATAGGTCTATTAATTATTCCCCAAGACTTTACAGCTTGACACATCAGTAAAGGAACTGTTGATAGAAGATGAGAAGTATCCAAATGAACTGAGGGATCAAGAATGTTAGATGAATCTGATCAGTAAGCAGGACCACACTGTAACAAATTTCTGTAGTTTTCACAGCATTATTACTGTAAAATGAACAAATCCATACTGTGGAATATGTATACAGTATGTTGCTGTAAATCGGCAATGCATCATGGGTAAAAATACAACCGCGGGAAATTCTACAGTAAAATAATATTTTCCTGTGAATCACAGTGCAGTAGTTGTGATCGGCATAATGGGCGTATTTTTTTCCAATTTGACCTCAAAAGGGTAAAGTTGCTCTTTATTTTCCATAATTTTTTCTCATTATTGTTATATTTACAGTTTTCACTCGAGACGTTATGCGTGTTTAACTTTCAGAGAGCGGGAGACAGAGAGAGTCGACAGAGAGAGGGAGCGGTGGTACCGGGCGGACATCCACATTAACCGGTAAGTGTTCGCATATTATTGCAAAAAGCATTGCATTTTGATATATTTTCAGGCATGGCAACATTTTATTGCTAAAGTCATTATTTCGGTAAAGAACTGACATGGCTGTATACATTTAATCTGGAAGTGCGTCTGTGTGTTTGTGGATTAGCTGTTTGAAGCCACATGTGTTTTTCTCTTGCTAGATACTGCGCAATGGATATTGCTTTAATACTGACGAAATGCAGAAACAGGTAAAGCGTTAAAACTGCACGACATTTTTCATAGGATTTTGTGTTTTTTTACTTGAGCTGTGCGTAATATCAGTTAAAATGGCTTCGCGGCACAAACTAAACGCCATCCGTTCTCAGCAAAACTGCGTCACTCAGGACTAAAGGGCTGAAGACGAAACGGCCTCAGACTAAAAGACATCAGATCTCGTAAACCTCCGTATATATTTGTTATTTAATGGTTACATGTTTGTAACATATCCGCTGTCACAATGCATCGTTTGTCTTTTGGATATTATAATACATTACAACCAAGGGGCAACCTTCCGGTCTCCCTCGTGAAACCAACACGGAATTGACTAAAACTGCAATTCATCGACTGGCCGCTTGAGGCTGGCTGCAAAAGGGAGTCAATCCCATTGACACTCCATGTTAAAATGCCCAACTTTACAGCAGAAAAAAGTATGTTTACAGCCTGGTTCAAAAAATGGTTTTGGTCTATATAGCTAGTTTTGCCCTTTATGTCAACTGTGAGGGGGGTGAATTTTTTTTATAACTCATCGGTTTAAGTTATATTAAGCCTTAAAGTTCAGCATAATTAAGGGCGTGGCCACTTGAGTGACAGGGGGATTGCCGCTGCTGTCACCACTGTTGCTCTAGGCGGGCGTGGTTTCAGCAACCAGCTCCACCCACATCCCGCCTTTTTGCCCATTTTTGATTATCCGGGAGTGGCGCGCGATGACGCGATTCCAAGATGGCGACGGCCGAATCCCGCCCACTATGAGCTTCAAATTAGCGCTTCATAATCCTACGGGTGACGTCACGGACAGTGTTGTGCAAGTTACTTCCAAAATGTAATACATTATATATTACTAATGACTGCCTTTTAATAGTAATTAGTTATATTACAATATTACTGTCTCTAAATTGTAATGCGTTACACTACTTTTAAGTTACTGTTGAGTTACTTTCATCAAAATATCCACAGATTATAAAATGCCAAAAAAAAGTTTATAGCTGCTCATTATACATTAAGTTTAGGATAGCTAGCATAAAATTATAAAAACATATTTAGGTAGGCCTACCGGTATGTCTATTAATGTTACGTTGTAGTTTAGGTTAAACACAGATAAGCACAAAACTCATTAATACTTTCAGAAATAACACCGATAAATAAAGCAAAGTGTTATAATGTACAATCATTAAACACAATGAATAGCCTATAGGCTATTTTAAATGGTTTTCAGAACAAAACAAGAATGAAGAATACAAGTTGCTAAACAAGCCAAAACGAATGAGGGTAAAAGCGAAACTAAAAACAAACGGTGTTGTTCTCGTGCAGCCTACCTCTCTCATTCTGCATCAATCCAATTAAATGCGTCCATATTCGTGATGTATTTGAATGCTAAACTATTATGTAAACCAGGATTTGTACTTAACGCGCTTATAAAACATCCTCCTCACATGAGCAAATATGTGTTTGGCTCGAGCTCAGGCTGACGGCACGGATACTATGCAGTACGCACTATTTCATTTGACCAGTGACTGTATTTTATTCTCATAATTAACAGACTGCAACTTTTGCAACACTGTGTGTGCGTGAGGCGCCGGGGGAATCGAATAGCGGAATAACTCCGTCATTTTTGGTCATACAGATCATTTATAACTGCAGTGTGTTTACTTTTATTTCTGTCATCTTGGTTTCCTTTCCGTGAACTTTCGTAGAGCGCCAATCCACACAAAAGTGAACCAAATTCAGCAGCATATGTCACTCAGTCTTTTCGTTTTGAAAATCAGATATATTTCGCGTATTCATCCATTTTACATGCGGACTATGATTTAATAAAAACAGATTTAGTCATTTTTAGCTTAATTTTTGTTGCTTATGCGCTCGTCCGTCATTTTTTCTCTTCTCCGACTGCGCAGCTCTCATCATTAGTTTAGTGTTACTGGCACCAGTCTAGATGTTTCTAGGAGTTACTCGTGCTGTTTCTCCATAACGGGAGTGCGTCCATCTCATAAATGTAGAATCCGTCTCTGCAGTCATCTCAGCCATCGAATTCCAGCAACAGGAAGACAAAATATTTTACTTGTGGACTTTTTTTTAATTCACAAATTAATGTTGAGTTAAAATATGTTGATGTAACTTGCGTTACTGAGATTGTAACGAGTAATATTATTACCCAAATTGTATTAGTAATGCGTTATATTACCGCGTTACAGCAAAAAGTAATAAACTACTGTAACATATTACTTTTGTAATGCGTTACTCCCAACACTGGTCACGGATACTACGTCCATATTTTCTACAGTCTATGATTACAACACAGGGCTCGCAAAATGTTTCACCAGCTATTTTAAAGTAGAGGGCTCCTGTAGGTACTTAAAAACTCCTCAATTCAGTTCAGATTTAAGACCGTACAAAGTTTTTAATACGTTAAACAGTATAAGAAAAGTCCTAATTATAATTTTATAAGGTCTTTTACTGTTAGGACAAACAGACAAGAATCGCGATAGGGCTGGATTAAACTTCAAAAGGCAATGATATGTGCGTGTCTTTATATGAATGTATCTGAAGGGAACCGACTGTCCTCAGAATCGTGTCGATGGCTTTTTAATTTAGTCTTAAACTAAACCTTAAAGTAAACATATAATGCCTGATAAAACGGCGTAAATGAGTTTGGCGCTGCTTTGTTTGTATACAGCCGTTACTAGGGAAACCATAATATTTCAGCGCTCCTAAAGCGCCCCCTAGTGACATAGAATGCATTTTTATTTCCAATAAATTTTTTCAGCTGTTTATGGTCAAATTATTAGTTATTGACCCATGTTTTTATGCAGAAAACACAGAGTTGTATATGTGAAAAGTTGCCTTCTAAATATCTAAACAATTAAGACATTTAAGTTACATTTATATTTAAATAAATATATTTATTTTAAATAAATATAATAAATTATATACTTGATTTATCTTTTTTAATATAAAGGCTGAAATACCGTTGTATACGATTTTTTTTTGGTGAAAACCTTTATCTGAACTGTATGTAATTTTATGGCTTAATATGTTACCATACATTGTCCAACCCCACTCATACTGTGTTTATTTTACTTGTGCAGCTCTTAAAAATGATCATAAATTGCCAATAAATTGATATTAAAAAATTCTGCAGATACCCTGTAAATAGTGAAATAAAATTCCTTCCTTGCTGTTTGTTGATAATGATATTTGTGTAATGAAAATATTTTGATGATATGTAGACCCCTATCTGATTTTCTATATTTTAAAATAAAATAAAGCTGTCATTTTTGCTTATAAACTTCCACATTAATAACATTTTTATTTTATTTTATTTTTACTGCAGGGAAGAAGACTCCAGCCCAGGACAATGATGCCAGCTCATGTCCATCTCAGGAAAGAAAAAAGGATTCATGCTGAACATCACATGCAGAAACCAGAATTATTGCATCCCATTTTTGGTCATCTGTTGGCACTTATTACATATAGAGCTGTTTTACTTAAAATGCTTTGAAGAAATAATACCAAAAGATAAGCTTAATTGATGTCTGTGATATATGAAGACTGATATATATAGTGGTGGCCAAAATTATTAGAACACTTGTGTTTTTTACCAGCTTAACTTGGGTTTAAGTCAGTTATTTCTAAGTAAGTAGGAAATATCAGTTTACATAAATATAAATAAATATCCAAACATAAATTTATGCCCTTATTTGTGATAATCCAGTGGAATTTCTGTGAGATTTCAGCTGGTGAAAATACCAGTGTTCTAATAATTTTGGCCATCACTGTATAAATGTTAATTGTTTGTTAATTGTTTATTTTCACTGATATATAAAATATATTGAAAACACTTTGCTAAGTTAACTTCTTAACTAAAAATTAAATCAATTGATATTGTTGTTATTTTATGATGCTGTTAATACTTTCTCTGACAAGTGGCAGTAATTAAAACTATTTTCTGGTTTGTCATGTAATGTTTGATGTATAACCTGTACTGGAGCTAAAGATTTTATAGTTAGAATCTATACATTTTTAGGTTTATGCAAAATAAAACAATGTTTACACACTGAAAAATACAAAATTGAAATGTATTGTATGCTATGCTATTTTATGTATTTTCACAATTTAAAATCAATAAATGGTATTTTTGTGACAAAAACCGTGTCTTCTTTTTAGACTACACACAATTAAAGCAGTAATGTTCATTATAGGACAGTATACTAATTAATTTTTGTTAAAAATTAATTTATTCATGATTAATTCATTCAAAAAGAGCATTCTATTAATCTGAATGCAATTATGGTACTGTGATATTCCCTGTATAAAAATTACAGTAGTACAGTAAATTACTGTGATGAAACTTACAGTCAGCATACTGTGGAATATATTACAGCAACTTACTTGCCAATTGCTGCCAGTAAGTTACTGTAAATTTCACAGTAATCTTGTTACAGTGTACCAATTTTTCCAGAAGTTTAGAAACTGCAGGAAGAATAGAAATTGGTCTATAATTCTGAACCTCATCAGCTGATCCTGCTTTAAAAATTGGAGTTACAATACTAGTTTTCCAATTTGAAGGGAATTTATTTTCTCTAATTGATAAATTTATCAGATTTACCAAGGGCTTTAGCAAACAAGCACTATAGTAGTGAACCAAGTTCATTTTTGTTATTTTATACTGTAAATATGATATCTATAATATAGTAGACTCAGTGAAGACAGGCAATGTGAAGAATCCTCTGGACTGTAACCGATTTTTGTAATTTGAACAGTATTTTACTGTAATATCTACTGTAAGATACTGTAAAATGTATATACAGTATTTAATTGTAAACTGCAAAGGATTGTGGGAAAATATATGATCACTAATGTAATTCTCCTCTACTGTAAATCCGTTTACAGTAGTGAACTTGCCTGCGAAAAACTGACCAATGGCAAGGGAGATTTATTTTTTCCTGTTGAGAGGAAGTGGCGGTAAATTAGAAGAAATTGGAGGAAGTGGAAGTCAGAGAATGATTTGGTGTGGAGATTTCAATGCGCACAGTACTCTATGGGGGAGCACCACAACAGATAATAATGGAAGCATGATAGAGGAAATGTTAGATTGGGGAAATTTAGTATATTAATGATGGGACGTATACAAGGGTGGATGTGGCACAAGGTAAATATTCCATGCTGGACTTGACGTTTGTATCGGAGAGAATAGCTGGAAAATCTCAGTGGAAAGTATTAGAGCAAAGCACCATTGGTAGTGATCACTTTCCTATATGCACTAAAATTGGGATAGAAATAGCACAAACTAGGGTGGAACGAAGGCCAAGGTGGAGGTTCAAATCAGCGGATTGGGTTAAATATGAGGAGATAAGTCAAAGGAAAATAGAATATGTAAATGAGTATGTGGAGGATGTAGAGGCTTTTAACAGAGAGATAAGTGAAGCAGTAAGAAGTGCTGCTAGCGAAGTAATAGGTAAAACAATTACAGACAGTTGGAGGAAAGCAGTGCCATGCTGGAGTGAGAAATGTAATAAAGTAATAGAGCAAAGAAATAAAGCACTTAAAAGAGTAAGGAAATCTTTACATTTTAATGATTTTATTTGTTACAAAAGAGCACAGGCAGTAGTAAGTAGGGATGGGAATCGAAAACGGGTTCTTGTTCAGTGTTTCAATTCCTTCGAATCGTTTGCACAATTTGCAAACGATTCCCTTAACGATTCCAGTGGGCACGAATGACGTCATCACGTGCATTGAATAGTTGGTAGCACCGATTGTTTTTTTGGCATTTCTCGGACCCTAGGCTGACCAGGGAGACGCTTTTTTTTTTTTTACAGTCGATTTATTGGGCAGGCAGCGAGCGGATCGTGAAGAAAGGTCAGCTGAATTTGACACTTTATGTTTTAGGCTTGAAATCGCTGATACAACCTTTAACAGCTAACTGAGGTGAAATACTGAGGTAAAGTGCATTAGGCAACACCGCTGTTTCTGTCGCGATTTTAAACTGTATTTTCAAGCCCTTTTTTGTTTGTTATTTTCAAGTTTCTGGTCTGGATGAGGTGTATTTTGGATCCTCTTCTTGTGAATGAGTGCCATAGTATCGATGAATACATTATCTGGTAAGCTAACGTCAGAAAGCCAAAGTTGACAAACTTAATGTTAGTCACAGAGCAGCACAATATCTTTTCAATGCTGCCTCTTTATAGCTAGCAAGTTAATTCTCTTCAAATGATGTTTAAGTAAGAAATGTGTGTATCCATGTCGTATGTAATTTTATAGACGGTCCCGTCAGTGACAGACGTGACATAAACAGCGCGCTAACATGAAACACTGAGGTAAAACTGAAACACCGCTGTTAAGTGCATATTTTGTATTTTATTTTCAAGTTTGTGGTCTCGTGGTGGTCATGTCGTCTGCATCGGAGGTGTATTGGAGTTAGGGTTGGGCGATGTCGACCAATTTGGCATCGTACGATGTCTAATGTGAAACATCGCGATGGACGATGGCATCGTTTCCACCAGTGCTTAATTTGAGCGGGATTTTTAAAGCTTTTTTTAAGTTCCCCCAGATTTGGTCCTGCAACATCTCAGTTTGCTCCGGCAGTGCGCAACCTGGGTGTTATTTTTGACAGTGGTATGATTTTAGGAAAACAGATAAGTGCTGTCGTGAAGGCAAGCTTTTACCAGCTAAGGCTCCTCAGTAAGGTCAAACCATTCCTGTCCCGAGCTGACCTTGAAAAGGCTGTCCATGCCTTCATCGGCTCGCGGATTGACTACTGCAATGCCCTCTACATTGGACTTAATCAATCACTCCTCAATCGGCTTCAACTGGTACAAAACGCTGCAGCACGTCTCCTCTCCAACACCTCCAAACACTCTCACGTCAGCCCAGTCCTCCGCTCTCTCCACCGGCTCCCAGTGCGGTTCAGGGTGGAGTTTAAGATCCTGATGTTTGTGTTCAAGGCCATCAATGGGCTGGCCCCTGCCTACCTCGCGGAGTTGGTAATGGTCTACCAGCCAGCCAGAACTCTGCGCTCCTCTGAACACACCTTGCTGGTTATGCCCAAGTATAATTACAAAAAGTTTGGAGGCCGGTCATTTGCCGTTCAGGGCCCAAAGCTGTGAAACGCACTTCCGGTACAGCTTCGAAGCAACACTGAGTTGTGTGTTTTTAAATCACAGTTGAAGACACATCTTTTTAAGACAAGCTTTCGATACGTAGCCACTGACTGGATTGCTGTTTTTATGTAAATTTGTGCTTTTATTTATTGCTGTGTACTGTGATTTTTGTTTTTATTCTGGAAAGCGCCCTGGGCACCTTTCTGGCCGTTGTAAGGCGCTATATAAATACAATTTGATTGATTAATTGATTGATTGATTGATTGTACAGTAGTTGTCTTTTCTGATCATAAACTAAAGTAAGACTAAAAGGGTGTTGTGACACTGTCTGTTACAGGAGATTTCTTCAAGCACAAACTGGATGCTGACCATCAGGGGCAGAATCTGGTACATTCTGGTAATGGCACCAGACAGTGAGACTGATTGTTTGGAGTGGTGGCGATTTCATGGATCTAATTTCCCATGAGTGAGTTGTCTGGTAAAGTACTGATGCATCCCTGCCACAAGTTTGCTCTCTGAGAGGACATTCAGCACTTGGGGCAATGTCATCACATTTAGCAGGACAGGACTGAAGCCAGAAATGATCAACAGGTTGATGGTTGAGGCTGGAAAAGTTTACTTTGTAAAGCTTACAGTGCATCATATACAGTGTAACATATTTAAGTTTGTATTAATGAACTTATTTTTCTGTGTAATCTGCTGTATCTCCTATGTACTATACAGTATTTTATTTAATTTGACATAATATAACACTTTAGGCCTACCTCATATTGCAGGTTTGAAACTGTTAAACTGTTTCACTTCAATAACAATAAAGTTTTGAGTTCTTAAACTTAAATAATGTTTTCCAGTAGGATAACCACTTATATGTCAAAAGATCAAAGGAATTGAGATTTTTCTTAATAAACAACTGCCCTAAATCACATGCTTTATTCCTACAGTATTTGTATTAAATGGAGAAAACAATGAACGATTGGCAATTTCATTATTATTAATATTATTACATATACATTTTTTTTTTTTTTACTAATTAAGTACTTGATTTTTTATGTACATTTTTTGTTTTTTAAAGTGCCCCTATTATGCCTTTTCAAATATGATATTTCATGTAGTGTGTCATGTAGCTGTATGTGAACATAAACTATCTGCAAAGTTGTGACGCCGACAGTGCACTATAAATAAAGTTTTTGTCTAACAAAAAAAAGAGTCGGATCACAATCGCCTAAACGAGTCGTCAGCAATTCGAATCTTTTTTCTGTAACGGCCACACGTCACGAGCTACACATTTGCGTAATGTCCGCCCACATTCAATTTCGCGAACAACTTGCCCGCCCACAAACAGTAGGCCTACCATTTTCAAGTGGATTATATCATGTCAAGAAGACGCCCTGCGCTGTGACAGCCTGTGAGAGTGAATTTGTTTTATATGCCCTTCCGAAAGATGAAACTATCAAGAATGAGTGGTTAACATTAATTTTTTCAACACCTCAGCAGTCCAATGCCAATCTTGTTTTGTGTTCGCGTCATTTTACTGATGACTGCTTTTCCAATCCTGGGGAGTAACGTTACAACGCGAGATTCACCAAACGCTTGGTTTTAAAAAATGGATCAGTGCCCAGTTTATTTGGACCGGCTTGCTCCTCTGAACTTCTACCTGTAAGTATGATTAATACGTCTTTGTGTACGTTATGGTGTGTAACAACCCCGCACATGTCTTGGTAAGCGGCTAACTTGCGTTTCTGTAGTTCTGTTGTTCAGCTGTGAGTGCAATGTAGTCTAAAAAGTCTTGTGATTGATGCAGCTTGACTGTCTGTCTGCCTTATTAGTTTAAGTAATGATAATGATAAACGATGGCTTAACGCAGTGTTATGGATTGTACAGTGTTGAAGTTCACAACGTAGAGATGTGTCCGGTTCGCTTACAAAAGCAAATTGTAACATGACACCCACTGAGAAACGTCCTGCTCCGGTCGTGCTTGCAAAACAGTTTCTTGTCGATGTGACACTTCAACAGTTTCATCGTCAGACTCCGGCTCGAATTGATAGGGTAAAATCGAGGCTATCTTTTCTATGCATTAACAGGTCTGCATTAATAGGCGTTTCGTTTTTGTGCTGTAGCAGTAGACCAATCCAGAAGGACTGCACCATCTGACCAATCACAGCGGTGAGGGCTCACTGAAAGGAGGGGTTTAGAGAGACTGAATCTTCGAACTGCTTCAAACGAGTCGTTTACGAATCATTTAGAAACGGGGTAAAAATAAATCTAATTTTGGAGAAAACTAAAGTGTTTTTTGAACTTGCATACATGTAAACCTGTTTTAAGAGACTATTACAACAATATTAACTACCTTTAAAATGGCATAATAGGGGCACTTTAAGTAAAAAAAATACTGCAATTTTATGCAGGCTACTTAATTTAAGTTTATATTAGCACTTTTTTTATATAATTCATACTGCTCAAAATACCTGGAAATTTCCCAAAATAACCATTATATGGAGTCAAGATATATTTTTTTTGTTGATATGGATTACGTTGATGAAAGTGATGTAGTGATGTTCACTGTGAAGCTTACACTGTGATGTAAGAGAAAACAGATTTGACCACCTAATTTTCACCAGTAAGAAAAAAGTGTTTTAAAGATTGTTGTATTGCAGAAGGAGAGAATGGCATGAGAATAAGGCCTAAATTTAGGAAGAACATTTTAAGGAAAATATAATTACATTTTCATAAGTCTTTTTCTTCTAAAATCTATTCTGTGGTGTAAAAACTCCCCCGGCCAAATTCCTGTTGTTATCAGCTATTAGTATTTCCTTATTATTTTCAGAATATATTATGAATAAACATTCAGTCTACTCGGTTAGTTGATCTAAACAATAAACAAATTTATACCGTTGATAAACAACATAAAAACAGACATCACATAAGGCATTTTAATGAAACTGCTAACGTTACAGCAGCGGGGAATATGAACGTGCATGAGTTATTTTATTTAATCTGTCATCATTATAATGTTTCGTTTTTTGACCTAAAACACACTGGTGTTGATGAGCTGCATTCAAGCTTTCAGTAGGCTTAACTAGATAAACATTTAAAGCAGATTTAGTTCACAAACAACTGACAGTTTTGACCTCAACATGATTTTCAGTTACAAAAATGTATCCTAAAATTCGACATTAGTAACTTACTTTTCGCAGTATGGGTCGCGCGCGCTCACAAGATCTCCCGGTTCTCACGAGTGAATTCAGTTGAGACTCGCTCTAAACGGCTCATTTGAATCAGTGAGTTATCGACTCGAGAACAGCTGCGATCGGATCAGTCCAATTCGTGAATGAATCGTTTGGTGGGATTTGCGAACCGATTTAACAGGTTCATTGAAAAGAATCATTTTGTTCATAATTCAGACACCGCTTCTGCGTCTCAGACCACGCGCTTTGAGGGCTGCAACTTTCACTTTTAAATGACAATATCCTGGCAGTATTTGAAATGAACATGATTTCTTAATGTCTAGTGACATGTCAGGGCCATTTTATGATTAACTGAAATACATTTCTTACAAGAGTCAAAGAGGCATTAAAGGGATGGTTCGGAGTAGAATTGACTTCATTGCTATGCACTCCGAAGCCCATCTAAATACCCCATCCGAAGATTTTCTTACCTTAGTCGAACATTTATGGAGATATTAGAGTTTTTCGAATTGCTTGTTACAGGAGTGAATGGTACATGTGATGTATCTCGTAAATTGCACCACTAAACGTGCAAGTAATCTTACCAAACTTGTGCAGTAGTGTAAATAGCTTATGTACTCACAAAACGCTGCATCAGAACATTTGTAAGTCCACCATGAATGTTTTAAAAACATATTTTAGCCGATCCCTACTAGTCTCAAAAACTACAAATGGCCACACGTCGACGTCACTTCCCTGGTTTGAAAAAAGCACGTAAAAGTCTTCCTACTACATCTGTGTGCATGTCAACTTTTAGGAGGACTTTTACGTGCTTTTTTCAAACCAGCGAAGTGACGGTCCCCCGACTGAGCCTGGTTTCTCCCAAGATTTTTTTTCTCCATTTCTGTCACCTGTGGAGTTTTGGTTCCTTGCTGCTGTCGCCTCTGGCTTGCTTAGTTGGGGACACTTTCCAGCGATATCGTTTACTATTTGACCTGAACTGGAGGCTGACATCACTGAATTCATTCATGAACTGCCTTTAACTGAAAATTGATTGCTTACAATAATGGGTTACTTGCGCACTATTGTGCTGTTTGAATGCTGTGAAGTTGCTTCGACACAATCCGTATTGTTAAAAGTGCTATATAAATAAAGGTGACTTGATATGAACAAATACATAATAACAGGTTTAAAATTCAGCACTCCTTTTGAACATTTTTATTTTAATCATTCATGTAAAATCAAATATTTTAATACAGGCATATGTTAACTACAATTACCATGTGTACATTTGTTAATATAATCAGTTTACTCTTAAAATATAACTAAGCATTTAACAAATGGTAAATCATGAACAATCCTTACCAATATCTTGAAAAAATGTTTTCAAAACAGGTTAGCACTCTCCTGCTAAATGAACATTTACTCTTCTTCTAATTGGCCATAAAATGAGTTGTCAAAGTGCTGATGTGTGCACTTGATGTAGTGGAGTAAAACAGTGTCTGCTGTGTGTTTGTTGGTGTATGTTGAAGGTGTTGGTGTAATTCTTATATAACCCCTGTTTTATTTATTCTTCTCTGGTCGCCTGTATCATTCAGTGTCCAATACTAAATTCTTCTGCTCATCTTTAAGGCACTCAATGGTCTTGCTCCCTTCTCTCTTCATGACCTTCTCACTTCCTCTGGTCTTCTAGTTCAGAACTGCTTTGTGTGGCTAGGTTCTGCTAATCTTCAATGGATGGCGGGTCTTTTTCTGTCACGGCACCCAAACAGGGGAACTCGCTCCCCCTTGGCACTCAGAACGGTTACCTCTTTCCATGAATTTAAATCAAAGCCTAAAATACACTTGTTCAAACAACACTATCACTAAAAGCATTGTGTATTTGTGTTATATGCAGTTGCATTATTTGTGACTGTATTGGGTGACTGTCCAAAGCCCATTTAATTGTTACTTTGTAATGAGTATTTGTTGTATTGGTGTACCTTGGAAAGCTCCTTGAGCCTGGGAAAGGCATTATATAAATTAAACAATTATTATCATTATTATTAAGTGAACCTCCACTGTGGTTATTTATTTATTTATTTTTTGGCTAAAATGTATGACATGATAAAAGATAACTTTGCAGTGAAAAAATCTAAACATTAAAAAAGGAAATGAGAAATAAACAGAGCATTAAGATATTAAGGAGTCTTTATTTTCTAAGTTGACAGACCAAAGCAGCATTTGTTGTCACAGCATAATATAAATCCAAAATCCCTTTCAATATTTCACTCTCATCAAGCAGGGGAAATACATTCAAATGACAGTAGGACCTTCAGATCAGATCTGTAACCATTCCAAAGCTGTATTTTACTGCATGCGTTTACTGATGTGATGGCTATAGCAACTTCAAACTTTTACTAATAAAATTCATCCTCATACGACATCTGTCAAATTAACATGTCTTCACACAGATATTATAAGGTTGAGTCTAAATGCATGATTTTTTTTCTTTTTTGCAGATTTGTTGGAGTCACAGTCATTGTTTCTTGTCAAGATCAGTCATTCCCCAGCACCCGCTTCATTCTTTCCAACAGGGTTCCAGTTCATATTCAGCTGCAAAAACACACTTTGAATGATGCTGTCTATGGCTTCGGCAGCAAGGGACGCACATAGCTGACCACATCATTGAAGCAGAACGGCAAATAGCTGGGAACTTCTTCCCCAGGGAAAGCCACAAGCTGGTCACCCTGACGATTGATGCGCTCGTAGAGGACCCAGACACCACCTTTCACTTTGTGGGAGGAAGCGATGTCGCTGAAATCGATTTCTTGAAGATTGGTTTCTTGGTGTAGGGTCACTTTCCTTCCTTGATAGTTGATGTGCTCAAACAACGTGATCTCAGGGTTGTCCAGGTCATCTGTGATCATCCTGAGGGAAGAAAACTTTTCTTTGTCTTCAAGGGTAGCATACTCTCCTTCCTCAAACACCCGCTGCTTTCCAGTGAAATTCTTCCCATAATATGCTACCCATGGTGCGCCGATGACTTTTACGGACGAGATGACGTCATTGAAGCCCTTTTCTTCTAAGTTGTGGACACTGTTCTTGAATTCAGCTGTTCTGCCCCCAAAGCCTTCTTTGCTAAAAACAATGATCTTGCTCATTTTGAATGATGACTGGAGGACAGAGAGGCTGGAGAAGACAAGTGTTTCTGAAGGAGCTTCCAGAGAGAGTGAGTGACTTGGTGCACAGAGTTGCCTTTTAAAGCACAAATACACCAAAATGGGTGTTGACAAAGTTATGAAATATCTCATCCTTTTTCCAGTTAACCAGGAGGAGTCTCTAAAGAATATGAGTTTCTTGTCAATTCTCAATGAAAAACAAATGACACCTTTTTTCCAGGCAATCTACAAAGAAATCTACAATGAAAATTGCGTCAGTATTTCATCACCCAAGATAAAAGCACAGTCATTTACAAGAACGTTGCCATTTAAAAGATTTTAAGGTAATCAATCAATTCAATGTGATTTGATGTTTAAATCCTGTATAAAAGAAGTGCACACATATTTATAAAGTGTACTTATTGTAGAAATAATATACTTTTAATGAACACATATTTTCGCAGCGTAAGTACTTTGTATTTGTTATTCATTTCAAATGTATCACATTTTGCTAGATGTCCTAATTGAACCATGGCATAATCCTGGCTTAGTCTAAGCCCTGTCTGTGAAACCAGGCCAAAAATGATCAAAGCTTTACTACCACAAACATTAAACCCAAACGAAAGGTTTCTTCTAAAACCTTACTCCAGCATTAGTGAATGCAAGTTTGACTAAATAAAGTTAATAATAATAATGACTGCAAAAGAACTTGCTGGGAAGTGCTGTTTGTCAATGTCCCAAAAGCTCTCCATCAGCAGTAAACGTCAAATGTCATAAAGCTGCTACAGTATCTCCACAGTAGGCGTGAACAGAAATGTTCCAAAGAGGCAGGAAAGTCTTTCTTGAGGAAAGAAAAAACAAACAAACAATTGTCATAAAACATATCCAGTCATTATAAATGGTTCAGCTGAGTGAAGCAATAGACACAGCTGCAGTCCAAAGTTTATATACACCCTGCCGTATCTACAAAATGTTCATAATATAAGCAATAAGAAGGGTAGAGGTGTAGAATCGTAAAAAAAGTAGCAATTTCTTCTCTGATGAAGTGGTTTATTCTGTGAGGTGTATGTAAACTTTTAAAAGATTAATCACGTCAATCATCAGGGCAACATCGTAGTAGAATACTGGGAGATGTTCTTTCAGATTTCCTACAAACGCCAGAATTCCTGACACTGGGATTTTAAAATAGATTTAATTTTATTCCTACTTTACAGGGAATAAAACATAACTTTGTCAATTACCCAAATATAAATATCCCAAAATCCATGAAAATGGAGAAAGGTACCTTTAATTTTTTCTTCCCGCGTTCTGTGGTTTGTTACCTGTAAAATATATGATGATTAAAGGGGGATCTGTAAATGCACAGGTGGAAATATATTACTTGCAAATGGAAAAGATTCAAAGCAAATAGATCCATGTGACTTAAATGGCACTTTTAGCTTGTAATGTGTGATACGTGTGAGCTGACTGGCCAACAATTCTTTAAAAAACTTCTAGCATCACCTGTTCAGTACTGGATCAAAGATCAAAGCTACAATACCAGTAATATTACAGTAATAACATTTACAGTTATACTATTGATTGCATACATGAAATATTACAAGATGCATTAAACAAAAGAGATACTTTGTGCGTGGTTAAAGGTTATTTCAAGCTTTCCATTGTGCAGTTAGACCAAAGACTCAGTCATGACTCATTCGCCAAACAAAAAGTCAATCATTTTTTACAGTGCAGTATGGCCTAGTTTAAATAAAATCAAATGTATTTGAATGCAAAAGAATTTTGTTTCGATTTATTAAACTTTCACTTGCAATTAATGCAATTACATGTGTTTATGTAAATTTAAGTGATTTAGAACAACAATTGACAGTATTCCTATACAGATGTAAAGTACAGTACAGTACATAAATCTCCCGACATTTTTCCTAAGAAATCTTTTTTATAATTATTCATAAACACCGACTCAGTGGAACAAGTTAGAAACCGTCAAAAAGAGAACTGTTGTGTAACACATTCTTGAACATATGAACAGATTTCAACAGCTGATATTTCATCACCTTTAACAAAGAATTATCCATAGAAAGATCCTCACAAGACAAGCCATTTTATCTACTGCACAACACTCTTGAAATAAACAAACAAACAAACAAACCATAAGTTTGCATTGAAGCCATTGAGCTTTCAGAATCGGAGTGATGTGTTTATGTTTATGGCATTTATGATGAAGTCTCGCCTTCGCATTTTGGACAAGCTATTGACGAGCAATTTGAGACTTAGATACGACGCAATATAAAGAATTGCAGTAATCTAGACGAGACGTAACGAATGCTTCAACAGCATAAAGCTGTTTTTGTCAGCTAAAGTTTTTGGGAGTGAGAAAGTGTTTCATTTTAGACAGTAGTTGAAGCTGATAAAAGCTGGATCCGATAACAGCAGAGATATGTTTATCAAATTTTAAATGCTGCTCAATGAGTACACCAAGGTTACGCACATGTGGAGATCTAAAGACAGAAAAACTGTCCAGGGAAGAGAGAAGGAGCTAAAAAGAGCCTTGTGGAAGGCCACAGATAGACATAAATAGAAAAACAGCGAACAAATAATTTGTTATTGAGAGAAACTATAATCGTCATATTTCTAATTATTTAGAATGACTCATAAGCAGGCATATGTGTGACAACACAGAGAGAATACAGTATCAAACAGACAGAAAGCCAGAGAGAAATGACTTGTTTCACATCAAATGCACATGTGCTGAAACGTGTGTTTCAAACTGTTCAGTTCAGACTGCAAAGATCGACTAGGGCTGGTGAACCTGTAATACTGCAGCACAGTGGATTAAAGCCTTAAGTTGTTTGGTACTCCCTGTCCGTCTCTTTATTTAATATTGCACGCCCTGTGCAATAATTAACGCAGAACAAGACTATCTAATATATTACATTTGAATGACAACATTTCGGTTGTCATTACACTCGTTAAAGAATGGCTTCAATGCAAACTTATGGTTTGTTTGTTTGTTTGTTTATTTCAAGAGTGTTGTGCAGTAGATACAATAGCTTGTCTTGAGAGGATCTTTCTATGGATAATTCTTTGTTAAACGTGATGAAATATCAGGTGTTGAAATCTGTTCATATGTTCAAGAATGTGTTACACAACAGTTCTCTTTTTGACGGTTTCTAACTTGTTCCACTGAGTCGGTGTTTATGAATAATTATAAAAAAGATTTCTTAGGAAAAATGTCGGGAGATTTATGTACTGTACTGTACTTTACATCTGTTGAGGAATACTGTCAATTGTTGTTCTAAATCACTTAAATTTACCTAAAAACACATGTAATTGCATTAATTGCAAGAGAAAGTTTAATAAATCGAAACAAAATTCTTTTGCATTCAAATACATTTGATTTTATGTAAAGGTGCCATAGAATGCATTGAGAGAATATTTTAAATTGTTCTCTGATATCTACATAGAAGGTATATGGCATAGGAAAGGGCAAAAAATCTCCAGAAATGGTTTTACAGGTCCATTTACAACCCTAGGATTTGTCCCTAGAATCAAATGCTCTGTTTTTGCCTTATTTGGAAGCATCATGAATATTAATGAGCTCTGCTCTGATTGGCTGTTTCAGAGCTGCTCGTCAATAGCTGGCACATGGATAAAATATATATATATATATATATATATTGTCACGGGGTGAAGAATCACACGACAAAGGAGTTCCAAACAAATGCCCCGGAGGGTGGAATTTATTTAACAAAGATGTGAGAAACAAACAATACGGGTGGGTGTCCTGGTGAGTAGCGTGCTTCAGTTGTTGTGCAGGTGAAAGTCCGTGTGGTGCTCGTGGGGAGATCGGCTTCAGCTGCTTTCTGAAGGGAAATAATAAAGAGAAGCATTAGTCAGACGTTCTCAGCGAGAGGGTTCTCTACCAACTGTGGTTCTCTCTGTGCTTATAAGCACGCCGCTTGATGAGCTGCAGCTGGAGCCGATCGGTGAGTGATGATGTGCAGCTGTGGCTCGTGTGTTTCCAGGGCGACGCTGATGAGTGGCTAGGACGCTCGTCACACTCCCCCCCCCTAAGCGTCGTCCTGGTCCTGTGGAGGAAGCGAGATAGTAAGGGGGAGATAGGGGGTGGGTGGGGAGTGACCCCTGACAGACCTGCAAAAGCTGCCCAGATCCGAGAGAGTCCATCGGCGTTCGTGTTCAGGGCTCCGGCCCGATGTCGAACTTCGAAGTGGAAGTCCTGGAGCGCGAGGAACCATCTGGTCACCCTGGCGTTGGTGTTCTTGGCCCGGGCCATCCACTGAAGAGGGGCATGGTCGGTGACCAGGGTGAACTTCCGGCCGAGGAGGTAATAGCGCAGCTCCAGGACTGCCCACTTGATGGCCAGAGCCTCTTTCTCCACTGCGGCGTAGTTTCTCTCGGCTGGGGTCAGCTTCCTGCTGATGTACAGGACTGGATGCTCTTCCCCTTCTTGGACTTGGGACAGGACGGCTCCCAAGCCGGTATCCGAGGCATCCGTCTGCAGCAGGAAGGGACAGGTGAAGTCGGGCGCTCGCAGGACCGGTTCGGAGGTGAGGGCCGTTTTAATCTTCTTGAAGGCGCCCTCTGCTGCTGGTGTCCAGAGTACTTTCTCCGGCTGTCCCTTCCTGGTCAGATCTGTCAGGGGGGCGGCTAAGGAGGAGAAGTTAGGGATGAAGCAGCGATAGTATCCCGCCAACCCCAAGAATGCACGTACCTGGGTTTTTGTCTTCGGCTGTGGGGCCGATCTGACTGCTTCCACCTTCTTTTCTTGGGGGCGGATTAGCCCTCTTCCCACTTGGTAACCCAGGTACTTGGCTTCATGTAACGCTAGATGACATTTGCGGGGGTTGGCGGTGAGTCCAGCCCTCCGGAGATCAGACAGCACCCTCCGCAGACGGTCTAGGTGGTCCTCCCACGCCTCAGAGTGGATGACGACATCGTCCAAATAGGCGGCAGCATAGCTTTGGTGGGGCCGCAGGATGATGTCCATTAGTCTCTGGAAAGTGGCGGGAGCTCCATGAAGGCCGAAGGGGAGGGTCCGGTACTGCCAGTGTCCACTGGGTGTGGAGAAAGCCGTCTTGGGTTTTGCAGAGGGGGCGAGTGGCACCTGCCAGTACCCTTTTGTGAGGTCCAAGGTGGAGATGTACCGGGCCCTCCCCAGGCGGTCCAATAACTCATCCACTCGAGGCATGGGGTATCCGTCAAACTCCGAGACTTCATTGAGGCGCCGGAAGTCGTTACAGAAGCGGAGGGTGCCGTCAGGTTTTGGGACCATCACAATGGGGCTGGACCAAGGGCTGCGTGATGGTTCTATCACCCCAACTTCAGCATTTGTTGTACCTCCTCCTCAATAGCCTGCCGACGAGCTTCCGGGATCCGGTAAGGGCGCTGCCGAACGACGACTCCTGAAGGTGTGGGGATGTCGTGGTGGAGCACGTGGGTCCGCCCGGGGAGTGGAGAGAACACATCGGAGAACTGACCGACCAGTCGCTGCAGCTCCGCCTTCTGGGCAGCTGAGAGCTGGGGGTTGATATCCACAACCACGGGATCGGAGACGGCGAGTGCTGTGAGTTGGTCTCTAGTCCCTACCCACTTTTTGAGGAGGTTAATGTGATACAACTGATTGGGTCGGCGTCTGCCGGGCTGGCGGAGGCGATAGGTGACTGGACCAATCTTCTCAAGTACCGTGTAAGGCCCCTGCCACGTGGCTAAAAACTTGCAGGCGGCGTTGGGGACTAGGACCATGACTCGGTCTCCGGGCTGGAATTCCCGTGGTTGGGCTGCCCGGTTGTAATGTCGCTGTTGGGACTGCTGCGCCTTCACCAGGTGTTCCCGGACTAATGGCATGACCCGGTCGATCTTATCCCTCATCTGCCTGACATGTTCCACGACGGAGCGATGGGCTGCAGGCTGCTGCTCCCAGGCCTCCTTCGCCACATCCAGGAGACCGCGGGGTTGTCGTCCGAAGAGGAGCTCGAAGGGGGTGAAGCCAGTTGAGGCCTGAGGGACCTCGCGGATGCCGAAGAGGACATATGGCAACATAAGGTCCCAGTCACGCCGGTCTTCTGCAGTCACTCTGCGGAGCATTTGTTTAAGGGTTTGGTTAAACCTCTCCACGAGGCCGTCGGTCTGCGGATGATAGACTGTGGTCCTCAACTGCTTCACCCCCAGCAGCCTGCAGAGGTCAGCCATTAGCCGGGACATGAACGGGGTACCCTGGTCGGTCAGTATCTCTGTGGGGATGCCGACTCGGCTGAACAGCAGGAAGAGCTCTTGGGCGATGGCTTTGGCCGTAGCTTTTCGGAGTGGCACTGCTTCCGGATACCGGGTGGCATAGTCGACAACCACCAGGATGTGTTCGTGTCCCCGGGCTGATTTTGGCAGCGGCCCTACCAGATCCATCCCGATGCGCTCGAAGGGCACGTCGATGATGGGCAGCGAGATCATAGGGCTGGGGGGAGGTTTCTTGGGAGAGGTGCGTTGGCAGGTTGGGCAGGCCTGACAGAACCGCTTCACTTCGCCGTCGAGCCCCGGCCAATGGAAACGATCTCTAATCCGTTGAATGGTATTGTCAGCTCCAAGGTGCCCAGCCATGGGGTGCGTGTGCGCGAGTTCCAGCACCGTCTCCGTCTTCGACCGGGGCACCACCAACAATGGTTTTTCCTCCCCCCTTCGCTGAGCGACACAATACAGCAGGCCGTTTCGGACCACAAAATGCGGGAGAGGATGAGGAGCAGGCTGAACTTCTTTTCCGTCGATGACGCGGACCCGCTCCCAACAGTGTTTCAGCCTGTCGTCCTCTCGCTGTTCCCTTGCGAATGAGCCCCCTTCCGTGACCTGTTGGAAGACATCAAAGAATAGATTAGGGTTTTGGGAAGGGGACTCACCGTCTCTCCCGCTGTCAGAGGCCATGAGGGTGGGGCGCTGACGTGGTCCACGGGCTGGTCTCCGTTTCCGGCGGCTCCCTCTCGGGCTGGCGGGCTGGGTGGCGGTGGCAAGGAGGCGGTCAAACCCAGGCCAGTCTCTTCCCAACAGGACCGGTACAGGTAAGTCCTTGACTAATCCTACTTCGAGTGGCCAAGAACCTGAGGCAGCGGAGATCGTCACTCTCCGGGCCGGCACTTCGCGGGTCTCTCCATGGACGCAGGTGATGGGAAGGCGAGCCTTGGAGTCCGTGCGAGGGGACAGCAGACGAGACTGGACTAGGCTGACCGCGCTACCGGAGTCCAAGAGGGCGCGGAATGGTTTTCCGTTTATTTTCACGTCGACCTCGGGGGCTCCTATCGGCGGATCGCTGTGTACGATGCAGCCCGCCAGCCAGTTTTTGGTGGGTGGTGCGGGGACCTCCGTGGGCATGGGCTCATCCCGTGGAGAGGGAGCCGCGGGCCTGCTGTTTGGTCGGAACGTGCCCTCCGGCGCGCGTCGCTCCTGGACCACCCTCCGGGGAAACGGTGGCGCTCTCTCCCCGGCATCCCGCTGTTGGGCCGCATCCGCCAGCTCGATGGCCTCGACGAGTTCCAGAGTGGTGTTTGGGTTTCTCATGGCGACGGCCTGTCGATGAGAGCGGGGCAGGGCACGAAGCAGCCGGTCGATGACAACACGTTCCGCTACCTGCTCGGGCGTTGGGTCTCCCTCTAGGAGCCAATGCTGGGCCAGCCGCGAAAGTTCAGCAACCTGGGCGCGGGCGGGTAAGCGGGGCTTGTATTCCCAATCAAAGAAATATTGGGCGGCACAGACTGGTGATAGTCCTAGGCGGCTGAGAATTTCCCTCTTAACCTCCTGGTATCGTTCAGCCACAGCGGCTGGTAGTGAAAAATAAGCCCTCTGGGCTTCCCCGGTGAGGAGTGGGGCTAACGCCCGCGCCCAGTCGGCTGGTGGCCATTCTTCTGCGGTCGCGGTGGTTTCAAACATACGTAGGAACGCCTCTACGTCATCATGGGGTGTCAGCTTAGGGAGCAATTTGGCGGCTTGCGCACGGGGATCCGGCAGCGGAACGTGTTGGGCGGCGGCGGCGGCGGCAGCCGCTCGGAGCGCTGCGACTTCCTGCTCGGTTTCGCCCTGCCGTGTGGCGAGGTGCTCAACAATCTGCTGCTGGCGGATGCTGACCTCGGTGAGCCGCTGGAGAAGCTGGTCCATCTCGGGGGAGGAGCGCTCGTCTGTCATGACCAGAACACACAGAAAAAAAAGAGAGTGAGGCTTGAGATCGCTTTGTCGGTGATTCTTCACTCTTCCTGCCCGAATTCTCCACCAGACTGTCACGGGGTGAAGAATCACACGACAAAGGAGTTCCAAACAAATGCCCCGGAGGGTGGAATTTATTTAACAAAGATGTGAGAAACAAACAATACGGGTGGGTGTCCTGGTGAGTAGCGTGCTTCAGTTGTTGTGCAGGTGAAAGTCCGTGTGGTGCTCGTGGGGAGATCGGCTTCAGCTGCTTTCTGAAGGGAAATAATAAAGAGAAGCATTAGTCAGACGTTCTCAGCGAGAGGGTTCTCTACCAACTGTGGTTCTCTCTGTGCTTATAAGCACGCCGCTTGATGAGCTGCAGCTGGAGCCGATCGGTGAGTGATGATGTGCAGCTGTGGCTCGTGTGTTTCCAGGGCGACGCTGATGAGTGGCTAGGACGCTCGTCACAATATATATATATATATAATTAGGAGCTCTAGCCGCTTTTAATATGCGGTTTGTTGAATCTGCCGTTTTGAATCGCGGATATTTTAGTCTGATTACTGTGATGCATGTGCTCTGTGTAACGTTTTAATGCAGAGACACAAGTGCTTACCACACAAGAGCTGCTCGTGAGTGATTCTCAAGATCTGTAAATCATTCGCCATCATCAGGCAGTTATTTCTCCATCATTCACCATCATCAGCGCAGTTATTTCTCTGTTTATGTGGTAAGTGAAATCCTATGTATTGCAATGTAACAGGCTAGCGCTAGCATTAAGCTAACCGTGTCCCTTCAGTGACTCGCCTTGTTTTACTGATGTGCTGACGTTAGTGATGATTGGGCGATGCAAATGTTGGAGGCGTAACTATTAACGCTCTCGGGAAAGTTTCATAACAGTCGTTTTTATATTGGAATTGACCTATTTTTCTGTGGTCTTTTGCAAACACTAGATTTATATAAGAAGGAGGAAACAATGGTGTTTGAGACTCATGGTATGTCATGTCCATGTACTGAACTGTTATTATTTAACTATGCCAAGGTAAATTCAGTTTTCCATTCTATGGCACCTTTAAACTAGGCTATACTGCACTGTAAAAAATGAGTTCAGCGAATGAGTCATGACTGAGTCTTTGGTCTAACTGCACAATGAATTAGAACAATCTAGGAAAAAAAAAAAAATAATAAAATAAAATTGTCATAAAACATATCCAGTCATTATAAATGGTTCAGCTGAGTGAAAGCAATAGACACAGCTGCAGCCCAAAATTTATTTACACCCTGCCGTAGCTCAGAATTACAGTTTAGTCTGGGGCTTAAGCCTTGTCTATGAACCGGGGGTACAAGTAACACAGTTTGGTGATGTTTTAAAATAAGGTCCCATTTGTTGTAAATGGAATGCTACTTTTCTTGATTTTTTTTGTTTGTTTGTTTGTTTGTGTTGTATTTGTGTGTGTGTGTGTGTGTGTGTGTGTGTGTGTGTGTGTGTGTACCTGGTATTCATCACGTTGTGGGGACCAAATGTCCCCACAAGGAATACCAGTAGATTTTGACCTTGTGGGGACATTTCTCAGGTCCCCATGAGGAAACAGGCTTATAAATCATGCACAATGAGTTTTTTTGATGAAGTAAAAGTGTGCACAATCTCCTGTGAGGGCTAGGTTTAGGTGTAGGGTAGGTGTAGGGCGATAGAAAGTACGGTTTGTACAGTATAAAAACCATTACGCCTATGGAATGTCCCCATAAAACATGTAAACCCAACATGTGTGTGTGTGTGTGTGTGTGTGTGTGTGTGTGTGTGTGTGTGTGTGTGTGTGTGTGTGTGTGTGTGTGTGTGTGTGTGTGTGTGTTAATCCTAAATCTTATGGGGACCAAATGACTCTACAAGGATAGTAATACCGATTTGGTCCCCAAAGAGGAAAATGCATCATACAGAATGATGATTTCTGTGATGGCGAGAGTATTTATTTTTTGTATGTAAGGACAAAATTATTTTATATTGTTTTTCAGACTTGTAGTGTTGAAACAGTGTTGTGTACAGTGTTGGGTTCTTTCTTGTGCATCAGCAAAGGGGTTTTTTGTGTATTTGTTTTAAAGATTGTTATATTAATAAATGTAGAGGGTTTTCCATTTCTTCTCATCTTTAAGAATTTTTTTAAACAAAACTTTAAATTACTAAATTGCATCTTTATTGCTAGAGATATAAATAGAAAAATATTGAATTATTATAGAATAGTATACATGCAAATGACATTGAAATATTTTAATTCACATGAATTGCTTTTTCAGAAGTGCACATTTACATAATATACTAAAGTCCCACTTAAGTGGTTTAAAAATATCACTCAAAAGTAATTTTAAACTGTAATATATTTGAAATCAATTACACATAATGTGCATTAAGGTGGCTGAAAACGTTTAATTCACACTGAATTGTGTTGTTTACTGATATTAAAGTATATGTGAGCTCACGTGAATTGTTTGTCAGTTTATTGACTTTAACCATATTATAAAGACACTAGAAGCAATTACGAAAGTACAAAGAAAGATGTTTAAAATATCACTCAGAAGTTTGACTTATTGCAGTTAATATAACTTTAAAATGTGATACATTTGAAATGAATAACAAATACAAAGTACTTACGCTGCGAAAATATGTGTTCATTAAAGTATATTATTTCTACAATAAGTACACTTTATAAATATGTGTGCACTTCTTTTATACAGGATTTAAACATCAAATCACATTGAATTGATTGATTACCTTAAAATCTTTTAAATGGCAACGTTCTTGTAAATGACTGTGCTTTTATCTTGGGTGATGAAATACTGACGCAATTTTCATTGTAGATTTCTTTGTAGATTGCCTGGAAAAAAGGTGTCATTTGTTTTTCATTGAGAATTGACAAGAAACTCATATTCTTTAGAGACTCCTCCTGGTTAACTGGAAAAAGGATGAGATATTTCATAACTTTGTCAACACCCATTTTGGTGTATTTGTGCTTTAAAAGGCAACTCTGTGCACCAAGTCACTCACTCTCTCTGGAAGCTCCTTCAGAAACACTTGTCTTCTCCAGCCTCTCTGTCCTCCAGTCATCATTCAAAATGAGCAAGATCATTGTTTTTAGCAAAGAAGGCTTTGAGGGCAGAACAGCTGAATTCAAGAACAGTGTCCACAACTTAGAAGAAAAGGGCTTCAATGACGTCATCTCGTCCGTAAAAGTCATCGGCGCACCATGGGTAGCATATTATGGGAAGAATTTCACTGGAAAGCAGCGGGTGTTTGAGGAAGGAGAGTATGCTACCCTTGAAGACAAAGAAAAGTTTTCTTCCCTCAGGATGATCACAGATGACCTGGACAACCCTGAGATCACGTTGTTTGAGCACATCAACTATCAAGGAAGGAAAGTGACCCTACACCAAGAAACCAATCTTCAAGAAATCGATTTCAGCGACATCGCTTCCTCCCACAAAGTGAAAGGTGGTGTCTGGGTCCTCTACGAGCGCATCAATCGTCAGGGTGACCAGCTTGTGGCTTTCCCTGGGGAAGAAGTTCCCAGCTATTTGCCGTTCTGCTTCAATGATGTGGTCAGCTATGTGCGTCCCTTGCTGCCGAAGCCATAGACAGCATCATTCAAAGTGTGTTTTTGCAGCTGAATATGAACTGGAACCCTGTTGGAAAGAATGAAGCGGGTGCTGGGGAATGACTGATCTTGACAAGAAACAATGACTGTGACTCCAACAAATCTGCAAAAAAGAAAAAAAATCATGCATTTAGACTCAACCTTATAATATCTGTGTGAAGACATGTTAATTTGACAGATGTCGTATGAGGATGAATTTTATTAGTAAAAGTTTGAAGTTGCTATAGCCATCACATCAGTAAACGCATGCAGTAAAATACAGCTTTGGAATGGTTACAGATCTGATCTAAAGGTCCTATTGTCATTTGAATGTATTTCCCCTGCTTGATGAGAGTGAAATATTGAAAGGGATTTTGGATTTATATTATGCTGTGACAACAAATGCTGCTTTGGTCTGTCAACTTAGAAAATAAAGACTCCTTAATATCTTAATGCTCTGTTTATTTCTCATTTCCTTTTTTAATGTATAGATTTTTTAACTGCAAAGTTATCTTTTATCATGTCAAACATTTTAGCCAAAAAATAAATAAATAAATAACCACAGTGGAGGTTCACTTTATAATAATGATAATAATTGTTTAATTTATATAATGCCTTTCCCAGGCTCAAGGAGCTTTCCAAGGTACACCAATACAACAAATACTCATTACAAAGTAACAATTAAATGGGCTTTGGACAGTCACCCAATACAGTCACAAATAATGCAACTGCATATAACACAAATACACAATGCTTTTAGTGATAGTGTTGTTTGAACAAGTGTATTTTAGGCTTTGATTTAAATTCACGGAAAGAGGTAACCGTTCTGAGTGCCAAGGGGGAGCGAGTTCCCCTGTTTGGGTGCCGTGACAGAAAAAGACCCGCCATCCATTGAAGATTAGCAGAACCTAGCCACACAAAGCAGTTCTGAACTAGAAGACCAGAGGAAGTGAGAAGGTCATGAAGAGAGAAGGGAGCAAGACCATTGAGTGCCTTAAAGATGAGCAGAAGAATTTAGTATTGGACACTGAATGATACAGGCGACCAGAGAAGTATAAATAAAACAGGGGTTATATAAGAATTACACCAACACCTTCAACATACACCAACAAACACACAGCAGACACTGTTTTACTCCACTACATCAAGTGCACACATCAGCACTTTGACAACTCATTTTATGGCCAATTAGAAGAAGAGTAAATGTTCATTTAGCAGGAGAGTGCTAACCTGTTTTGAAAACATTTTTTCAAGATATTGGTAAGGATTGTTCATGATTTACCATTTGTTAAATGCTTAGTTATATTTTAAGAGTAAACTGATTATATTAACAAATGTACACATGGTAATTGTAGTTAACATATGCCTGTATTAAAATAGTTGATTTTACATGAATGATTAAAACAAAATGTTCAAAAGGAGTGCTGAATTTTAAACCTGTTATTATGTATTTGTTCATATCAAGTCACCTTTATTTATATAGCACTTTTAACAATACGGATTGTGTCGAAGCAACTTCACAGCATTCAAACAGCACAATAGTGCGCAAGTAACTTTATTGTAAGCAATCAATTTTCAGTTAAAGGCAGTTCATGAATGAATTCAGTGATGTCAGCCTCCAGTTCAGGTCAAATAGTAAACGATATCGCTGGAAAGTGTCCCCAACTAAGCAAGCCAGAGGCGACAGCAGCAAGGAACCAAAACTCCACAGGTGACAGAAATGGAGAAAAAAAATCTTGGGAGAAACCAGGCTCAGTCGGGGGACCAGTTCTCCTCTGGCCAGACCAAACCAGCAGTTTGTACCAATGTCAGATTGTAATAATATCAGTTTAATCATATCAGTTTTACGGTAATGTGCTTTGAAGAGTCATTTTAAAATGTGTTTATTTGATTAGTCCCACGTTTGAATTTTTTGACTCAAAAAATAGCGAGTGTGGGTCAGGACTGAAGATGTGTCCCAGAAACGAATTACACTTTGCAACTGTATTGTTTCTGGCTAGTTTTGTAAGTGATCTTTCTAGACTCTGACTCAGCTTCATCGGTGTGCATTTGGTGTATTTTTGTCCGATCGAGTAATAAAATGTAATTAATCCTTTTTTTTATTTTTTTGTACATGAATCCTAAATGTAAAAAAAAACTGTTTATTAATTTATATTTTATTTATTAATTTGTTATTGTATTACTTGTCTTTAATGTTTGAAATTTATATTTGTTAAGCGAGAGAGTTTAAATTTTCTTTGTAAAAAAGAGAAGTAGTATTTTTTTTTCTTTAAGAGGTCAGCCACTATTGTTCACTTTAATGTTATGCTGATGAAAAAAGTAATAGTAACAGCAACTATGCTTCTTGAATCTGAATTTACCACAGTTAATGCCTCTTTGGCTCTTGTAATAAATGTATTTCAGTTAATCATAAAATGGCCCTGACATATATGATAACAAACAGAAGAAGCTAGGGTTAATGTATGTCTGGTTCAGATTACAGCATTTTTTTGTCTGTTCATAACTTAACGTTTCTAGTCACTGTGCCAGACACTGATCTATAAGATTAGTGGTGCCAGATCAGATTTTTGCGATATTTGTCTGTTGCGATAGTCACTGTGTCAGATAAAAATTTTTTTTGCAATTTTGACTCTTAAAATCCTGTGGTGTCGACAAGAAACATCTCAGACTAACGTTACACGTTGCTTTCCCCATACAGAAATGTAATATATGTGCTTATATGAAATACCCCTATATTAAATACATGTTCTATATATGCCATATCAATCTATGATTCCTATTAGAAAATGGAACAATTTCATATATTGACATATAAGTCTATTCCATACAAAAATATATGTTTATGTATGTATAATACATGTATTGCCATATATGGAATGTATATAATTATTAATATATGTGAGTTATATGTATTGTTTTTATAACGTTATACAAATTAGCCATATGCATGAAATTTATGGTTTCATATATTTAATATTTTAATATGTGATCTTTGATCTTTAAATACAGGTTATAGACACATGTGAGACACTTCACTCTACAAAGTTGCAGTGCATTGCACATTTCACACCTTAAGCCTTAAATGTTAAATGGTACAGTAAGCTACACAAAGAAACATCTTTATTTAAACAGAATTTATTTAAATAGGAAAAAAATTTTTTTACTGACCTGCACAATCAAACAGAAAAAAAGAAACAATTACATATATAACTGATCAAAACACTGAACAGGCATAAGAAACAGAACATCAAGGTCTACAGGTTTGTATTCCCACAGCTTGGTTAGTTTTTGGTTTATTGCTATCCCCAGGCAGCCCTGGGTGAAGAAATTTCTGGATTCCAGCATCTGTAAAAAAAAAAAGAAAGAAAAAAAAAAGGTAAAAGTTAGACTTTTATAAGATAATTACAATACAATTTCTGAACCACGTACTTGATTTTAGTCAACATGATGATATATGAAAATATAAAACCTACTTAAGTCTTGCAATCCAACATTGTACCAAAGTTTATTTTTGCTTTTTAATTAGAACTGTGCCTATATCTTAAAGAGATAAACTACTTTAAGATCACAAATATACTGAGTATTAAGCATAGTTGGTAAAGTTAAACATTATTTTAATACTGCAGAATACTCATTATTTATGTAATAATTATAAGTTGTAGTTGTAAAATATTCCCAGATACCACAAGGACATGGAAGAACAACAGAGCACAGCCTGCATGCCCATTCAAATAATATGTCTCTATATACATGAAGAACTAAACTTTAACACAAACTCATAATCCTTTCACATTTTATTCTATGACATAAAACACACCAGTTAAACCCCACTTTTGATTTTTATTAAATTTTTTAAACTGTTATGTATTTTTAAAAAATATGGTTGCTAACATTGCTAATATGGTACATACATTGCAAATATGCTCACAGTATACAAACCTAACAGACAACTCCGATCACTAGGATCGAGTCAGTTAGTAATATCAAGGGTTCACACAAAACAAGGGGAATCGGCTTTTAGCTATTATGCCGCCCGCAGCTGGAATCAGCTTCCAGAAGAGATCAGATGTGCTAATACATTAGACACATTTAAACGCAGACTTAAAACTCACCGGTTTAGTTGTGCATTTATTGAATGAGCACTGTGCTACGTCCGAACAGATTGCATTATTTTATGTATAATCATTTTACTGTGCTAATTAATTTTAAAATAAATTTTTTAAATCATCTGAAATGTTCTTAAATTCTGTTTTTATTGTTGTTAGTGTGATTATTATTTTAAATTTTTATGATTTGTTTGCTGTTGTGATTTTAACTCCTTTTTATGTACAGCACTTTGAATTACCATTGTGTATGAAATGTGCTATATAAATAAACTTGCCTTGCCTTGCCTTGCCTAACATGCTACTAAATGGGGACTACAGGCCCTGTCGCTGTCACGGTTCTCACATCTGCCGTGTTCTCATGTCGCGTCATCTGTGTGTTATGGAACGCCGTTGGGGACAATACCTATTTTATACAACGCATAAAATTTGGACGCATTAACACGCACAGTTTGTACGCGTTAATACGATGTATATGTTCGGGTGTCACGTCAGACCGCTCAACAGCCAATAGCGTTGCTCTATTTAGGATTTCATTTGCATTTGTGATGCAATGGCACGTTGCTGTATACATATATAAACATCAGACGACATTTCTTTCCGTGAAGGATGATGTGCTGTTAGGTAAGCAAATACCTATGCAAACGTCACATGTAACATTTGTTCGTGAATAAGACGTTGGTATGTACATAAGCAAGCGTAAAACTTTAGAGTCAGTGATGCATTTATAGGTTGGTTGTGATGTCAGTGCTGTGTCATGCTGTGGCATCTCATCCCGTTTGTACTCATGCAGGTTTTTTTGTCTCCGGTAACGTGAAAGGGTGAATTTATTATAATAACATATAACAATAATATAGCTGTATATGTCAGATAAAAATAATATAATAACAACAATATATTGTAACAATCACAAATTTAACAATTATATTATAACAATCAGGCAAATCCAAAAGCAGAAAACAAAGCACCATTAGCCTATGACAATTTACAAATCTTCATTCAACATTTAAACCCAGATACAATCATACGACACATAAACATTACAGAATCACTACAGCAGGCGGACCATAAAACGTAAACTGTGGGGCAGCCAGTCCAAGTCCAAGTGTAAATAGCAATAGTTGTGGATTCAGTAGACATTTAGATGCTATACTTATAAATAGTGACGTTACTATTTCATCCTCAGTATTGTTGTGCATTAAACATCCTGCAATATAACTGACAGTAAATCATTATATTTATAAAACAGTATTAAAATCGTGGCAACTTATTGAAATATTAAAGACCTAGAGCTACCCCTAACCTTACCCTAAATGTAACTTTTATGAATTAAAATGAATTTTAAGTCAAATAATTTTTTTTTAAACAAATGCGTTTATTAAGTAATTAAAAAAAAGCGCTGTCAGTGGGAATAGAACCCGGTCTCCCATGCACTTTTTCCACATGTAGGGTTATATTAATCAGAGGGGAAATATGGCGAGTCAAGATCTTTGCTACTGATGTCTAAAATATAAAAATAAGGAGAAGCCTAAAAGAGATAAAACCAATGCCCGCCCGCCTCTGAACTGATGTGAAAACTGGCCCGAAGCCCAGCCCTAGAGGTGTAAAAAAAAGTCGTGCCCGTCGGCCGAGGCTGAAATGCAGCGGCTCTAACACTCTTAAAAATAAAGGTGCTTCAAAAGGTTCTTTAAGCGATGCCATAGAACCATTTTTGGTTCCATTCAGTCAAAGGTTCTTTAAATAACCATTTCTTACCTTTTTATAATCTGAAGAACCTTATTTGCCACAAAGAACCTTTTGTGAAAAGGTTCTTAAGATGTTTAAGGTTCTTTATGGAACCATTTAGACAAAAAGGTTCTTCTATGGCATAATAACGCATCTTTATTTTTTAAGAGTTTAATTGACTGCTTGTTTTAATGCTTACAGCAGAAAAATTAATCTTTTTTTTCTTGCCCTGACTCAAGTCTCAGATGTCATGCTTAGTGCGATCTCACAAAGATAGACTACAAACAATGAAGTTCGAATCTCTCTTATTTACACCACGTCTTTGTTGTTATAATGAGATGATTCGTGCTTAACACAATAACATTACCTCAACAAAAACTCCGGCGATTTGAACGATGAGTGGATAACGCCGCTGATTCGAGAAATCAACAGATATGTGCGTGGTTGGCTACATTGCTTAACTCAGCAAAAACATAATAGAAATAGACCTCGAGAGCGCAAACCATAACGCACTGGATTGGTCTAAATCTGCAATAAAATGCCATTTATTACAGATGTAACTGAGGGTGCTATTGATTTCGTTTGAGAGTGCTTAGCACCCTCAAGCACCCCTGTAGAACCGGGCCTGCCTACGTGGTTCCTTTAACGTTACAAAAGAATATAATTTTAATTATGGATTCATGCAGTCATTGAATGTATTTAATCATTGACCCTAAATTATCACCAGTTCAACTAAAACAGAAAAATTAAGATGTCGCAAATCAAATAAGACTCAGAAATATTACACATTCAAAAATGTCGTGTTTATACGCCGAAAACATTCGTCTAGAAACACACGGTCAAAAATGTTGCGTTAAGGCGATACAAACGATCGTGTCATTAAATAACATGACCAAAAACTTCGCGTACAGACGTTCAAAGCGTTCGTGTTTACACGGACCAAAAAGACGCGTAAAAACTGTGCGTGTCAATGCGTCCAAATTTCACGCGTTTCATATAATTGTCATAGTCATGTCATGTATTTTGGTTTCTCCCATTGTCTCCCCCTGCTAATCTGTCTGCTTTGGTTTAGTCCTTGTTATCTGTTTCACCTGTCTTTGTAATTAGCCACTCTTTATAAGTCTGTCTTTGAGTTCAGTGCACTGTCGGTCTTTGCTTGTGTTTACGCTTCAGTGTGTGGATGTACTTCATGTTCCTGATCAGTCTGCTCCTTGGATTATATTAAAGACTCTGTTTAATTGTTATTCGTGTCTCGCCTCGTCTTATCCAGCACCGGACCGTAATAGTTAAAGACCGACCAACACAGTTTCCCGGCGTGTTTCCCCTGCTTTATTTTTCCGTTTTTCTCAGTGTTTATTTTTTTGTTTATCATGGATAACCCTGCCGTCCTCATCCTGCTCCTGGAGCAGGGGAACCGCTCTCTCGAGGACCACACCCGAGACTTTGTGCAACTCGTTCCACTCACGCACTACCCGGACAGCTGCCTGTGTAACTTTTTCCACAAAGGACTTAACAACTCCACCAAGGCGCGGCTGTCCGGGGAGGGTCCTCGGGAGAGCATCGCCGAGTACATCAAGTGGGTGCTGGTGTCCTGTAGGACTTCGTCGACCGCGGAGAATGACACCAGCCCCACTTCAGACCCAGAGCCCAGCCAAACATCTCCCCGACACGCGGAGTATGAGCCCGAGCGCACTGCGGAGGAACCTGAGCCGCGAGCGACAGAGCCGGAGTCCTGCACGTCGGATCAGGTGCGTGAGCCGGCATCTACATCCGCGACGGTGGATAGCAACGTGGAGCAAGAGAGGGCAATGGAGAGCCCTGCCCACTGCAACACCGCTGGGGGTGAGCTGGAAAACAACTCTGGGGACCTGATTGATTTTTTTTCTGATTTTCTGGATGATCATTCTGAGGACTTAATTGACTTTTTTTCTGAAATCCCACAAGATAACTCTGGTGATTTAATTGACTTTTATACAGAAATACCTACCTGTCATGTCCAATCTGTCTGTCAGAAATTCCCACCCACCCCCCCTCTTCAGCTCATGTCTCCGTCTGTTTTGCCACCGCTGTCCCCCGTCAGCCCTTCTGCTCACCCTCAGCCCACCATCGGTGCAGTGGGCTCGCCGCAGGGCTGCCAGTCAACATCGGTGTCATGGCTGGAGGATCCCTCAGCTCTGCCTCCAGCCTCAGAGCCCAGATCTCCACCGCGGCCCTCCGACCCTGCGGCTCCACCACGGCTCTCAACGCCCTCATCTCCACCGTCGCCCGTCAGTCCACCAGCTCCACCGGGCTCCATCGTCTCTCCGGCTCCGCCCTGGTCAGTCGTCGTCCCTCCGTCACCTCAGGACTCTGCTCCTCCGGCTGTGCCTCGTCGCGCCGTCCCACCGGCTCCTTCGGACTCCTCCCTCCCTTCGGCACAGCCTCCATCCTCTGTCGCTCCGGCTCCGCCGCGGACTTCCGGAACTCCGCCTCCGCCTCGGTCGTCAGAGCCTCCAGTTCCGCCTTGGCCCTCCGGATCCGCGGTGTCGCCCCGGATCTTCGGCTCTCCATCTCCGCCTCGGGCTCCTCTGCCAGCTGCTCCGCCTCTGTCACTCGGCCCCCTGGAGTCGGCGGTCCTTCCTCCACCATGGCTCCTCCCTCCGTCGGCTCCACCGTGGGCCGTCATCATGGCTGTGGTCTGGGTCTGTCTCTCCTGCTCCGGGTCCCTCCTGTCTGTTCCCTGGCTCCTCCCACCGTCGTCGCCCCCCTGGACTGTCTTGTCTGCCCCAAGGACTCTTGTTTTGGTCCCCCTCCCAGGGTTGCGTCCTCCGCCAAAGCCTCCATGGACTCTGTTTTTCTGTTTTGCCGCCCCTCTAGTCTGTTTTGTTTTTTTTGTTTCTGTTTTGTACGGCGCGAGGACGCGCCTATGCGGAGGGGGGCGTAATGTCATAGTCATGTCATGTATTTTGGTTTCTCCCATTGTCTCCCCCTGCTAATCTGTCTGCTTTGGTTTAGTCCTTGTTATCTGTTTCACCTGTCTTTGTAATTAGCCACTCTTTATAAGTCTGTCTTTGAGTTCAGTGCACTGTCGGTCTTTGCTTGTGTTTACGCTTCAGTGTGTGGATGTACTTCATGTTCCTGATCAGTCTGCTCCTTGGATTATATTAAAGACTCTGTTTAATTGTTATTCGTGTCTCGCCTCGTCTTATCCAGCACCGGACCGTAACAATAATAGGTATTGTCCCCAAGTGTTTTGAGCAGTAGATGTCGTCAGTGTGCAGTGATTCAAATCAGTGAATCATTTTGTGAATCGATTGATTCAGTTTACTCGGAATTTAGAAAAGATCCGTTTCTATCAACACTACTCGCCTGTGACAAATTCGTTAGGAAAAAATATTCACTATATAGGGACTACAGTGCCACTAAATAGAGCACAGGGGCGGACTTTGCCATTAGGCAAAGGTAGGCAGTTGCCTTGGGCCCCGAGCTGCAATGGAGCCCCCTAGAAAAATTTTGGTCGAGGTGTTTTTTCTTTTTTTTTACTTAATGGCAAATGTCAAAAATTCTCTAAAAAGTCGTCAGAATACTTTTATATAGAATATATCTTAGGGGCACTCAGGCGCAGGCACCCTCGAACACCACACTGTTGGACTATTCCATTATTTCACGTCACTGCGCATCTGCTGCAGAACAGCAGAAGTGATTGACAGACGGAGTGTGCACGGAGCTAAAATGAAGCGAAGCAAAAAACGAGGAAATGGGAGGAAAGCAAAATAGAAAATAGAAAATAGCAACACTACCAAAGCTAACAAATTTTTTTCTGATGTCACCGTCACCAGCTGACGACGGTAAAGCTAAAAAGCAGAAATAAGCTGATGTCGATTCTTGTGACACTAACGTTATACATCTAAACGTGGTCAAAATGTTCATAATCGAAATCGATTTAATCGCACGATTATGCAATCGAAAGGAAATCGTTTGCGATAATGAGAGCTGTTTGCGTAGCCTCTCAGTGAAATACGCGCTGTGTAAATGGTGCTACATCTCAAAGCACGTGAAAAACCCACCTTAAATAATATTTTTACTCATAACTTACTTCATAACATCAGTCGAGTGTTTCAAATTAATCCTGTGAAATGATGTGGCTTCTTACACATAATAATGCACAGAACATAGTTCATATAATTCTAAACAGTGATGAAGGCATTGCAGTATAAATGTACATTATTATAATGAAAATTATAATAACACGAACTTCAGTAAACAATATTGTCGTAGTCGAGTGTTCATTAGTCACGTTGAATCAATGAAAGCAGTTCAATCTCTATTTAGTTTTATTCATATTCAGCTGAAGCGATAAGTGTTTTCTAGATTTCTCCTTCAGGTGATTTTGGCGTTTCCGAGAGACAGAGCGCCCTCTGGCCTTTGGATGAAGATTTACTGATCACACAGAAATGGAAATCACAGTGCTTCACTAAAAGATATGCATGACAATCGCAGCTTCCGATTAATCACAATTGCGATTTCATTTATCGTGCAGCCCTACTTGTGAATATACAATAAATATTATTGCACAGGTAATATATTATGAAAATAAAATTTTACAGTTTTACAAGGAGGAACAAAAGATGTAGAGGGCCCCATGTCTGTGTTTGCCTTGGGCCCCAAAATGGCTAAATCCGCCCCTGATAGAGCATTACAGTGTTGTACTGGCTAACAATTCATTTCACAGTTTTATATGCAATTCTCTAAACGAGTCTTATTTTAAACACTTTCAGTTGTTAAAAGCACACACCTTTCTCCATTTGAATCCAGCCGCAGTCTTACGCCTGTTTCACACATACTCCGTCTGCAGTGCGTATGCGTTGCGTATTTTTTCCGCACCCATGTTAACGGATCAGAGCGTTCACACTGCACGCGGTTGCTGTCCGTCAGTGCGTTCCAGATGCGGTGCGTTTGCAGCAGTGAAGCGATCGTTTAGGCACGGAGTCTATTTTTGCTGTGCTGCATTGCGTTGCATGTGCTGAATTAAAGTGACAGCTCATTGTTCGCTGTAAAAATGAACGTGAATTGACACGGAAATGTACCGTAAATGCATATAATTGCAGTCTTCTGTGTTTCACAGTCAACACGTGGCTTTTTGGCTAGGTTTAGAATAGTGCAGTTTTAAATAAACAAGGCAACATAATACATGCACTTGTCCAGGTAGAAAAGTTCTTTAAAATATGGTTTTTAATAAAGATTTAATGCGAAAGAAAGGCACAGAGAGCCGACTGTTTCTGTCGTAAGTTTTAATTTAAAATAAATATTTGTTAAAATAAAATATTTGTGAAAGCCCAATTTCAATATGAAAAGGAAGATATAGCCTACCTATGCTGTGTTTAAATATGTTGCAACTTGCTTGAGCAACTTAACCCTTTAGGCGCCAGGGTTTTTTTTAAAAAATGCTGGGTTTTGACATCAAGATTTCAAAAGTTTGTGGCTTGAAAGGGCTTAAAGATAGAGATCTACTGTAAATTAGAAAAATGTTGGGCATCACCAAAAGTTGATGTGGGGTGTAAATATTCTCATCTAATTTGCATATTATGACGTCATCATGGGGGCGGCATTATTGAAATTCATAATATTCAGGAAATAGTAGATATTGAATTGATGTTTTTTTTTGTTTTTTGTCTTTTTATCCACATTAAAAATGATCAGAAAAGAGAAAACCAACAATAAAACAGGAAAAATTACTCAATTATTACTATATTACTATACTATATAGTAAAATGCACGTGAACAGTAGCCTAATGTTTGATTAGTTCATCAGTAATACTCAGGAAATAATAGATATTGAATGGATGTTTGAACTTATTTGCACATTTTTTGTCTTTTATCCTCATTCCAAATTATCAGAAAAGAGGATACCAACAATATAACAGGACAAAGTACTAAATTATTACTATTCTACATAGTAAAATGCATGTGAACAGTAGCCAACTGTTTGATCAGTTCATAATAATATTCAGGAAATAATAAATATTGAATGGATGTTTGAAGTTATTTGCTCTTTTGTCTTTTATCCTTATTTCAAATAATCAGAAAGAGGAAACCAACAATAAAACAGGAAAAAGTACTAAATTATTACTATATTACTATTCGATGTAGTAATAAAATGCATGTGAACAGTAGCCAACTGTTTGATCATTTCACAAGTAATATTCAGGAAATAAAAGATAATAAATGGATGTTTGAACTTATTTGCATGTTTTTATTTTTTTTATCCTCATTCCAAATGATCAAAAAAGAGAACACCAACAATAAAACAAAAATATTACATATTACACTACTATATAATAGTAAAATGATCAAATGGATGAGAATAGAGGAAACCAACAATAAAACAGAAGAAATTACTAAATTATTAGAATATTACTATACCCCTGTGTACACTATGACCACATTCACCCCTGCCACCCCCATTCCTTTTGGGCAAAGGGACGAAATGATCGCTGGTTATGCTTTGTAAACACTTTCTCGTGGTGCGCGGCGGCACCACTGCGAGGCAAAGATGTACCGGGAGACGCGCGTCTATTAGACGGCCGATCGTCACTTCCAAAAGCCAAACATTCCCCTTCAGAGTGAGAATCGGCAAATAACATTTGCAACGTTTGTTTGTGCTTTATTTGTTTGTGCTTCATGAACAATCTCGTCTTACACAGCAGCACAACTGCTCCGCAAAGATGTACCGCGAGATGCGCGTCTATTAGACGGCCGATCGTCATTTCCAAAAGACAAATATTCTCCTTTAGAGTCACAATCAGCAAATAACATTTGCAACACATCTTCACGGTACAACTTTTTATCAGCCGTTTGGTGCTTTTCTCCTCACAAATCTGACAATTTACTCTATTTACGCTATGAACTGTACTGCTTCCGCTTCAATGAAGATCGCTCGCTTTCTCTATGATTTCCTCCAACACTTTGAACAGGAAGAAGACGTAATTTTGGTCTAGAATCGAAGTACTACATGTCTGCCATCTAGTGGTTGGGAATACAAATGAGAAATTACACCGTATTAGGAACTACAGTCTATTTCAATGGGTATGACGTCTTGTCGCAATTCTGCGACTTTGGCGCTTAGAGGGTTAATATCCAAATCTAGAAGTCAAATGCATTGAATAATAGCATACTGTCACGACCACACACAAAGGAAGAAGGTGAGTATCTTTCAAGATATTTATTAACAAACGTGCACAGTTCAACACACGTGCAAACAGGTGAATAAGGGTCTCAGTGGTCAAATCTTCGAACACAACACAACAGGTGAGTTCAAGTTCATAAGTATCGTAGCGTGAGCAACAGTCACTTCCCTCTAACACGATTAACGTGTTTCACAGGAGAACATCGGAGCAATCCACGAGGAGCACAGGAGAACATCGGAGCAATCCACGAGGAGCACAGGAGAGACAACAGGAGAGGGAGAAGATCCACAGAGAGACATCCATGCAACTTCGATACCAGCCGGTGAGTAAGTGATAGAGGTAAGTATATAAAGGGTGTGGTGATTGCTGGTGCAGGTGACGGTGATTAGAATTCTGGTGATGGTTCACGGGCGTGCTGTGGTGGTGATTGGCTGGTTGGTGGGGGATCGTGGTGATTGGGGCTGAGGGAACATGCAGAGGGTGTGACATCACCCCCTCCTCCACGGGTGACTCCTGGCACCCAAGAGCGGCGACGGGGACGACCACGACCTCTGGGAGCTGGGCGTTCGGGATGTTGGCGGTGGAATTCCTCGAGGAGAGTCGGGTCCAGGATGTCGTCACGGGGTATCCACGATCTCTCCTCGGGTCCGAACCCCTCCCAGTCCACGAGGTACTGGAGCTGGCCGTTCCGCCGCCGGGAGTCTAGGATTTCTTGGACTTGGTAGATGTTATCTCCGAGGATCTCTGGTGGGTCGGGAGGAGGAGGTGGCTCCGATTCTGTGGAGGAAGGGAATAGGGGTTCAGTATGGCGTTTTAGCAGGGAAACGTGAAACGAGGGAGCGATCCTGTAATGTGGAGGCAGGTTAAGACGGTAGGTGACGGGGTTGATTTGTGAGTGAACGGTGAAGGGCCCTATGTAGCGGGGACTCAGCTTCTTACTGGGCAGCCGGAGGCGTATGTCTCGGGTGGAAAGCCATACCTGGTCTCCGGGGAGGTAAACTGGGTTGGGTAACCTACGGCGGTTGGCGTGCTCCGTATGCCTCCGTACTGCCCGTTGGAGATGGACGTGCGCTAAGTCCCACACCCTCTCGCTCTCTCGGAACCAGTGATCTACCGCAGGCACCTCGGAGGACTCTCCTGTCCATGGAAACAGAGCTGGTTGATAGCCTAGAATACATTGGAAGGGGGTTAGACCAGTAGAGGTTTGACGGAGGGAATTTTGCACATACTCAGCCCACGGTAGATACTGGCTCCAGGTGTTCTGATGTTGGGAACAGTACGTCCGAAGGTAGCGGGAGATTTCCTGTATTTTCCGTTCGGTCTGCCCGTTAGTTTGAGGGTGATATCCGGATGACAGGCTGACTGTGGTACCTAGGAGCTTGAAGAAGGCCCGCCAGACCCTGGAAATGAATTGAGGCCCTCTATCGGACACGATATCTTCTGGAAGTCCGAAGTTCCGGAATACATTGTGGAACAGTGCTTCTGCGGTTTCTAGCGCTGTGGGGAGACCTTTGAGAGGTATTAGTTTGCAAGCTTTTGAGAATCGGTCAACTACCATTAAAATTGTCGTGTAGCCCTGAGAGGGAGGCAGGTCTGTGGCGAAGTCAATACCTAAATGTGTCCAGGGTCGGCGGGGAATAGGTAATGGTTGTAGTTTACCTTCGGGTAAGCGGCGTGGGGTTGTGTTGACGGCGCAAACCGAACATCCTTGGACGTACCGTTCCACTTCCCTGCTCATGTTGGGCCACCAATATTTCTGCTGGAGGAGCGAGAGGGTTCGCCTACTGCCAGGATGTCCTGAGCCGGGGGACGTGTGCGTACTATCCAGCAGAAGGGGTCTAAGACGGCTTGGGACATAGACGCGACCCGGGGGAAGCTCCGGTGGTGCAGGTTCCTCGAAGGTGGCGGCCCGAATATCCTCGTCGAGTTGCCACAGAATGGGTGCGAGGAAGACAGATGGAGGTAGAATAGGGTCAGGAGCGTCAGTGGTAGGTTCGGGTGAGTACATACGAAATAGGGCGTCTGCTTTGGTGTTTTTGTGGCCGGGTTGGTAAGTAATGTTGAAATTGAATCGGGCAAAGAATAGTGACCAGCGAGCTTGGCGGGCATTTAATCTTTTGGCGTGTTGAATGTACTGGAGGTTTTTGTGGTCGGTTATCACGGTGAAGGGGAACTGGGCTCCTTCCAACCAGTGCCGCCACTCTCCGAGGGCGAGCTTCATTGCCAGAAGTTCACGGTCTCCGATCCCATAGTTCTGCTCAGCTGGGGTGAGTTTCTAGGAATAGTACGCACATGGATGGAGGGATCGGGGTTCACCAGACCATTGGGACAGCACGGCTCCCACGCCTACGTCCGCCGCGTCCACTTCCACCACGAAGGGCCTTGAAGGGTCGGGATGCTTGAGGATGGGAGCGGTGGTGAACATCAGCTTGAGACGGTCGAAGGCTTGTTGGGCTTCTGGAGTCCACTGTAATACCCGGCGCCCTCCCTTTAAGAGGGAAGTGAGTGGAGCCGATAGGAGACTATAGTTTTTTATAAAGCGTCGGTAGAAGTTAGCGAACCCTAAGAAGCGCTGAAGTTCCTTCACCGTCCTTGGTTCCGCCCACTTGGCCACTGCGTCCACCTTTCCGGTCTCCATGCGAACTCCCTCCGCAGTGATCACGTATCCGAGGAAGGAGATGGAGGGTTGATGGAATTCACATTTTTCTAACTTTAGATAGAGTTGGTACTCACGGAGGCGCTGGAGAACCTGGCGAACGTGGTCTTGGTGTTCCTTTAGATTACGTGAATAAATTAGGATATCATCAATGTAGATGATTATGAAACGATGGAGGTAGTCGCGGAAGATTTCGTTCATGAAATTCTGAAATATGGACGGACTGTTGGCCAGGCCATAGGGCATCACCTGATATTCATAGTGACCGGTCGGGGTGATGAAGGCGGTTTTCCACTCATCTCCTTCTCGGATACGGATCAGGTTGTAAGCACTGCAGAGGTCGAGTTTGGTGAATATGCGGGCCTCCCGTAGCTCCTCCAAGGCAGCTGGAACTAGAGGAAGTGGATAGGCGAATTTCACCGTGGCGTCGTTAAGTACCCGGTAATCAATGCAGGGTCTGAGTCCACCATCCTTCTTGGGGACGAAGAAGAAACTGGATGCTGCTGGGGACGTGGAAGGTCTGATGAACCCCTGTTGGAGAGCCTCCTGGATGTAGTTCTCCATGGCCTCCTGCTCAGGACGTGAGAGGGGGTAGATCTTCCCGTGAGGTAGTTTGGCGCCTGGCAGCAGGTCGATACTACAATCCCAGGGCCGGTGCGGTGGTAGTTGTGTGGCCCGTTCCTTACTGAAGACATCGGCAAAAGACTGATAGACGGGGGGAATGGCGATAGAGAATTGGGTGGTAGGACTCTCTATGGTGGTGGCATGAAGAGGGATAGGACGGTATGGAGGCTCTGGATCCGACGAGGGAGGATGGTAGCCGTGGTTCTCACAAATTTTACCCCATTCCAGGACCTCTCCTGTGCTCCAATCAACGCGGGGTGGGTGTTTTATGAGCCATGGTCTGCCCAAGATGACATCCACGTTGGCTCGAGGGAGTACTAGGAGGGTCAGATGTTCACGGTGGTTGTGTTGGGAGATGAGGGTCACTTTCTTGGTCCGGCGAGATATCTTACCATCGCCCAATGGTGAGTTTTGGATAGTGGTGATTTGATATGTAACCTCATTTAGAACGGTGGGAATTCGATGTTTAGCAATGAAATGTGATGAGATAAAATTGCCAGCCGCTCCGGAATCCACGAGCACAAAGATGGGGAGAGTACAAGAGTTTACTATTAGTTCAGCGGTAATATGGGGTAAGAGAGACATGGCTGGAGTAATAGATACGGTACTCACCATTGGACGAGGCGGGCGGACTGGGCAGGCATTGATAAAGTGGGAGGCTTCTCCACAATACAGGCACAGGCGATTATTAATTCGTCGTTTCCTCTCCGCAGGGTCCAGGCGATAGGAGTCGGTAATCATGGGCTCTTCCGCATCTCGTTGGGGCGAAGGTGTTCGGAGTGGAGGGAAACTGGGCACAGACTTTGTAGAGGGACATGCTGAGAGATGTTGTGAAATGCCTACTGCTTTCTTAATAAAAGTCTCCAGCGGTACATTGTCATCGTAAATGACCATATGCTTGCGGATCTGGGGTTTAAGCCCCTTACGGTAGGCTGCCAGGAGAGCGACTTGGTTCCAACCACTGATGGCCGCTAGGGAGCGGAAGCGCAAGGTGTATTCATGAATATTGGACGTACCTTGACTCAGAGTAATCAGTTCATCGTGCACGGAAAGGGGAGTGAGAGCAGCTCCAAACACGTCCTTAAAGTGGGTAACGAAAGCATTATAGGAGATTAGTGTATCGCTCCGTGAATTCCAAAGCGCTTCCGCCCATTGAAGTGCCTGCCCAGTGAGGAGGGAAATCATAAAAGATATTTTAGAAATTTCATTTGGAAAATGGTGTGCGTTGGCTTCGATGTAGAGGGAACTTTGCAGGAGGAAACCATTACAACCACCCGGGTCTCCGGAATAACTCATGGGGCGAGAGAGGGGCGTGTTGGAAATCGTTGTTGGAGTAGCAGGTAGAGATTGACGAAGAACGTTTACCATATCCGTAAATGGATCGGGGGTGTCTTCGGTGATAGCGGCGCTCGCCTCCATGAGTGATGTGGTAAGTTAGTTCTTTTGGGCTGGTATCCTGTCACGACCACACACAAAGGAAGAAGGCGAGTATCTTTCAAGATATTTATTAACAAACGTGCATAGTTCAACACACGTGCAAACAGGTGAATAAGGGTCTCAGTGGTCAAATCTTCGAACACAATACAACAGGTGAGTTCAAGTTCATAAATATCGTAGCGTGAGCAACAGTCACTGCCCTCTAACACGATTAACGTGTTTCACAGGAGAACATCGGAGCAATCCACGAGGAGCACAGGAGAACATCGGAGCAATCCACGAGGAGCACAGGAGAACATCGGAGCAATCCACGAGGAGCACAGGAGAGACAACAGGAGAGGGAGAAGATCCACAGAGAGACATCCATGCAACTTCGATACCAGCCGGTGAGTAAGTGAAAGAGGTAAGTATATAAAGGGTGTGGTGATTGCTGGTGCAGGTGACGGTGATTAGAATTCTGGTGATGGTTCACGGGCGTGCTGTGGTGGTGATTGGCTGGTTGGTGGGGGATCGTGGTGATTGGGGCTGAGGGAACATGCAGAGGGTGTGACACATACGTTGTTTATAATACGTTGAGTTTAAACGTGAACATGTCTAGTATTATTGTATTAGTGTACTGTGATAAAAGAGTATCCCAATGCTAAAAAAGCACGTTTGGATTTGAAATTAAAATAACAGATAAATGGTGTGTTTGTGGTAAACACCCGCGGATCAGGAACGGACTGCAAACGTGTCCTGTGTGAAAGCAAAACGAGTCCGTGCTGCTTCTGCACCGCATACGTAACGCACACGGACTGCATACGCACTGCATACGGAGTATGTGTGAAACAGGCGTTATGGCGTCACATCTCCAGACCAAAATAAAAGTCTTGTTCACTAAAATCAATATAATTTTAGATTATACAACACATAATACTGTACAGCTGTACCTACGTGGGATGAATTGAAGGGACGAACTGCAGATTTATCAAAAGTACAAAGCTATTGATACTAATTATACAATTTTATATCTAATACATAAAAAAATAAATATGAATATTTCAAACTCATTAAGATTTTTTTTTAATCAAAATTAAATTTGTGTTGGCAGAGAGATGTAACTATTATTAACTGAAACTGGATCCTTATGACAATGCATTTATCTTTGAAATTAAAAATCTATGACTGTAAAGGATTATATTATATTATAGATTATATTATTATATAAAGTATTAAGTATAATAGCCTGTGCTAAAATGAGATTATAACAATTATCTATCACATGAGTAATATCTCTGAAAAATATGTATTAAATTTCATATTACAGTGTTAAACACAACATACAGGGTAACAAGTAACAGCAAGCTACTTCATCTCAGATCAGAAATGATCATTCTATTAATTGCATAAAATAAAATAAAAATGTTTTTACAGAACATCAGAGTGAAACATGTTACAGTCTTGTCCATATAAAATATTGCTATAGTTTTATATTTTTATGTATGTATAAAACCCAATTATACTAAAATTATGGAAACAACATCCATCTATTCCTTACATTCCTGCTTCTCCTCTGCAAGGTGACATGAACCGTGTAGCTTACAAAGTAATACAATTTTTATTAACTTTGTTTGAAGTTGACAGTACCCTTTTCCAGCCAGTATTAGGGCAATTCAAGTAATTGTTAGATTTATATTAAAATAATGATTTGGATGGTATTTTTCCCAGTAAGTAGTTTCAAAGAAATTATACAGATAATTACATCATACAGAGCCTGGTAAACTGGCCAGTTATTAGCACACCATACAAGTAACTAGCACATTGGCATTTTTTGAACAGGTTATATATTCATCTCTATTTTTTCCCCCCAGAAAACTGAATTGAAACCATAAAGTTAAGCAAAAAAATATTTTGTTATATGATTTACAATAAGCAGTATCTTTTAGGCATAAATGGTTAATAAACTTGCATAAATTCAATATACATTGGTAACAAATGGTCAAAACATAGAGCACCATATATAATTTTGATATATATTGTTAACATATATGATCATATCACATAATACAATATACAATTGTAATATATATTGTAAACTTAAATGGTCATAACATGCAATACCATATAAAAGTTAACTATATACATGCTTACAATATATGTTTATATACAAATTGTACTATGGGAAATTCATATATGTTATAAACATCAACATATATCCAGAAGATAGATATATGTGATAATAATATATTGCACTATATTTAAAGAACCATTTCTTGCTTCCCTTTTTTAAATCTGAACAACCTTATTTGCCACAAAGCACCTTTTGTGAAACAAAATGTTTAATCAGATGTTAAAGGTTCTTTATGGAACCATTTAGACAAAAAGGTTCTTCTATTGCACATTGTAGATGTACAGATTTAAAAAAATGTTCTAGAATTACTTACTTTTCGTAAACCTTGTTTGGCCATCTGCTCCCTGGAACCATACAGGATTACTCCTGTGATGTAATGACTTAGTTGGTATAACTGAGAATTCAGTCCCTTAGTATTAAGAATGGCTCGGATGTAACACTCCGTAGCCTAAGGAGAAAATTTACAATATATAAACTGAAATAACCCTTATTCTGTGCTAAATGCTATATTTTCTTACTTGTATATATAGTAAAAAAAAATGTATTGTCATGATGAGCATACCTCTCCAAATAACCATTCATGAGGCTTCAGTGTTTGGAAAGCACTGTGATGGAGCACCTACTCGTTTTTTTCTTTTGGGTCCTGGAGAATGGCTACTATGAGCTCTGTTGTTCTATTAGTCCACAACATGTCGACCTACAATAAAAAACTTTAATCAATTCTTCTAAATTGAATATCCATTTAAAATAAAAATAAATAAATAATAAATACAATAAATAAAATAAAATAATTTTACCCAAAATAAATGAGAAAATAATAATAAGAAGCTTTCTGCCCAACAGTTTATAGTGCTTTTTTGGTCATTTTTATTGTATATAATATTAATATTCTTACTTCTTTCTCTTAAACCAACACTTCTGAAGGAACATTGGAGGGATCACATGTTTCTTGTTCCTTTCTCTTTGGTTTTGGTGAAACCGAAATGTTGTGCCTCTTTTTTTCCTTTTTTTTTGTGTGTGGGGAACCGGTACTTTTTTGGGCACTGAGTAGAATTTAGATGTTTTTGGCCAGGAACCTTGTCTTCCTTTTCCTCATCCAAGATTCCTGGGGATCTTCAATGTCTACTGGTGGCGCAGGCTTGAGCAGTAAACTTTGGGACAGCTTGTTCTCAATTATATGCTCTCTGTAGCGGCCTTGCAGGGATGTGAACATTTTTCTGATAAATGTTCCTGGTGTCATTTTTTTCATTTTGGCCATGATAGATTGTCTGACAATGCCGAACCACTTCTCTACATGACAGTTGGTGTCCCGTGTCTTTTCTGCCTCAGCATGAGAAAGGTTTGAGGCATGTCTTTTAAGATCCCCCAGGAGCAATCCACTCCACATTGGAAAAATTCCAATATATGTGTCAAATAGAATGGTGATGATCCCTGGAAAGAAGTATGGATTGTTATCTCCAGAGATGTCATGTGTTGCCTGCTCCCTAGCCTCTTCCAACACCCTCCGAAAATAAGAGAAGCTTGAACTGCCCATGATGGTGTTTGCATGTTTTTTTTTTCTTCCAAGTCCCATTCTTTGTTTTCCTCCAGTTCTGTTTCTTCAGTGTGTTTGTCTTTTGATTTTGTGATCAGGGAACCCAAAGCACAAACACTTTCTTGAACAAGTTTTGTGTATTGATTTGTTGTGAAAACAATACACATCAACCTGAAGATCTGTGTGGCCTCAGGCATTGTGCTTGCATTCTGCAATCTGGCAAAGCAAAATGTGGCAAACTCTACCGGTCCCTTATCATCTGTCTCCCTGAGCATTGCCTGACGAACAGCTTTTAAGACATGGGCAGAGCAGATGTGCAGAACAGTGAATCCTTTTGGTTCCTCAAATAAATGTTGGCCCTGACAAATGGCATATGCTCTGTCAAGAAATGACAGCACATTCTCTTTATTAAATGCAAGCAAAAAACTTTGCATTAACGCCCAGCTGTAATCAGTTTCCACTTGCTGGATGCGGATTTGTGTATAACTTAATAAATGGCGCATAAACTGCATTAGCCAGAACGTAATGGGGGGCACTGAATGTTCATTGGATAGCAATTCAGTGACTGGGAGTGGTGGTTTTCTGCTGATCAGGAATTTTTGAAACCAGTCCCCCTGTGGCGTCAAGATAGAGGGTGATGGGAGACTTGTTTCTTAAGTGTTCAACAAGTATGCTGATCCCCATTTCTGTAAATAAATGGACACCAAAAGGGTCCATACTAAAATGTTGGACGTAGCCAGGTATCCTGTAATACATTGTATCACACTGTCTTAACGTCGTCTGTGTGATGTGCACATCAATGAGTACGCCACTGTGCAAGTTGTAGTTTTTATTGACCTCTGACCTTTTTGTTGAGACAGCTGGTCATATTTCCAGCCAACAGCTCTTCTGTGGGTATAGAACGTAGCTTTCTGTAAAAATACTGGCTGGGCCCATGGATCAGCGATCGTGCGATTTTCCCTCTTTTTATGTGACTAGCAGCCCTACATTTTTTCTCACTCATTTTGTGTTGAATTTTGCCTTTCTGTGTGACAAAGATCCTCACATTATTGATGGATTTGGAAGGATTTGATTTCATTTTAAAGATATATTTGGCAGTGCAGGATTTAAATGTGTAGACAGCCACAATGTGCATGAATGGAGAATTCTTTTTCCTACTCCACAAGTGTTTGATGTGTTGATATTTAAATGAGAGGGTGCAGCAAGGATTTTTTTGCTTGAAGGCTTCATATAGATGATGGCTCCATGGCTGCCTTAGCTTTGTAGAACCCAGTAATGGACATATTGTATTCTAGGGGTGGGCGATATCTCGATATTTAAAATATATTGAGATATTTTTTAAACTCGATATGAATTTTGATATATCGTATATATCGATATAATGTTTGTATTAAATTTTCGCCACTTTGCTTGTTTGCCTTCCCTGTGCTGTGCTCGCCTCCGCCTCATTACTTGTTCCCCCTCCCCTCGCCTGTCGTCTCATTCAACACGGCGGCGCCCGCAACCAGCCCGGAGGCTACAGAACTCGTCGCAAAAAAAAAAGGACAACCGGCTCCATTATATGGAGCTTCTAGCACCACGAACCGAGATTTTCGGGCGATCGTTAAAACGAAACCAAAGTAAAACACGCAAGCGCATTCAAAAGCAATTTTAATACCCCACGTTTAAAGAGCGAGTCCCCAATGCACGCAAATTAGGCTACATAAAATATCTAGGCTGTTATTAGTATTTGGGCTATAATAACTCTCTGTATCATGCTTTGAAAAATTCGGTCTCTATTTGCACTTTGAAAATTAAAAGAGTAGTACTTTGATCGTGACAGATTTATGGACCGGCACAGCAATGGAACCATAAGGAGCGGTTCACATGTTGCGCCTAAAAACGCGTGGAAAACGCTAAGGGGGCTTGACAAATCATAAAGTTCAGGAAATCCCTGGACCACAATGATGAGCTGCTCCTCCATGTTTCTGCTGAGGTTTCAATGTAACGGAAAAACGTGAGGAAGCCGATTGGTTAGTTCATGTCACATGACCTGCGGTGCGCTTGCGACATTCTGTAAAGTTGAGATGTTTTTAAATCGATGCGGCGCGGACCTGCAAGCCGCGCATCTCCATTTGAAATAAGGAACTTGCGCGCGCAAAAGACGCTTCATCTTCATCCCCTAAATGAGCATGACAATCCATTAACCCCTTAACTGTTACTCCCATTTTTGAACAGAGACGTGAAAATGAAGAATTGAATCTTAAATCTTTATAATTCATGGGCAAAAACATTTTTTAATATGATTTTGATGTGCATTGTCCATGTGAATGCAATGTCTGATTTTAAAATGGCTTTCAAATGAAGAATTTTGAAATTTTAAGTTTTCATCTGATATATAATTTCTTATTATTTCAAAAGTGTAATAGGGAAAAAGGCAACAAGGATGTCTGTGAAAAAGTTCAAAACTCCTGTTATGAAGTAGATTTTTAAAGTGCACTCTACAATTTGTAACACAACAAAATGTCAAATATCTATTTAGGAGCCATAGACCTTTCCAGCGTTATATGGTTTGTCATGATTAGATTAGGATTTATTTGTAAAATGCTGAAGTAAACTTGGGCATCACACAGAGAGGATGGTGATAGCCATAAAATGTTGACAGGCAAGCGTTTTTAGCTAAGAATCTTTAAATCGCTTTTCTCGGACATTATAACTTTGTATGTTTTTTTTTTTTATGTTTAATGGTGTTTTTTTCATTACATTATTTTTCATTAAATTTCTTTAAATTGAAAGCCAAGTTTATTATGTCTTATTTTACTGCTATGTTACTGCTGTTTGATAACCTAATGTTCATGTCAAAATCTTTAAAATAAAGTTCTCCAGAATCGTGATCTTTATTCTAAGCCAAAAAATCGTGATTCTCATTTTATTCAGAATCGTGCAGCTCTAATATGTATACAGGGATTTTTAAAAGAAAATTCGCAGAAGCACTTTGTTCTAACCTGCCTACCTCTAATCTTCAATAGAAAAAGTTTGAAGAAATTTGGAATATTTGTTTTTGCAGTAGTTTTTGGGGGGTTATTTATCCTGTAAAGATATTGAGATATATATATAGTATATCGAGATACAGCAAAATATAACGAGATATATTTTTTGCTCCATATCGCCCAGCCCTACTTGTGCCTCAGAAGTCACTCATATTGTGAGTATGCTACTGCCTTTTGCACAAGCTACAGCGCTAGCTCCTTTCCTTCCCATTTTTTCCTCCACCCCAGAAATCACCCATAGTACGAGCATGCCTCCGCTAATGGCGCCAGCTACAGAGCCATCTATTCCCCCTCTCCTTCCCTCTAGTACGAGCATGCCTCCGCTATCATTCCCAGCAGCTTCTTTTCCTCCTTCCCAGGCTAGCCCTCCCTTCACGCTAGCCTCTTCCAAATCAATTTTTTTTTTTTATCATTTGAAATGTTCTTAAATTCCTTTTATTTACAGCACTTATCATTGTGTATGAATGTGCCATATAAATAAACTTGCATTGCCTCTGTCAGTTCCACTGAGTGCCATAGCTCTGGATCCAACCCCCTTACCCAATGCCATCATTACCCAGATTTTGTCAGGTGCAGATATTGAACTTTTTCCCCCTGCCATCTCCTATTTCTCCTTCATCCTCAGATCACAAAATCAATTGTGGAGAATTATCAGTATCCCTTAAAACTCAGCTCACGACTCATCCTGCAGTCTGCAGCTCCATCTCCCACTCCACTATCACCTGCTCCTTTATAAACCCACCTATTCCCCCCTGCCCTGAACCTTCCCAGCCCAAATCTACCAGCTATGTCCCACACCTAATGGATACCCCTGACACCCCCTCTCCTAGAAGCTTTTCTTAATTTCATCCTTCAAGCCATCTCCCCGAGGACCCTTCAGTCTTACCCAAAAGCATGGAATGTTTTAAAACATTTCACTCCGCTTACAACCTGTCGTTCCCTGATTTTTCCCTGCTATAGATAACCACGTTCATCTCTTACCACAACATCTTTAAAAACCTCCAAATTGGCTCAATCAAAGGGGCTTAAGAAGGATCCAATTTTTTCCAGGAATCCAAAAAACCCATCCCACTGTCCCGGACACCCGCCAACCTATAACCCTAAAAATTCTAAACATTTGCATCTCCACTCTCTGTAAAGTCTACCAGTCCATTCACATCGCCTGTACCCTAGATGCCATGCTTATCCTGGCTTTCAGTTTCGAGATTTTTGGGAAGAGCTCACACGATAATTAACACAGCCAATTCATCATCAGTGATCACACTCCCTATCCAATCGGCACGAGAAAGAATCCCTGTAAATAACCAAAGCAGACCTACCTTCTTCATCTCCCATTTTTCAGCACCACACCACATCCACCACACCATCTCCTCACCTTCAGACTGGGCTCGGGAATTACTGCCGAGCTCAGAGCCCTCTCCTGGACAGCATGCCAGATACACCTACTTTATGATCTTTAAGACTGAACTTGTAAAAGAAAGACTAAATTAAGTCACTATTGAAATTAAAACAGAACATTTGTTGATTAGTCTTTTGTTTCATCAATCTTATAAGTCTCTTTGAAATTCTTGCACTTAACTCAGTCAAGATGAGTTTAAGTAAACTGCAAAAATATTGTTTAGTAATAGATGCAATGAATAAGTACAATCCTTCAAATTGGAAATTGGATCCCATTACAATCCTGTAGAAATGATCATGCAGCATATTTATGCCTTGTCCTATAAGAAAATCCTATAACACAATTCCTAATTGGTTCCAAAACATGATTATTACAGTCTTCCACAAAAATGCCAATGTTGGTGGTAGAAATGAGCAAGTAACTGATGTGTGCAAATAAAATCAATGTACACTGATGTTAAAATGCTTACAGTGTCCTTTATTGTGCTTCAATCAAAAAATTCAATCCCTTCTCTCTTCAATTCATGATATACAAATGTGAAGTTCTTAAATCGTAGACAGAGCAAACACACTGTCTATAGTCCATATTATTCCTTGCATGTTTATGCATTAAGCTCAGTCCAACGCAATATAGCTAGTTGACATGGTAAAGTGTACCATAGACAACACATATTGCTTTAAAATGTGAATTAGAATTACTATCATTGCAGGAGCCCTGTATAGGATTCTTATTGGAATCCTTTAGGATTGTTTTGACATTTTGCAGATTCTGAAAGGGGGATGTAAACTTTATCACAACTGTAATTGTGGTTGCAACAATGTGGTTGCCGAGAAACAAAGAGGTGTATGTTTGTGTAGTAATTTACAACAGCTTTGATTGTGGCCAATCAGAATCAAGGACCGGAACTGTCCGTTCTAGACATTTTGTTTGAAACTCTGTCCATGATAAGGGGATCTGTTAGACTTCTCTCTATTGTGAATCTTCATGTGCTTGTTAAGGCTTCCTTTTTGACTGAAACGGTTTCCACACTGTTTGCATGTGTAAGGCTTTTCTCCAGTGTGAACTCTCATGTGAATGTTAAGGTAACTTTTATGAGTGAAACTCTTTCCACACTGTTGGCAGGTAAAAAGGCTACCTGTAATGTCAATATTCTGGTGAACTTTAAGGTTTCCACTTTCACTCAAACTCTTTCCAGACTGAGGGGATCTGTAAGGCTTTTCTCTATTGCACATTGTCATGTGACTTTCAAGTTGTCCTCGTTGACTGAAACTCTTTCCACACTGTTTGCATGTGTAAGGCTTCTCTCTAGTGTGAACTCTCATGTGAATGTTAAGGCATTCTTTACGAGTAAAACTCTTTCCACACTGGTTGCATGTGTAAGGCTTCTCTTCAGTGTGAATTCTCATGTGTCTGTTAAGGCTTCCTTTTTCAGTGAAACTCTTTCCACACTGTTTGCATGAGTAAGGCTTCTCTCCAGTGTGAATTTGTATGTGTCTTTTAAGGCATCCTTTACGAATGAAACTCTTTCCACACTGTTTGCATGTGTAAGGCTTCTCTCCAGTGTGAATTCTCATGTGCATTTTTAGGTGTCCTTGTTGTTTGAAACTCTTTCCACACTGACAGCAAGTGGAAATACTCCTAGTTCCAGTATTTTGATCACTTTTTTGTTTTGAAGTCTTTTCAGACTCTATGGAACAAAAAGACTTTTCTCCAGATACGAAATTATGAAGATTTTCAAACTGATCTTTCTTTTCAGTTTCATTCAGCACTTCTCTCTCCTCTTTCAGCTCTGTTAGGTGAAGGTAAGGTGGAAAAACAAAGAGATAAAAGTTAACCTTAGTTTAATGGCACAAAGCAATAAACATCACAACATGTAGAAATGTAATGCATGTATTCTAGATCCAATACCAGGGTGTCCAAAGTTTAAGTTGTCTGTTATACAATTAATTAAATCTAGGAAATATATATAGACTGATCTCAATTATTATATACTATTTTATGTCTCCTAGGGGATAAAAATCAACAAATTTAGAGGGACTAGGAAAAAAGGAAGGGGACAAACTCCCTCATCAACCATCAGATGAAAAATTCATCACACAATAATTCTTTCTGGGGTATTATTGAAGGTTGTATCAGCGATTTCTAGCCTAAAACATAAAGTGTCAATTTCAGCTGACCTTTCTTTATGATCCGCCCGCTGCCTGCCCCTTAAATTGTCTGTGAAAAAACACGTCTCTCTGGTCAGCCTAGGGTCCGAGATATGCCAAAAAAACAATCGGCGCTACCAACCTTTCCACACATAAACAAACAGTGTTCCAACCAATCAGCGTCAGGGGTTTGGTGTTGTGGACTTTCCTACTGGTGCTGGGATGCGAGGGAGGCGGAGCGAAAGTCCACAACACCAAACCCCTGACGCTGATTGGTTGGAATACTGTTTGTTTATGTGTGGAAAGATTGGTAGCGCCGATTGTTTTTTTGGCATATCTCGGACCCTAGGCTGACCAGAGAGACGTGTTTTTTCACAGACAATTTATGGGGCAGGCAGCGAGCGGATCGTGAAGAAAGGTCAGCTGAAATTGACACTTAATGTTTCAGGCTAGAAATCGCTGATACAACCTTTAAGGGGGCAATTATGTTAGCCAATCCTACAAGTGGGCTGTTACACTGACCTTTTAAGTGGAAAACACCCCAAAACTGACTGTCTGAGCCTTTCTCTCTGGGTTTATGAAAGCTGTACCTTCTATCTCTAGTCTTTAAACCACTCAATTAAAAATGAAATAATAGAAAACAGCCTACATTTTAACTGATGACTCTTGAGAGCGAGACTTGGCTCTCAGACTGAGAGAACTCACCTGCTCCATCTGAGACTGTTAGCTTTATCAGGCATTACATGTATATAAAATGAAAAGTACAGTCGTGGCCAAACGTTTTGAGAATGACACAAATATTAGTTTTCACAAAGTTTGCTGCTAAACTGCTTTTAGATCTTTGTTTCAGTTGTTTCTGTGATGTACTGAAATATAATTACAATCACTTCATACGTTTCAAAGGCTTTTATCGACAATTACATGACATTTATGCAAAGAGTCAGTATTTGCAGTGTTGGCCCTTCTTTTTCAGGACCTCTGCAATTCGACTGGGCATGCTCTCAATCAACTTCTGGGCCAAATCCTGACTGATAGCAACCCATTCTTTCATAATCACTTCTTGGAGTTTGTCAGAATTAGTGGGTTTTTGTTTGTCCACCCGCCTCTTGAGGATTGACCACAAGTTTTAAGATTTGGGGAGTTTCCAGGCCATGGACCCAAAATATCAATGTTTTGGTCCCCGAGCCACTTAGTTATCACTTTTGCCTTATGGCACGGTGCTCCATCGTGCTGGAAAATGCATTGTTCTTCACCAAACTGTTGTTGGATTGTTGGAAGAAGTTGCTGTTGGAGGGTGTTTTGGTACCATTCTTTATTCATGGCTGTGTTTTTGGGCAAAATTGCGAGTGAGCCCACTCCCTTGGATGAGAAGTAACCCCACACATGAATGGTCTCAGGATGCTTTACTGTTGGCATGACACAGGACTGATGGTAGCGCTCACCTTTTCTTCTCCGGACAAGCCTTTTTCCAGGTGCCCCAAACAATTGGAAAGAGGCTTCATCTGAGAATATGACTTTGCCCCAGTCCTCAGCAGTCCATTCGCCATACTTTTTGCAGAAGATCAATCTGTCCCTGATGCTTTTTTTTGTAGAGAAGTGGCTTCTTTGCTGCCCTTCTTGACACCAGGCCATCTTCCAAAAGTCTTGGCCTCACTGTGCGTGCAGATGCGCTCACACCTGCCTGCTGCCATTCCTGAGCAAGCTCTGCACTGGTGGCACTCCGATCCCGCAGCTGAATCCTCTTTAGGAGACCATCCTGGCGTTTGCTGGACTTTCTTGGATGCCCTGAAGCCTTCTTAACAATGCAGTGGAAAGTTTTTTGGGGGGATTAAGTTAATTTTCATGGCAAAGAAGGACTATGCAATTCATCTGATCACTCTTCATAACATTCTGGAGTATATGCCAATTGCTATTATAAAAACTTAAGCAGCAACTTTTCCAATTTCCAATATTTATGTAATTCTCAAAACTTTTGGCCACGACTGTACATTGAAAATGTTCTGAAGACAATTCTGAACCTTCTAGAGGTTTCCTTCAGAGATACAGTGATATAAAAACATTGATTTTGAAGATAAATCAATGTATGTAAAACACCACAGAACAACGAGCCCAATTTATCCTACTCATCACCTTAAAGGGCATCAGTTAAATCAGAATTTAACTTCAATGTTTGTGCTTTTGTTTTGGCTTATTTTTTGTTTGTTTGTTTTAATTGCCAGACTTGCTTTATATTTACAGCACTGTTTTCTCCTATTTTGTTCTGTTTTTCTGTATGTCCTACATTGTCTTGTTCTACAAAAAAAAAAAAAAAAAAAAAAAAAAAATAGGTTTTGGTAAATGAAATGATCTTACTAGAAGGATTGCTTTAAAAAGTATCATCTATTCCATTTGTATTGTCTCAGTGAGCTTTTATGTGTTTTCACGTATGCACAGTAAGGCGAATTTAATGTTTACTGACATTTCAGTGTGGATGAGAAAATTTTAAAACAAAAAGGCTGTTTTCAATTGTATTCATTTAGGTGTAGCCTAAGTGTTTACTAGTTTTATTTGCTTACCAAATTTTTTAAAGTAACATGTAGGTAACATTTCAAGGTTTGCTTTGTGCAAAATAAATTATTTT